>NC_091454.1:146251053-146590053 GCF_027789765.1 Dendropsophus ebraccatus | reverse complement strand
TCTCACCCACCTCCAAGCTCTATATACTAATAAAGCAAGTACAAAATAAATTAATAATGTTGCTAAAATGGAGATTTTTGTTAACAGCAAAAGGACTGTGCAGATTATAGTTACTTTTGTGAAAACTGGCTCCCCAGCTGGGCCTCACCAACAACTAGGGGGCGCCTCACTGGTGAGGCCCGCCTCACAGTTTGAGAAGCACTGCTCTAGACTGTGGGTCATGTTCTCTCCTCTTCCTACTCATTCATCGCCTGTTAGCCCCTTCCCCCCACTATAGGTGATAATGGACACAGCAAACCTGTCTTTACTTTGCTTCTCTGTAATGGTGCGTTTACACAGATTTATCTTCCCAAGCCAGGAATTGATTTGAAAAGAGCACAGATCCCCAGTCTTTCTTTTATGACCTGCTCTCTGCTTAGGGCCCAGATTTTTTTGAGCCAAAGCCGGGATTGGACTATAAACAGAGAACAGGTAATAAAGGAAAGTA
This sequence comes from Dendropsophus ebraccatus, assembly GCF_027789765.1. Taxonomy (NCBI): domain Eukaryota; kingdom Metazoa; phylum Chordata; class Amphibia; order Anura; family Hylidae; genus Dendropsophus; species Dendropsophus ebraccatus. The sequence goes on along the minus strand of NC_091454.1, from coordinate 146,589,566 downwards.
TAAACAACTTGAGTAGGTTTACCGCTCAGACCACAATGTTGCCAATATTCGGTAATGGTCAGTACCTGTGTCTCGATGTATTCGGATCTAGGGCGGGTGCCATTAGAAGCCCAGGAGCTCACTGGGTGTACACATAGAAATCCAAGGTAAAAAAGTTCATGGCACTCCAGTTCCCAAAAATAATGATCCTTTATTTCATAGCAAGCAGGAATAAATCCACATAAAAAACAAAGCGTGCACAGCAACGCGTTTCGACGTCTCCGTCTTTATCACAGCTTATGCATCATACAATTAAAAGCCACTTTATATACAAATGTCTACAGGTAAAATCAAAAGGAAATGAACCTCTCACCTTCCTTGGCGTCCGCTCAGCTCTACTGCGCATGCGTCAATTAGCTTAGTTTGGCAGAGGCTGATGAAAGAGCGGTGCAAAGGAAATAGGTGGTGTTCACACCAGTGGATAAAGACAGGCATATTACTAATTCTGATAAACATGATAACATTATATGAGAGAAATTATATGAAAAAGATCATGAAAACATGCTACTTTAATTTAATTTATGTACATATAACCTTACTCTACAGACTTTATTTATATATATATATACATCAGGTCTGTTCTATAGTTTAGTCCTTTCGGGAAACGGGTGTCCATATTCAAAATCCAAAAGGCTTCACGGTTTAAAACTTTCTGTGACCAATTCCCTCCTCTACAATCTTTATGGACCTTTTCCAAACCGAAAAAACAAAAATATTTTAAATCACCATCATGAATGGATATAAAGTGTTTAGCTGCCCCAGACACATTTTCTCCCCTCCGTCCAATGTCGTAAATATGCTCTGCAATGCGGGTTTTTAATTTTCTTGTAGTGCACCCTATGTATGTTTTATAACAAGCAGAGCAAAAAATAGCATATATTAGGTGATCACTATTACAATTCATGAAAGATTTAATCTGATATGTTTTCGTTTTGTTAGTGTCCATGAATGAAATAGTTTTTTTAGTGTACTTACAGACATTGCAGCGTGCTCCACCACAGGGAAAGAACCCTTCCTGGGACAGCCACACTTTTCCTCTATTTTGGTTGTGCTTGGGCACTGTGGGGGAAATTAAGTTGCCAATAGTTACACCTCTTCTCGCCACAAATTTACAACCTCCCTCTCTTATTCTGTTTAGTTTTTCATCCTGACCTAGAATAGGTAAAAAGGGGAGTAGTTTTTAGCACCTCATATAGTATGCAATTTAATGACATAAAAAATATCCTTAAAAAACATTTACCTATTCTAGGTCAGGATGAAAAACTAAACAGAATTATAGAGGGAGGTTGTAAATTTGTGGCGAGAAGAGGTGTAACTATTGGCAACTTGATTTCCCCCACAGTGCCCAAGCACAACCAAAATAGAGGAAAAGTGTGGCTGTCCCAGGAAGGGTTCTTTCCCTGTGGTGGAGCACGCTGCAATGTCTGTAAGTACACTAAAAAAACTATTTCATTCATGGACACTAACAAAACGAAAACATATCAGATTAAATCTTTCATGAATTGTAATAGTGATCACCTAATATATGCTATTTTTTGCTCTGCTTGTTATAAAACATACATAGGGTGCACTACAAGAAAATTAAAAACCCGCATTGCAGAGCATATTTACGACATTGGACGGAGGGGAGAAAATGTGTCTGGGGCAGCTAAACACTTTATATCCATTCATGATGGTGATTTAAAATATTTTTGTTTTTTTGGTTTGGAAAAGGTCCATAAAGATTGTAGAGGAGGGAATTGGTCACAGAAAGTTTTAAACCGTGAAGCCTTTTGGATTTTGAATATGGACACCCGTTTCCCAAAAGGACTAAACTATAGAACAGACCTGATGTGTGTGTATATATATATATATATATATATAAATAAAGTCTGTAGAGTAAGGTTATATGTACATAAATTAAATTAAAGTAGCATGTTTTCATGATCTTTTTCATATAATTTCTCTCATATAATGTTATCATGTTTATCAGAATTAGTAATATGCCTGTCTTTATCCACTGGTGTGAACACCACCTATTTCCTTTGCACCGCTCTTTCATCAGCCTCTGCCAAACTAAGCTAATTGACGCATGCGCAGTAGAGCTGAGTGGACGCCAAGGAAGGTGAGAGGTTCATTTCCTTTTGATTTTACCTGTAGACATTTGTATATAAAGTGGCTTTTAATTGTATGATGCATAAGCTGTGATAAAGACGGAGACGTCGAAACGCGTTGCTGTGCACGCTTTGTTTTTTATGTGGATTTATTCCTGCTTGCTATGAAATAAAGGATCATTATTTTTGGGAACTGGAGTGCCATGAACTTTTTTACCTTGGATTTCTAATAAAGGAAAGACTGAGATTCCTCCTCTCCAAGTCCATTCCTGGCTTTGGCTTAAAAAAAAAAAAATCTGTTGGATAATCTGGTGTAATAGGGCGGAGATGCGCAAGCTGAGAATTCCGCGACAGTTTTCATCAAAATGACTCAGTGTGCACATGCCCGAAGCTAGGAATGGATTTTAAAAAAGAAGTCTTACCTTTACGACCTGTGTGTTGTGTGTGTTTTTTTTTTTTTTTTTTAGTCCGTTCCAGACTTTGGCTCAAAAAAATCTGTCAGACATCTTTTGTTGTTATACGGCCCTTAGTCTGTTCCTGGCTTTTGCTTCAAAGATCTGTCAGATAAATATCTCTGAACGCACCCTTATGTAGACCACTTTGCCTTGATGAACAGATAAGAATTGATAGGAGGAGGCTGGAAAAATGTCCTTTTGAGTACAGAAGGAAGCTCTTTTGCCTAATAAAACCTAATAAAACCTATTACAGAGTTTCTTAAAACTGCTTGTACTATTGATTTCTGCAAAGATTTTAAGCTTTATCACGACTGAAGATCCAATCAGTTCACAGCATTTGCCTGTTCGTTTGCTGATCTGTCACTAGTAAAAAATGCTTATTCGTCAGATAATCAAATAGGTCTTTACTACAATTTCAAAATTCCATAGACCTTCATTCACAGTCTTGTGTCTAGAATAAGAAACCTAAATGGCATTTTTCTTTTAGCTTCATCAGATGGTGTCTTGCAGCAGCTCTGTAATCTGTGCATTTCTGTCCTTAGCATGTGTGTAACAATGTGGGATTCCTTTGAGTATCATGGACATGCGTGCATTTCTTTTGAGCTGCTTGGCAAAAGCACTTTTGATTTCCAGAAGGCGAACAATTACCTGCCATACCCACTCAAGCAGATTCGGCACATGGCCTTCCAGCTGTTTCACGCAATAAAGTGTAAGTTGCCTACAACTATTCGCATTAAGTTGTCAGTTCCTGGTTTTTGTCAAGAGCGTTCCACAACCATGTTTTCATGTACCAATTCAAACCTATTTGGGCAATTTTGTGCTTGTGAAATTACTTTTCAAGTTTTAGTTTTCACATATTTTTATTATCCTTATGCGTTATATTGATGGGTGGGGTGTATGTATGTTAAAGCGACTCTGTAGCCACTGTGAAACCCCCCCCAAACTACTTATACCTTGTTGTAGCTTAGTCGAAGTCCTTTCTGGTGGTATGTTTTATAAAGCAGGTTAGGCTTTCATGAGGCAGAAAGTCCAACTTTAGTAGCGGGGCTGGCGTGTCTAAGAGGCGGGCAGAGAGCGTTCGTGCCCTAGTGTAGCGCTGCCTTTGTGGTGTTGCTGGTCGTCTCCCCCTGCCCGCCTTCACAGGGTTCCATGTGAATGCGCATGCGTTTTTTTGGAGCTCTGGCGCTGCTGTAGTGACATGGTCGGGTCCGCGCCGCCTCTGTGGTGTCTCCTCTGCCCGTCTTCCACGCCCTCTTTAGTGACACTCTCGGCCCAGCCCCGGCTCGCATGCCTGTCAGCGGCCATGTCACTACAGCGGCGCCGAAGCTAAAAAAAAAAAACAAAAAAAAAAACCCGCTGCATGCGCATTCACATGGAACCCTGTGAAGGCGGGCAGGGGGAGACTACCAGCAACACCACAAAGGCAGCGCTACACTAGGGCACGAACGCTCTCTGCCCGCCTCTTAGACACGGCAGCACCGCTACTAAAGTTGGATTTTCTGCCTCATGAAAGCCTAACCTGCTTTACAAAACATGCCACCAGAAAGGACTTCGCCTAAGCTACAACAAGGTATAAGTAGTTTGGGGGGGTTCCACAGTGGCTACAGAGTCGTTTAAACTATGTATTTTTTAATATGAATTGTTTTGGAAGCAAAATTAGTAGCTGCAGCAAAATACACTCACCGGCCACTTTATTAGGTACACTATGCTAGTAACGGGTTGGACCCCCTTTTGCCTTCAGAACTGCCTCAATTCTTCGTGGCATAGATTCAACAAGGTGCTGGAAGCATTCCTCAGAGATTTTGGTCCATATTGACATGATGGCATCACACAGTTGCCGCAGATTTGTCGTCTGCACATCCATGATGCGAATCTCCCGTTCCACGACATCCCAAAGATGCTCTATTGGATTGAGATCTGGTGACTGTGGAGGCCATTTGAGTCCAGTAAACTCATTGTCATGTTAAAGAAACCAGTCTGAGATGATTCTAGCTTTATGACATGGCGCATTATCCTGCTGAAAGTAGCCATCAGATGTTGGGTACATTGTGGTCATAAAGGGATGGACATGGTCAGCAACAATACTCAGGTAGGCTGTGGCGTTGCAACGATGCTCAATTGGTACCAAGGGGCCCAAAGAGTGCCAAGAAAATATTCCCCACACCATGACACCACCACCACCAGCCTGAACCGTTGATACAAGGCAGGATGGATCCATGCTTTCATGTTGTTGACTCCAAATTCTGACCCTACCATCCCAATGTCGCACCAGAAATCGAGACTCATCAGACCAGGCAACGTTTTTCCAATCTTCTACTGTCCAATTTCGATGAGCTTGTGCAAATTGTAGCCTCAGTTTCCTGTTCTTAGCTGAAAGGAGTGGCACCCGGTGTGGTCTTCTGCTGCTGTAGCCCATCTGACTCAAAGTTCGACGTACTGTGCGTTCAGAGATGCTCTTCTGCCTACCTTGGTTGTAACGGTTGGCTATTTGAGTCACTGTTGCCTTTCTATCAGCTCGAACCAGTCTGCCCATTCTCCTCTGACCTCTGGCATCAACAAGGCATTTACGCCCACAGAACTGCCGCTCACTGGATGTTTTTTCTTTTTTGGACCATTTTCTGTAAACCCTAGAGATGGCTGTGCGTGAAAATCCCAGTAGATCAGCAGTTTCTGAAATACTCAGACCAGCCCTTCTGGCACCAACAACCATACCACGTTCAAAGGCACTCAAATGACCTTTCTTCCCCATACTGATGCTCGGTTTGAACTGCAGGAGATTGTCTTGACCATGTCTACATGCCTAAATGTACAGAGTTGCCGCCATGTGATTGGCTGATTAGAAATTAAGTGGTAACGTGCAGTTGGACAGGTGTACCTAATAAAGTGGCCGGTGAGTGTAGAGTTGCATGCAAGCTGCAGTAAAAGTCCAGGGAAGAAGCACAGTAATCACAAGGGTTTCTTGCAATGCCAACTAAACTTGTATATTAACTTTTAAAGGGGTATTCCCATCACCCCTGTTATGTGATGGGAGATGCAAAGAAAGCAAATTTGTCAATGCATTAGCAAAATTGCTTTCTTTTTGAAGTTTGTGCCTTCTCTCTCAATGTCTTGTTACAGCGACTGCAATGGATCATGACCACCACTATCGGCTATAAGAGCAGTGGCTGGGCATTAAAAGGACTGGTGATCAGGAGCTCTTTATATCTCCTCTTGACATCTCGCATGTCTCCAAGGCTTGGGTTGTCCCTGGAGAGGTGTAATGCCAGAGGGAGACACAGCAGAGCCAAGCACTGTGTCCCCTTTGTCCTCCCTCCTCGTGGGACCAAGCAGAATGTGGGGAGATGAAACAACCCCTTTGCCTAAAGGTGCCTTCACACGTACTGTATTGCAGCAGATTTCACACTGGGAGTTTATCACCTGGTGCCAAAAAGTTTAACCAGATTTGTAAATTCTGTTACAAAAAATCCATGCTTTCCAGTAACTATCAACTGCTGTATGACCCATGTGCCAGGACTGTCCTGGAGCAAATCCAAAGAGCAGTGCTCTGTTTTCCTGCTGTGGAGAGTTATGTGAAACAGACAAAAGTGGCTGCATAGAGCACTGTCATACTGGAAGGAACTACAGGTCTTTCTCTGTAGTATTCAACAGTGACAAGTACTGGAAGGTTTGGGTTTAACTAAGTCTACAGATCTGTAAATCTTTCTAGTCCCAGTTGGTTAGAACATTTTATACACCAGATATAAGATAATCTGCCTGTACCCCTTAAATAGATCAGACACCCAATATCTATTTGTAGGATAAATAATGGATTGATACTGGGAAAACGCCATTAAACTGCACCTGCTGTCCTTGGGACTTTTTATATGATTATACTAAGCCTGTTTTTTTTTCCCCCTCTACTTTTTGATTGTCTGTCTGTAAATCCAACAACATTCTTTACTGAGAGACACACAAAATGCTTGTATGTTCATATGTAGTGTATACACTGCAGATTTTATGCTGGTGTTAAGCTAGAAAACAAAAACTTGACTTACACTGAATAAAACCTGCAGTGTACACTACATGTGAACAAAGACTTATACATCTTTTTTTTTATTTCAGTCCTGCATGACAACAAATTGACACACACAGATTTAAAACCCGAGAATATTCTCTTTGTGAATTCTGATTTTAACACTTCCTATAATGAAGCAAAGGTGAGTTGACAACATTTGCTGTTGAGCCTAAAGTTGGTCATAGAAATGGATATGGTTTCCAATAGCTGCATGATACAATGTTGCTGTGATATGAGACTATACACCTGCCCCTTCCACATCTCGGAAAGCATCATTCCAAGACATAGAATCACAGGAATCAACCATGATTTGGAAGTAGCTATGCAAAAATATAAATATACACTGCACATAGCATTGATCATTTGGGTCAATGCTTTACTCTCTTAGCAGATGTAGACAGCACAGAAGGCTTCAGGCTGGAATGGAACATTTGTGGTGCTGTTGATCCTCTTAAATGCTGCAATCAAGGCATTTAACCTTTTGAAGACCTGGCCAATTTTTAATTTTTGCGCCTTTTTTTTTTTTTTTTTTCCTCGTGCTTAAAAGGCCATAGCACTTGCATTTCTTTTCACGTGTATTTTGCAATGACAGAATTATTTTTTGCATAAAATATGCTGCGACTAGAAAATTTTATACCCTGTAAAATTGGAAAAAAACTGTTTGGGGGTTGTGTTTACCCCGTTCGCCCTACGGAGCGTGTGAATGCCTCCTTGGGATGTGAGTCAGGATGTGCTGCAGAAAAAATGCCCAATTCATGTAATAGAAGCCTATTACAAAAAAGCTTAGATTATGGGTGGAGACTAAACAAAAAACAACTTATTTCGATCAATATAATATTGTTAACCAGATCGTTTATGCTTTTAAAAGAGAAGTCCAGACAGACGCTTTTTTTTTTTTTTTTTTTCCCCCCCTTTACAGGGCGGGGAGGATCGTGATCGCGGGGGGGGGGGGGGGGGGGGGGGGGGAGATCCAGTGTACTGAGTCGGCCAGGGCTCAGCGTCGGAATGGCGCTGATCCCGGCTCTGCAATCCATTCAGATGGTCTGCTGCAGACCATTATAATACAGCACCGGATCTGATGGATCTGTGTTCTATTATATACACAGCATTGATCTCAATGGGAGATCAGTACTGTGTATATAGAAGTCCCCCAGGGGGCTTCTAATTACTGTGAGTGAAAATAAGTGTTTTTAATAATAAAAAAAAAATAATCCCCTCCCCTAATAAGTCCAAATCGCCCCCTTTTCCCATTTTATAAATAATAAAAAATAAACATATTGACATCCGCCGCATGCGTAATTGCCTGAAATATTAAATTATCACATTCCTGATCTCGCACGGTAAACGGCGTAAGCGCCAAAAAAATACAAAGTGCAAAATTGTACAAATTTTGAAAAATTTTAATAAAAAGTGCTCAAAAAGTCGCATATACGCAATTAAGGTACAGATAAAAAGTACACATCATGGCGCAAAAAATGACACCTCACACAGCCCCATAGACCAAAGGATAAAAGCTCTATAAGCCTGGGAATAGAGGGATTTTAAGGAATGTTTAGTTTTTTTGAAAGGTTTTGATTTTTTATAAGCCATCAAATAATATAAAAGTTATACATGTTACATATCGTTGTAATCGTAACAACTTGAGGAACACGGCGTAAACACAAAACCACCCCAAATAAAAAATATTGCGTTTTATTTCCAATTTCACTGTGCATATAATTTTTTCTAGTTTCGCAATATATTTTATGCAAAAATTAAGTCCGCCATTTCAAAGTACAATTAGTTGCACAAAAAATAAGGGTCTGTAGGTGAGAAAATGCAAGTGCTATGGCCTTTTAAACCAGAGGAGGCAAAAACGAAAATATGCCCAGTAAGGAAGGGGTTAAGGCCAATCCAAACACTAGTGTGAATCTGCAAATAAAGGTTTAGACGAACTGATGTACAAAATATCAATTAACAACCAGTGACTATTTTAGGACATCAGTGAACAGGAAAAAACTTCCATAAATCTCTTCAGCTTAGGTAAAAATTTCCACACAACTTTATTTCATATCCTTAAAATGCTGACTTTTTGGACCTACATGGTTTTTAATCATGGCTCTTTTCAATCGTGTGCTGTAATAGATTCATAGGTGGATTGGACAAATATAATCCGGAATGATAGGCCGATGTCCTAAATATGGTTCGAATACCGCATAGTGCTGCTCACATGCGTCCTGCCCCTGGGACAGCATCCTGGGGTAAGACGCTGTGAGCAGCACCAAACGGTATTCAAACCATATTTAGGACATGGATCTATCATGCTGGACTATATTTGTCCAGTTTAGACTCTGTTCACATCTTTTTCTCTCTGTAATGACAGAACTGTGAAGAAAAATATGTAAAGAATTCCAGCATCCGTGTTGTAGATTTTGGCAGTGCCACCTTTGACCATGAATATCATAGTACCATTGTTGCCACTCGTCACTATCGCCCCCCAGAGGTTATTTTGGGTAAGTTAATCTCTTATGATCCATTCTAAAACTACTATGTGAAAGTTTAAGGAAATGATCTTCTTCCTTCTTTTTTCTTCCTCCTTCGTAACCTGTACAAATAGAACATTAAAGGGAACGATTGTGCTGGGCGCTGACAGGCAGAGAGCCATGACTAGCCACGGGCGGCTTCATGCCCAGATTACTAGTTGCTAGCCTTGCGCTGCGTAATAAAACATCTTTTTCCCCTTTTTATAAAGCTATTGCTGCAGCCGCGGCTGGTATGCTGTGCGAGCTGCACAGTAGATTTATACTGTGCTCCTGGGAACCTTAGCACAATTGTCCTGATTGGTTCACTTAAAAAAATAGATGTATTTATCAATTACTGTTTAAGGGGAACACCTGTCCTAAGGTGGTGACATCACTAGGATAAACCATCACTTCATAATCAGTAGGGTGAAACCTCTGGGACATGAGGCATCAGGCGGTCTAATATGGCCCTAAAACATATACTTGTCCCTAAAACATATAATTGTCCATTGATGATACAGTTGCTGGATACGGAATAAAACTGAGATGGTTATCTTGTCCTTGTAAATTTTTATGGTATAATCATAATTGGGTTTGTTTCTGACAGAGCTAGGCTGGGCTCAGCCTTGTGATGTGTGGAGCTTAGGATGCATTCTCTTTGAGTATTACACTGGATCCACGCTCTTCCAGGTAATTATCTGCTGATGTCCTTCATCTGTCAATTAAAGCATAAATATGGGATAGATATATTGCTTTTTCAGCAATCATGTTTTTTTTCATAACCACAAACCTCTCTGTATACTAGTCAAATTGCTTATCTTTGTGCAACTACTGTTTGTCTTTCAACTGACAAATATATATAATCTCCAGTTTTAAATGGATCCAGTGTGTCAATAAGGAACAGGAACACAAATGTGCTGGAAAAATCCTTAGTGGGCCTGGCAATGACTGTTGGTATATGACAGAGTTTTGGCCACCTTTTTTATTTTTAATATTCAGAGTCTTGAAACAGTAAGGAGCTAGCAGATGCAATTCATAGAAGTGTAAATATAACTGAATTAGAATTTTCTTTTGACCCAGACGCATGATAATCGGGAACACTTGGTAATGATGGAGAAAATCCTTGGACCGTTACCTCGCCGCATGGTATACAAAACAAAGTAAGAAAAACACAATCCAATAATTAGATGATAATTAAACCTGAGGGAATCGACAGAAGGAGATGGCTTCATTCCTATCTGCATTCTCCTCATCAGGCTGCAGGCTTTGAAGTCTGCTTCGCTCCGTGCTACTCCTCCCCACGTGCTGGGAAAGATGGATCTAGTCCTTGGAATCAGTCCTGGGAAACTGGGAGAATTTTCCATGTTCTTCTGGCTCCTGGGGAGGAGTAACAGCGAGCAGTGCAGCCCCAGCAGCCTGATGAGCAGAATCCCTATAGATTTGCTCATCGCTAATAATTACTTCACACGTGATACACAGGCTTCTATTACACCATTTTACCTCTATAGATTTTCAAGAAGAAAAAAACCTTACATGTTAAACATAGTGTATCCTTTTTTTATTTTTAAAAAGGAAACAGAAGTATTTCCAAAATGGATCATTGATCTGGGATGAGACCTCTGCAGATGGTCGATATGTCAATAAAAATTGCCATCCTTTGAAAGTAAGTTGTAGCTTAGTTTTGTTGTTTATTAGGACTGCACTGTTTATGATCTCAATTTGGTTGCATAAGATGTAAATACATTAATAAAGTCTGTATAGATAGATCGATTTATAATATATATTTAATATTTATAGGCATGAGAAAGATCATTGTGATGTTTTTAGTGTAGTAATCCACTTTTTAATTTGCAAAAGCCTGCAGAGTGGATATGCACATCCATGCTGTCAGTTTCCCTTTTAAAGAGGAAGATATGTGAAACCTAGAATTTGAGATGTACTAAAATGTCACATTAATTTTTTTATATATTCAATTTTTTTTTTCTTAGACATACAAGAAAGAGGATTCTTCTGAGCATGCAGACTTTTTTGACCTCCTCCAACGGATGCTGGAGTATAGTCCCACACTGAGGATTACACTGGATGAAGCCCTTAGACACCCTTTCTTCAGCAGACTAACACTTGAAGAAAGAAAACTAGGAAGCAGAACATCCAGGGACCTAAGCCGATGAAGACTATGAACTGCTTGTCTCTTCCCATCCTTCAAAGCATTAAATTTTAGAGACTGCTTTTTGTTCAACATATCTGAAGAAAACAGGCCATTTCCTGTTCTTTAAAGCATTCTTATATTAAACTTTACTAAAATGTCTTTAAATTTGTTACATCTTTTTAAGGTATTGCCTATGTGAAGTTGTTGTGTATTTTCTTTTCAGTATTGCACATATGAAGGCTGTCAAATGAACCACAAGCCCTCAAAAATAACCGCTGGATTGTCAACATCTTGCTAGTCTTCAGTACCAGGATAATGGGAAAAAAACTCTTATGGCAAAGACTGTGCAAGATTTAGACAGCATGTACTGAAATCTGTGTATATATGTAAATTTGTAAACTCAGGGATATATGGGGAACATTAAATTTATCAGGAATGGACTTCACTTTTGTATAAAAAGCTCACTGTTGCATGTGTAACAGCCATTTTGAGCCATCTTAATATTTTTGTAATTGTACTGACCGATATAAATAAACTTGGAAAGTATATTTTTCCATTTATTTAAAAATGTTATAGTGCTAACTATGTGCAACATATGACCACATGTTTTAAAGAACGTTAAACACTTAATCTTAAAATCATAGTAGATGGTAGTAGCATGCTTTTTGGTGCAGGGGAGCATATTATCAACACTGTACTGTTGTAGGTTTTGCTGCTGGTTGTTAATCTGAAACAAAAGTTAACATGCAGGTTTAGAAATTTCTTAAAGCGGCACTTTCAGCAGGTTCGGGCCAGTGAACCTGCTGATATGTGTCAGCCACTATTTACCTTAGGATTCCAGTGCTGTAAGTCCTGTTTATATGGTGTTCGGTATAGTGCAGTTTTTTCACTAATTGCTCATATGCTAATGAGTAGTCCCGGAGCATTTGGGGCATTACCCATGCTCCCGGAGCACCCGCCCAAGCCTGCCTCCTCCGCTGCTTCCTGCACATGTGCAGTTACAACTGGCCTGCCTATGCATATATGAATATGCATAGTGGGCTGGCATTTAACTAAGAGCATTTAACTAAAAATGGCACTATACTGGATACTACATAAATAGGACTTACAGCACTGGAATCCTAAGGTAAAAAGCTGCTCACATAAGCAGGTTCACTGGCCCGAACCTGCTGATAGTGCTGCTTTAAGAGGTTAATACTTAGTGCCTCTTTAACTAAAAGGCTCTCATGAAATTATACTTTAGACATAACAAGTCTCGACCAAGACCCTTAAAGGGAAACAGCAGGTTAGAAGCATGCATGGGGTGCTGAGGATGAAGGTAGGTTTCTTGTTTTCATGTACTTTGTAGTTTAATTCATAGGCTAATGAGGTGGTCTCCTGCACTGATCCATCTGCAGTGATGAGTGCTGGAGTGGTGTCCCTGCAGTGTCCCAGCCTAATATTTACTAGAAGGGGTGCACTGACTGGGGTGGTTTGGTGCATCGAGGGCGGTAGTTTCCTGCCCCCCAGTGCACCACACTGTCTCATTAGCATAGTGATTAAACTACAAAGTACAGGAAAATGGCACAGAGTATCAAGGTAAGAAACACGCTATAGGGATGTATCAGCAGGTCAGATGTTTCTAACCTGCTGAGAGTTTGCCTTTAAAGTGTTCTATGAAGTACATCCCAGCAAGAAAACACCCTGAGGACAAGCCAATCACTGACTGAGATGGGACATCCTCGCAGCTAGTAATTGGCTATGTGGGCTCTCACTTCCAAGACAGGTTTGTCTGGGAAGTGGAGGCTCTACAGTCAGTGGCGGTTGACAACATGGGAACACAGACGGGTAAGGATGACATGTTTAATATATTGCTGTTGCTGCATGTAAAAAGGCTATCTCTGAACAAACCCTTTAAAAGGGTGGTATAACAGTGCTCAGTACTTTTTTTTTTTTTTTTTGTGTACAAGAAATGTAAAGGAAAAGTCAATCTATAAAAAGACTGGATGTGTAGCGGACACATTTAGAAGGCAAAGCAGATTATAAAGGCTGTTAAAGCCTCAAAAGCGGGAAAAAATGGCAACGAGTAACCCATTTAGATAAACCTGTATGTACAATAGTTTCACTAGAGCAGAGAAAAGAGAAGTAGCTGGCTACATACCCTTTTGGTAATTTGGTGTGGATCCTAGTACATAGTGTGTAGAGTTGAGAGGACCGGGTTCGAGTCTATCCGAACTGGAACGTTCGGTATTTGATTAGCTGTGGCTGCTGAACTTGGATAAAGCTCTAAGGTTGTCTGGAAAACATGGATACAACCAATGACTATAGCCATGATTTCCACATCCAACTTCAGCAGCCACCGCTAATCAAATGCCGAAAGTTCGGATCGACTCAAGCATGCTCGTGGTTCGCTCATCTCTAATAGTGTGTCATCCACGTCCTGCAGGGCACCCCCAGCTGCATAACTTTTGCAAAACAACTTTTCTACATAACTCTGTGATATGTTAAATTTTAAATGATAGGGACATTTAAGAGAAGTTTTCATGGGGCAGAACCAGGCATTTTTCTGAGCAGTTTTCTTCTACATCTTATGATTAATGTTGCTGTGGTTACCAGGCTCATAGGATTTTTGTCGTCCTAGACCATGGCTCTCCAAAACTGCAGCCTCCAGCTGTTGCAATAGAACATTTTTCATAATGCCCGGACAGCCAAAGCTTTAGCTGTCCAGGCATGATGGGAATTGTGGTTTTGCAACAGCTGGTGGGCCACAGGTTCCCAATCGCTGTCCTCAATTATACAACTTACCTTTTTATCAAACAGGCATAATTGAATGAACTGCTGTTTTTTTTTTAATAAAATCTCATATCAAACATCCAGGTATCTAAAAAAATTCAGGTCACAAGAAGTTTTGCAACTAACCTGCCATGTGTGAATATGCTTTAAATGATGTTTAAAGGGGTTGTCCACCGAAAATCTTTTTTCTTTCAAATCAACTGGTGTCAGAAAGTTTTATAGATTTGTAATTTACTTCTATTAAAAAATCTCAAGTCTTCCCATACTTATTAGCTACTAAATATCATGCAGGAAATGTTTTTTTTTTTTTTCAGTCTGACAGTGCTCTCTGCTGACATCTCTGGCCAAGACAGGAACTGTCCAGAACAGGAGAGGTTTTCTATGGGGATTGCTAGAAAACCAAGACAGAGTTCCTGTCTCGGCCAGAGATGTCAGCAGAGAGCAGTGTGTCAGACTGAAAATAAAACATTTCCTGCATGACATTTCGGAGCTAATAAGTATGGTAAGACTTGATATTTTTTAATAGAAGTAAATTACAAATTTATATAACTTCATGATATCAGTTGACTTGAAAGAAAAATATTTTCGCTAGACAAGTGAAACTGTTGTTTTTTTCCAGAAATCAATAGTACAGGCGATTTTAAGAAACTTTGTAATTGGGTTTATTAGGCAAATATGCAATTATCTGCAGTCAAAAAGATGTTTTCTAGGCCACCCCCTCCCTCCTTTTTCTCATTCACTGCTCATTTTACAAAAAAAATGTATTGCAGACTTACTATATGGTTCTGAAAAACTACTGAACATGTGAATGAGGCTTTATACCCACATTAATGCATGGATGTCAGTCACACTGAGGATTTCTTGCTGCGGATCCTTGCCCTGTACACCCAATGGGCAGACAAACTCGCAGCAGGATGCACATCCCGCTGCGAGTTTGTCCACAGCCCGCCCCATTAACCCCCCCCCCCCCAGCACCTATACATCACCTGGTACCTGCTCCGGCTTTCTTCAGGGCTCCCGGTGTCTTCACATCCCGCTCAGCCAATCAGTGCGCTGATTGGCCGAGCGGGACATGCCAGGAACCCCGAAGCAAACCGGAGCGTGGAGAGGGTGATGTATATGCTCCGGGGGGTTAAGGAGGCGGCCTGCAGACAAACTGGCAGCGGGATGTGCATGTCTGCCCATAGGGTGTACATGGCAGGGACCCGCTGCGGATCCATTACATGTGAACGCAGCCTGAAGCACTGCTCTCCTTCCAATCAGACAGGACAGAGGTAAGTAAGTCTGGCAAGAAAACTGATCTGGCTGCAGGGTTCAAAGCAGTGAGTGACAGGTACCGCTCTTGTCACCAGCTCCCTTAACAGCTACAATCACTGGCTTTTAAGGGGTTAATGGCAACTGCCTGTCATTATTGCCAGTCCTTGGCATATTATTGTGTGAAGGGCTGTACGCAATAAAACCCCTTCACACTAGGAATGTATATATGTGTGTGTGTGATATATATATATGTGTGTGATTATACACACATACACACACGTGTACGGCTGATGCAAAGGGGTTAAACATGCCCTAAAAAATACATCTTTAAGTAGACTTAATTGATTCCACTAATATTACGATTTCTCTACACTCCAAGCACTAAGACCTGTACAGACAGAGACTGGATGGTGATTGGTTCTGGTCCTGGCTTACATGACTAACATCAATTTTAGCATTCTGAGCAGTCTTGCACATCCTCCTATTTGTCCTGTGTAGCTCTGTCCTGTCCAGTTGGTCAGAAAAAAGCATGCATGTACAGTAACATGCTGTAGTACTACTGTGCACTTCTGCCAATATGAGCACATACACAGAGAACTGAAGAAACTTTCTAGTGCTGTATAATGCATGTGATAATGAGAACATAGTGGGACATTTACTAACAAATCTAAAACACCGATTTTTTTTAAAGATGTTTTGGCATAAAAATCTATCTAATCTTTTGAGTCCAATTTATTGTTAGTCTAATAGCATAGTAAATGTGTCTTTAAAAAAAATGGTCTTAAAAATAGTCCAAAAAATATATATATTTTTTTAGCTCAATTTATTAACTGCTCAATTTGTTATAAAGTCGCATATATTGGCGCATCGCTACATCTGCTCCGAATCAGGTGAATAATATTCACCTTTTCCCAGTTCAGTCTAGTTTTCTGTGAATCCTTTTTTCTTGCTGTGTGTTGCACATAGGTAAAACAGACATGCGGATAAAATTCATTGTATAAACAATTATTAATCAATAAACGTGAGGGTGAAGGTGGTGATACATGCTGTATAGCCGGCGGGTACGGAGGAGCTGAAGCTTATTCATGATCGACCGCCGCTGTAAGCAAAGGAGCGGTGTGTGCGGCTGGAGAGTGGTCACTGTAGGTATCGGAGCGACGTGAACGGGCTGTGGGATCTCCATATAGCGGTCGCGTAGTTGAGAGTGGGCGGAGTTAAGCGTGACCACTAAGAGCTGCTGCGGCTGTACGGAGCATGCAGGAGACCGGCTGCTGATGTGTTGGAGTGCAGTGGAGTCGGCTGCGGTCGTGTGCATGTGTGGCCTAAGTAGAACGGGTCCATACAGTGAGTTGATGTATGTAAATATATGTAGAATGTAAATAGAAGGATGTGTTAGTAATTAACAAGGTAGAGGCAAATAGTGAGATAGTTAGTATGTAGTACATAAGAAGTGTGTAAATACATGATTAAAGGATACATAATGAATGAGAAGTACATATGAATGATATGAAATGATTACAAGATACATAATATGAAATGATTAAAGGTACATAATGAACGATGAGTACTTATGAATGATAAGTACATAATAAGACACTAAAAATTATGGAACATGAATGAATGAGTGATGTATCTTTATGGTATTATGTACCTTTAATCATTTCATATCATTCATATGTACTTCTCATTCATTATGTATCCTTTAATCATGTATTTACACACTTCTTATGTACTACATACTAACCATCTCACTATTTGCCTCTACCTTGTTAATTACTAAGGCCCCATTCACACGTCCGTGTCAGTTTTTACTGTCAGGAAATCCTGATCAGGACACATCCTTCTATTTACATTCTACATATATTTACAAACATCAACTCACTGTATGGACCCGTTCTACTTAGGCCACACATGCACACGACCGCAGCCGACTCCACTGCACTCCAACACATCAGCAGCCGGTCTCCTGCATGCTCCGTACAGCCGCAGCAGCTCTTAGTGGTCATGCTTAACTCCGCCCACTCTTAACTACGCGACCGCTATATGGAGATCCCACAGCCCGTTCATGTCGCTCCGATACCTACAGTGACCACTCTCCAGCCGCACACACCGCTCCTTTGCTTACAGCGGCGGCCGATCATGAATAAGCTACAGCTCCCCTGTACCCCGCCGGCTATACAGCATGTATCACCACCTTCACCCTCACGTTTATTGATTAATAATTATGTTTATACAATGAATTTTATCTGCATGTCTGTAATGGTAATGAAGACAAAAATAAATCTTAAACTGCACATCGATGTTATTTTGGAATGTACAACAACTTCTACAACTGCCCCCTAAAAGAGATCACAATACTAATTAACAACTACCAGCCAACAAGTTGTCGGACCTACACAGGATATCCATATTTTACTGGATCTATCATTGTTATTACTGTATACTCCCTTCATCCCCCATCTCTCCATTCTGTCTGGACACGTATCCCCACTAAGATGTTGACTAAGGTTTATGTATGATGCGATAGCCTTCACAAAGACAACTTACCAAACCTGATATATACTATGGAGAGACTTTGCAGCAGGTGATACCCTGCAGTACCTTCGCTAGTGATCAACAGATGCTTTTCTGTAGCTGTTTTATTTATGTGGACTGTTAACCAACTGTTATAAAAAAAAGGTTAACCTGTTTACTCCGTTTCATCTATTCGTTACATTAATGTAAGAAAGAAAAAAAAAATTATGTAATTGCACTTTTATTAAAAAATAAAAAAACAGATTTGAAAAAAAAAAATTAAAAAATAATAATTATGTTTATACAATGAATTTTATCCGCATGTCTTTTACCTATGTGCAACACACAGCAAGGAAATAGCATTCACAGAAAACTAGACTGAACTGGGAAAAGGTGAATATTATTCACCTGGTTTGGAGCAGACGTAGCGATGCGCCAAAATATGTGACTTTATAACAAACTGAGCAGTTAATAAATTGAGCTAAAAAAAAAATTCTGGCGCACTTTTGATCTAATTAACAATAAAAAAATCTAATTCTAAAAGTCAAATCTAATTTGGATAGTCTTGTCTAAAAAAAAGCTTCATATTAGATTTATTTTGAGCGCAAACTAGATATATTAGACTAAAAACAGGCGCAATTAGTTTGATAAATGTCCCCCATAGCCTATCTCTCAACATAAATTAAACTGTGATAAATTCAGCCACCCAAATAAAAAAAATAAACCACACCATACATCCACAGAATGCCAAGTGCTTCATTTGGTATACACATTAGTCAAGTGATAACATGGCAAAGGCAATGAACAGCTGGTAATGCTACACAGTAACAGGATTGTGTTGCCCAAGCAATGAAAATATAAATACAGATTGAAATCGTTTTTCTATTACAAAAACAAAGAAATAAAAAAAAACTTTGTACATTTTTTTAAAGGAAGTGCACTCCTGAAATACTTTAACTTGACTGGCATGGGAGAAGACAAAAAAAAATTAAAATTCTTTCCTCATTGACCCTTGACAGAAGCATGAAAAATGCTGCTCTGTACAAAGCTATTACCATTGGGCTGGCACAGCATGTGGCAGTTTTGTGCCCATTGTAAGGCACCATCTTGATGAGACTTGCTGGTCATATTATTCCAACATGGAATGCAGAGGAATGACAAACTTGCAGCCAAAGGGTGAATGATAGCTGATTCCAACCTCTCTGAAAACCTTTTGGGGAATGCCAATGTCACACAGATAAACTCTCCCAGCCTGTTCCCCTAATGCTAATGGGAGACCCAGTTCTAGAGACCATTTGGCACGGATACCCTGTTCTTGGTCTGTCACTGGAGGGTCAATGCTAAGAACCGGTGCCCGATTCTGATTGGCCCAGTCCACAGCTGCTCTGTACCAGGGCTGATCTCGAAGGAAGGCATTTTCATGGCAGTCCAGACAATTAATAACCAGGTCTACAGGGCAATCGGGAAGATCTGGGAAAAAAACAGAATAGTCAGATGTACTATAGCAAAAAAAAAAAGCCATAACATGATAAACAATTTCAGTGAAACACCACATTTCATTTCAAAACGTCAAATTTGCTGTAGACGTTACAGGATTCCAAAATAGGCAAAAAGGTGGAATTCCGTGGCTGAGCTCTCCGCCACGGAATCCCGCCGTGCACAGTGTCCCGCAGTATCTCTATGGGAAGGCGCGTGTCTCAGCTTCCTCCCCTCGCCGCTCAAAGAATTGACATGTCAATTTTGCACAATGTGAACTGGGCCAAAGACTGGAAGGTTTCACTGTCACGTACTGTAGCTACTGTGTTCAACTATTTATTTATATTAATTTAACAGCAGCAAATCTGCAGCCAATATAGTACATGAAGCATGCACATAATTAGAAATAGTGTATTGTATTGCAATCCCCAGAAAAGACACAAGATGGCAGTACTACACTGAATGGAACATAATACTTGTTCACTTCCCAGTGGTGCACTGTGCTACTGTTGTAGGCATAGTCTAAATAGTAACTGAAAGTAACATTAATTTGTATAAAATAAACTTATACAAACATGAGTACTGATTCAGGAGGGAGCTGAACTAGTGTTACAAACTACAGAATAGTGTAAATTACCTTTTTTCACTTTTATAAGCTCTGGTTTCCATCTTGCAAAGTTAGAACAATGGGGAGGGGCGTTCTGACTGCTGGGCCCATGGGGGGTTTACTAACCACTTTTCCCCAGCTTGGATGAGTCCTGTCCTGACAACCCCTTTAATGTTACATGTAAAGTTTCCCTACGAAGTTAGGTGAGAATATCAAACCATGTCAACCTATATTACAGAAAACCTGCTTGCTTTGGGTGTTTTAGAAACATTTAACCATACTGTATTGAACTTGATAAAAAGTTCTTCTTGGGACTAAACCTTGGTAATGTGTCATAAAGAAGTTCAACATACATTGAGCAATCACTGCATTATAGTGTGTTTAAACAGAAATTTATCTGACAGTTTATTGAAGCCAAAGCCAGGGAACAGATCATGGAGACTGAGATTTCTCCTTTCAGATCCATTCCTGGCTTTGGCTTAAAAAATTTGTCAGATAAATCTCTGTAAACGCTACAATAGGGAACACCTAGTCAACACTGGGCTGGCTGATCACAACTTTCAGACAAGTGGCCAGCATCCTCCATATTCAACCACCCAAGCCTGGTGCTGCAGCAGCTCCAGTAGCTGGTGCACATTTTTCAGGGGAGTGGTGGCAGATCTCACAACCAAAGCCAGATGATGAAGAGCATTGTCCTGTTTAAAGATGTTCTAAAGATATGGGTGCAGATAGTCTGCTGACAGGTCCGCACTCAATAAATTCACCATTTAAGGATTATGGTATGAACACCAGCAGTTTTAGGGCATGACAGAAATATGCTCCCCAGACCATGAACCCCAATGGTGCAACCACGGGATACAGCTTCATGCTGTTTATGCCAGTTGTGCTCCCAGCCATCTGTGTCGGAAAATGGGACTTTAGACAACCTTCTGTCATGAGTTCAAAACATACTTATGTTGTCCCTTGGATCATGCGAGACTTTGTCTGTAATGATGTGAGACACCATGGATACCCTTACCAGATACACAAATGGCTGTTGTGGAAATGTGTCTAACTTGCCTGCTGCTGTGTGATCTTCTGTTGCACGTCCATAGTTTATCCAATCTTGGTACACTCTCAATACCATGATTCAGCAAGCCACTAAGTGTGACTGAATACTGGCACCTCACTTCTGGGACCCAACAGTCTGTGGTCAAAGACGCTCAAATCACCACAATTACCCATGACTGTCAAATGCTGCCTTCTGCTGAGCAGAGGAGAGTTTTGTACATTATCTGAGAGCCAATTGTGATGTGGCTACCATGTGGTATTGCATAACTAGTCACTACATATGAGACTCCAGCTATTCTTTATGCAGTGACTGTTCAAAGTATAGACCCACTAAACTAAGCAACTGCCGGTCAGGTGAGAAGTTATTTTTGAAGCCTTGATGGTGTGTTCACGCAATGCTTCCAGGAGATTTCATGATAAAAAGTGCAGCTCATAGCTTTAAAAGAGAATCAATCAGCACAATTGTGCCCATATGTTTCCCAGCAGCACAGTATATATCTACCATGCAGCTCCCGAGGCTACCAGCTGCATCTGCAGCAGTATCTTTACATCGGGGGAAAAAGACATTTTATTCCTGTGCGTGAGGCCGGGAGAGGGGCGGCAACTAGTCATCTGGGCAGTGAGCCACCGAGTTCCCTGCCTGTCATCCCAATTGACAGGCAGAGAGACCCATTAGTGGCCTCTGTGCCTGTCAATCATCCCCCACAAAGCACATTGACTAGTCACAGGCGGCTCCCCACCCAGATGACTAGTTGCCACCCCTCTCCTGTCATAGTGCGGGGGAATCAAACTTTTTCCCCGATTTTCCCTACTGCTGCAGATGTATCAGCACAATCCCTTTAATAGTGCAAGGGCAGATTTAGCTATGAGCACATTAATAGAGTTTGCCACACAGTGGTTGAATGTAATAATAAATGCTGGGAATTACCAGGAAATCTAAGGGTCCATTTACACAGAAAGATTATCTGACATATTATCTGCCAAAGATTTGAAGCCAAAGCCAGGAAAGGATTTGAAAAGAGGAGAAATCTCAGGCTTTCCTTTATGACCTGTTCCCTGTTTATAGTTTGTTCCTGGCTTTGGCTTCAAATCTTTGGCAGATAATCTTTCTGTGTAAATGGACCCTAAAATTGGTGTAATTAGGAGTTTAATAAATTTTAAAAAGTAGTATGGGTAAGAACAGCATACCAGTGAAGACATTGGTCATTAAGAGAAGGATGTTAAATAATTGAACGTTTCTGACAAGCACGGTTTAGGATCCGACCTCATAATTTAGGTGAAGCACTGACCTTTTACATTTGACACCTGTTTGCCCTCGGTTTGACAAAACAGATTTAGCTCATTGGTAACCGGCTCCAACATCTTCACAAAATTTGGTAGGAAGAGGATAATATCTACATCATGATTGGCCAAGTGCCGACCACAGCTTATTCCCTGAGCCCCTTTGATGTGCGGTCCACATAGAAAGGCAACGGTTGGACGCTGGTGAACGTTTTTGGGATTAAGCCTACAAAAATATATTAAAAACAAATTAAACAAATAAACATACTAAAACATTAACAGTTCTTGTGTAATGTAGGATAAAGTAATATGTCCTCACATATCAATACTGACCTGAGGAGTTTAAAGGGAACCAATCACGCCGAAATTGCCCCCATTGATAAGGAAGCGTGCTGGTACATCAGCCAGCACGCTTCCCAAACATCCCCCTGTCCCCTCCGTCCCCTCTTTTGTTAGCCCGTAATCTTACTTTTGTGATGTCCCGCGCCGTATGCTAATCAGCCCTAAGTAGTCCGGGTGGGCTGAACTAGTCAAGGTGGGCTGTACTAGTCACGGGCCTGGGCGCTGTAATCACGCCCAGAGGGGCGTGATTCAAAGACCTTCGCTCCACCGACGTCATCTCTGGCCCGCGTTCACGTCGGCGGCGCGCCGCGTCTTTCGCATGCCGCGCATGCGCAGTACGGCGGGAGAAGACGCTGACGTACTGTGCGTGCGCGGCGTGCGGAAGACGTCGGCGTTGGAACGCAAGCGCCGCTAACGTCTTCCGCACGCCGCGCACGCGCAGTACGTCAGCGTCTTCTCCCGCCGTACTGCGCATGCGCGGCATGCGAAAGACGCGGCGCGCCGCCGACGTGAACGCGGGCCAGAGATGACGTCGGTGGAGCGAAGGTCTTTGAATCACGCCCCTCTGGGCGTGATTACAGCGCCC
Organism: Dendropsophus ebraccatus; assembly: GCF_027789765.1. NCBI lineage: Eukaryota > Metazoa > Chordata > Amphibia > Anura > Hylidae > Dendropsophus > Dendropsophus ebraccatus. The sequence goes on along the minus strand of NC_091454.1, from coordinate 146,566,390 downwards.
AGGCCCGTGACTAGTACAGCCCACCTTGACTAGTTCAGCCCACCCGGACTACTTAGGGCTGATTAGCATACGGCGCGGGACATCGCAAAAGTAAGATTACGGGCTAACAAAAGAGGGGACAGAGGGGACAGGGGGATGTTTGGGAAGCGTGCTGGCTGATGTACCAGCACGCTTCCTTATCAATGGGGGCAATTTCGGCGTGATTGGTTCCCTTTAAGGCATCTCTGCCTGATGTTCAAGCATTTATTGAATGTAAGCACAGTGGCATACAGTGACTTTTTGGCTGATTTACGCCACGCTTACCACTTTAGAGCCAGAGCACAATGAAAAAGGAATGTGGCCATGATTCACGCTAGTGGCATGATGTAGACCTACAACAGCTTTGTGTGCATCGCATTTAATATTAATAAATCTGCTGAAATCTTCCACAACTGTGATAGATACACAATACAATGTTTATTAGCTGAACGTCCTGGCTTCATGAAGCATACCACAAATAAAGAAAGTCGCCATGACCTCTATCCACAGAATGAACAAAGTGTCCTGACTGATGAGGTAATGATTGCCACCTACCATGGGGCTTCACATGAAACACAACTCCATATCATAAATGTCAGGAAAATGTTTGTTTTCTTCAGACCATCTTTAGGTGTTTCATTAACAAATCAAAAGTTCAAATCAAAGCAGCATCATCTACTTGGCCAATGGCAGTGCTGGTTTTCATTGAGCTTTGCTATAGGAAAATCCAATTTTATTCAACAGATTTCTTCTTTCTTAGAAGTCTGTCACAAACATTGATTCCTGTATCCACCAATTGGTTTTTCCTATTCTAACAGTCTGACTTTAACAGTTTTCCTTTTATAATCTCCTCATTTTGTATATATTTGCATCACATTTCCCCCCAATGATATTTTCTGGTGCCATTGGTTAGCTGCTTTTCGAGATTTCTCTATTATTAAGCCACACATATGCACACACTCATATATTAAAGCAAGTAAAAGGCAGTGCAATTAGGCTCAAAATAATTTGCCATTATATAATTACTTTTGTTAATACAATGTAGTACAGAGCAAAACAAAAAAGGTCAGTCTCTCAGACACTACTATACAACGTCCGCAGTTAACTACACAACAGTAAAGAAGAGAGTTTGCATAGCATTTTATTAGTAAAGTGATCTAAAGATTACATTATGAGGCAGTAAACAAGCATTAAATCCCAGGAGATGTCGGTGTGTTTCATGCAGCAGTAATGATATCCGGTTTATTCACACTCTGAAGACCATCCCACACCTAGTAATTTATTTGTGCTTGTTTATACACACGCAAGGCTTGCTTAGCACGACTCTGCTGAATTGGTGTGTACTCTGAAGCCCTAAGCAGAACTGGTATTACCAGAGTGGTGTGAGAGCAGGAAGAGAGGAGGGCAGAAGATCTGCATCGCGTGTGAGAAGAACATTCCAGGCAGACTTGTATCACTTTAACAGTGGGAAAGAGAGGCCTGGCTGTATAACTGGCTTCATTCCTCTCCTTATCTCGCACGCTTGGTGGCCCAGTTCCCAGTTTTTAAGACTAGACATTGGTTTGGCAACTCTAACATTGATACCGTTGGAGACTGAAAGTTTTGTGGTCAAGACCTTTCTGTGTTTGTTTCTGTGGTCAAGACCTTTCAGTATGTACTGCATAAATGAAAACTAGCAGATTTGCCATTAATACTGAAACTGGGTTATACCCTATGCTAGCCATTGCATTGGACTATGTAAAAAAATGTTTGGTGTTATACTACATTCGCGAAGATCATCCTAGAAATAGTGTTCATTAATTTGCTTCTCTGAGGACATCTCCAGTGTTTTCGTCCTCACATGCTGGTTATCAGCAATGTCCTTGTGTGCAGTTTGGTTCAGAGGCTCAGGGGATTATAGTTTGAATTTTATCTTATAGACTCAATGGGGGAGATTTATCAAACTGGTGTAAAGTAGAACTGGCTCGGTTGCCCCTAGCAACCAATCAGATTCCACCTCCATTTCCTCACAGAGTCTTCAGAAATTGAAATATTGAATCTGATTGGTTGCTAGGGGCAACTGAGCCAGTTCTACTTTACACCAGTTTGATAAATCTCCCCCAATATTTTCTAGATCTGGTCAGGGTATACATCCACCGAGGTTTACAGAATAAAGGAAAGCAGATTTGTAGTGACTTTACAAGGTAAGGCTATGTTCATACATAGTAAGAGACCAGTCGGGCCACGGAAAGGCAGGTCTCAGAAAAGATCATCCCGGCTGTTACTGCAGTATCAGCCGGATGATCTTTGCAGCCGCAGAGTTTCGATGCGGGTGCATCAGTGCGCGCCCGCATCAGAACTCCCCACTGCACACTATGGAGCAAGCGCCCGGAGCCGCTCGCTCCACAGTGTGCACTGACAGGGTTTTCTGCGGGTGCTATTCAGTGAATAGCGGGCACAGAAAATTGACATGTCGGTTTTCTACGGCGCCGCAAGAGATCCTGGCCGGAGCGTATACTGTGTGTATACGCTCCGGCCGGGATCCTATAGAAGACAAGGAAACGTGTCTTTCCGTAAAAAGTATGGCTGTTGTTACAGATTGCAAAAATGGCCATACTTTTACAAAAAGATACGTTGTGTGAACATAGCCTAAGACTGATTGTAAGGCATGGTTGTATCTTTTTAAATACATTGTTATTGGCCACACAAAAGATGCAAATCAGCCCTTTTACACTGGCCAAATATTGGGTAAATGGTTAATGGTTGTTACTAGAAATGTTCATTATTGATATTCAGCCAGTGTAAAAGGGCCTTTAGTAGTGTTAAGGAAAACTGCAAAATTTCAGGATTATTTTATAATACACATAGTAAAACAGAAAATTAGAAATAACCGCCAAAAATGCTTAAAAAATGTTTAACATAAAAAGGTGATTTAAACAATAGGTCATTTTCTAAAACATGATATTGTAAAACCCTCCCATATTCTGTGTGCGGTTTCCCGCACCATCCACAGTATTAGATGCTGCATATTTAATACATACCTGTATAAAAACTTGTCTGTCTTCTTTCTGCTCTAAAATCGCATTATTTCATAGGGGACATTGTCATCTAAGAGGGGCTTCACAGCAGTTGGGCCTCCTCTCCACCCATGAAATGAAGTGATTTGAGAGCACAAAGAAGAAACAGACAAGTGTTGTACATGTATACATCGAATGTGCAGCATCTAAGCTTCTAGATGGTGCAGAGAACTGCACATAGAGCAACAATAATTTAATTTTGTCTTAGACAACAAAGCGCAAAAGGTGTCATTTTAGTAGTTTTTCTTAATTCAGCCCCCACATTCATACAATTGGCTCACCTGTTGGGTCCACCAAGTAGTGTCAGCGCCATTTGACTGGCACAAATTCCTGCCATTTCCAACCGTTTCTCAACTGACAGACCATGCTTCTCTGCCACACTTAGGAGCTTCTTGTGCAAGCTATAGGAGATGCTGGGTACAACCAGACCTGAATCTGTTAAAAAAAAGTTTAAAGGTGTTACTAAAGCATAAAAAAATGATGTTTTTTCCATCATTATTGGATCAGCTGGAGCTTGCTGCCTACCAGCAACCCCAACAACAAACTTTCTAAAAGGTGCCGTCTGGTGTTTGTGCGATTGTTGCAGCTTCTTCAATGTTTACAGGTGCGGAGGAGCTAAGCTGTGCAGAGTTGAATGGGACAACGCTGCAGTGTCCTGCACCACTGCTACTAGAAATAGTATGGCAATTTAAAGTACAAACACATAAACATCAAAGAGGCTGTCCTGATCACACAAATGCCTCAGACCCTTCAAAGGAGTTAAGGGGGGGGGGGGGGGGGGGGGGGTTGGACCAATCCTGAGGTAGTATAACTGGCAGCCCCGTGCCCAAAGGTCGGGCCTAGCTTGTGTATGCATTAGGCTGGCACAACCTCTCTGTCCCTCCTCCCCACCCTCCTAATCATTAGTAATGCCCCAGGCAGATTGTCTCCTATTCCCCACCTGTGGCAGCCCGGCACATAGGCTGGATCGTTAAGCATCTGTGCAATGTTCAGCATGGAAAAAATGTTCCAGTGGCATTTCTAATGATGAAGAGGGTGGGGAGGAGGGACGGAGGGGTGGTGAAATGTTAGGGCACAGATACTCCCCTTGGGCACGGGGCTGCAAGTTTAAAAGTTGTTTTTAAGGACAACATCTGCATCACCTGCTGAATGGACCACAGGACAAATCTTGGATTAAAAGCAGCTATCTGATGGTACAAGTGGTTTGGGGGGGGGGTCAGATTGTGGGTACAGAGTCGCTTTAAAAAACTGAACTTCAACTTAACCTCTTTCTGGCTGCAATATTTAAATTAAGTATATAAAGTAAAAGGGCAAAGGGTAGAGTTCAAGAGAGCCAGAATTATGATAAGATATGACAATAGCAGACCATTACTTCATGTTTTTCCTCTCAAATTTCAGAATTGCGTGCAACACTTTTGTATGCAACACTTAAGTATGGGTGCCACCCATGTCACATGGGAGCAAAGTCTGTTCTAATCACAGCTGCCAGGCTTTCGTGCAGTAGGAATTGGCACAAGAACCAAGGCATGCAGCCAAACCTCTCACCTCGGATTGAGGCAGCTGGCCACTTTTGGCACAAGTAGATCTCCTTGTCACGTTATGTTCATGGGTTTGACCATCAGCCAAAGCTTGCCCTTTTGCCCTGTGCCCTTTTGTACCTGCACTCTTTAGTAATTAACAAAGATGGAAGAGGGCACAGAAAACACAAAATGTAAAAAGGGACTGCCATTAGAATACAATGTATATGTGCTGAAACTCTATTTAAAGAGATTCTCCCAACTACAGCTAGATAGGAGTAAAGATGGTAATTTACTGTCCCACTACTGGCTAACAGTCACTCACTGTAAGGATATACATGCAGAAAAGTGGGTAAGATTTCCCAAACCTCAAACACAGGCTGCAGAAAAATATGCATTAAATCTGTGTAGAAATTGACCCATGGTGTGGATTATAAATCTGTAGCATGTTGGACACACAGATTTGTTATCTATTTGCCCCTATTAGAATTAGGAGAAAGGTTAAAATCAACAGTAAATGCGCAAGGGCAGAAAAACCCACAACTGAAGGATTGAAATACATCGTTTTATAAAATATACGAGCATATTTATTACAGACCTTAAATCTGCAGCATTTCCACAGCATGTGGCTATACCCTAACCCACAATTGGTCCAGGCGCTAAAGCACTTAAGAGCCCTCTGTACTATCCCCCCACAACCAACATAGCTTAGGGGACTAGTGCTTGCAAAAAGCCCAAGCCATCTTCTCTATTTGATCGAAGATGATCTTTTTAAAATGTCAATTTTCATTGTTTTCCACTTTGCCTTTAAAAAGCCAACACTTTAACTCTTCTATTTAAAGAGCTTATTGTTTTCAGGACCAACTGTACAGAGAACTAAATAATATTTGTGAGTGCCATTTTTCTTCTCTTTCAGATTTCACTAATAATGGTCACCATACACCTTTAATACCTGAAGGCCAAATGATCGTTCGGCCATCAGTTATCTCTCCCATTCAGCCCCATCCACCAAAACGTTTGTCATGGTTAAGATCAGGTTGTGGTTTATATCTCCAGAACAAAGGGGTTGGTGAGCGATTTTCCATCACATGAAGGCTAGGCTTAAGGTGTGTGTGACTAAAAGGTAGTGTAAAATCAGACTGGGGGGGGGGGGGGGGGGGGGGGGGGGGGGGGTGATTGTGGTATAAGGGGGGGTGACTTTTACACTCCCATGAGCCTAGCATGTTACTTTTGCTGGCCAAGAATCCCAGAATCGCCTTATGTGCACAATCTTTAAATTCTACATATATAGAAATCTGACCAAATATTGACTTCCTTGACACGGTAAATGAATGAAAAAGGGATAATGAGTTGTCAGACAGGTTACTCCAGCTGCACCTGTTTTTCTCTGCTGTTCTATAGTCACACGAAACATACTGTCCATTCACACAAGTGTTCATTCATCCACTATGTTTCTTAGCCTAGTCAAACCCCTAGGTTAACCCATTTGCGACAAGGCAGCTTCAGTAGATAGTAAAGTATATGCTTGATCTATTAGTAGTTCTTTCTATTTAAAAAATAGAGGAAGGGAAATGTATCAGGGAAAGCTATCAGTCATATTCAACACAAAACATTTTTTAAGCAGAATAATATAGGCCTTCTATTGTGGACCCTGGTTGCCCTAGACAACGTTGACTTTTTTTGCTTGAGAAAATAATTTCCATCCCTCACAAATAAATTCAAATAAAGTTAAAAAAAATAATATAAATCTGAACAGGGTGAAAATTATATAATGGTACAGCAACAATAACTTATTGAGGTGCACTTTAATATGTCCCAATACAGACTTTAAAGCATAAAGCGACCATATTATAAACAAAGACGCACACTCATGTATCCAAAAAGATGAAAAATAGTCTTTATTGTATATACTAACAGCACACACATAAAAACACATATACTGTGACCAATGTTGGTCCACAAATGAAAGTGTAGGTACCCACAATCACTAAGACCACACCATAATAATAATTTTTATTTAGGTATATAGTGCAAACAGATTCCACAGCGCTTAATAATTTACACCAGGAAAATAGGTAAGAGAAATAGCTCACAGAATACAATAACCAGAATTACAAGGAAAGTATATGAAATACTTATCCAACCTATCCTCAAAAGAGATGACAACAAGGGATAAAGCAGACAATGTAATGGTGCGTTTACATAGGCAGATTTATCTGACAGATTTTGTAAGCCAAAGCCAGGTACAGAGCATAAACAGGGAATGGGTCATATAGGAAAGACTGAGATTTCTTCTCTTTTCAAATCCATTTGTGGCTTTGGCTTCCAAAATCTGACAGATAAATCTGCCTGTGTAAACGCACCATTAGACAAATGAATTAGTGCAAACTCAGCCTGGTGTGCCAACCCATACATACACCAGGCTGAGTTTGAATTAGAGAGATAATCGTACGTGTATACGCTGCGAACGATCAAACGACGAACGAGAAATCGTTCATTTTGATCTTACAACATGTTCTAAAATAGTCGTTCGCAAAAAATTCGCAGGTCGTTCCGTGTAAACAGTCATTCGCCGATTTAACCAATGTGTGAGATAGGCTTAAACGATCGCAAAACTAATTTCCATACGATATATCGTACCGTCTAAACGCTGATCGTAATGAAAAAAAAAAAAATTGTTACTCAGACATCGTTAATCGTACGATCGGACCAATTATCTAGTGTGTAAATGCAGCATAACATTGTCTGCTTTAGGCCCCGTTCCCACTGAGCAAAGGTAGCGGAATTCCGCGACGGGCCTCCCGCTCATAATGGGAGTCTATGGGAGGCGCGCGCTGCTGCTCTGTACGCGCTGAAGAATGAACATGTTCATTCTTCAGCACGGACAGGGCAGGAGCGCGCGCCTCCCATAGACTCCCATTATGAGAGGGAGGCTAACGGCATTCCGCAGTGGACAATTCCGCTACTTTTGTGAACGTAGCCTAAGTATTAAAATTGATAGTCTCCACAGCAGTTTTACCTGTTAGATGGAAATCCTCACCAATCTGTAGTGAAGCCCATGCTGCCTGGTTTTCAGTCATGCTCTGACCACAATGACTGTCTATAAATTTATTAGAAACTTTACACAAGCAAGTTCATTTTTGTTAATAAGGCTTTAACGCTCTCTAACTTTTGGATCACAGAGATGCTGGATACAGGGACATTTATCACACAGTTTTCAGAATATACTATAGGGGAAAATGAACAAACATGATTTTACCATGCAGGTCAGCGCATCTAAACCTCCACTAAAAAGTCACATGGTTTTCTTTTGCAATGCAGTAAACCCTCCTTTATATTATACCTTAAGGTTTACAACTATGATTTCTGATAGCAAACAAAATATATGTGATGCAAGTACACTTAATAACAGATGCCTGTGTTCCTAACACCTTGCGTGCCATACAACACTATCCTGCTGGCATGCTCACATTATAACAGGAAAGTAACCTCCAGGAACTGGCAAGCAGAGTATTTAACTCTTTTACTTTAGCTAAGGTGAACCATTCCGTCGCACACAACCTAATGGAGGGCAGAGGGGGTGAAGGAGAAAGTCCTGTCACGCAATGAGGATGAATCTAAAGCTAATGTTTAGACTTTTAATTACTGGATGACATATGTGCGAGTGAAGAAGAAACGCCTCCTGTCTCACACACGCAAGGCAATTCTAGTCAAACCACAGCAGAAGTAATAAGGGATGTAATATAAACTTTACAGTGGGGTAAAGAGAGGGAGCACAAGCTCCTCAGGGAGAGGAGATGGCTGAAAGGTGAAGTTAGACATAAAATATGAGGTAAAAAATAGGGGGAGTTGGGCAAAGCAATATGTGTTCGTCTAAGCAAGCTGAACCTCAGGCACAATGGGGCATGCTGTGGATAGGAAGCTGGGGGGAGGCTTGGCTGCTCAGGAAGCCAAGCAATTAAAGAGGCCCAGAAAGGAGGAGGGAGGGGGGGCTGTTTGAAAAGTTTTACTATGAGATTTTACAGCTGGTAGTGAAGCTAGGCAGATACTGATTGAGCAGCACTCTTAACACGCAACACATGCAAGGCAATCATTCACACTGTGGGAAGGGGCAAGGGTCACTTGTAATACATACAATACGCAGTAACCCATTTCTGTCTGCAACAATCACATCGATTCAGAAATGTTATATGAAATAAGGGCAAGCCCTCATTCATACGCCTATATTATGGCCCATAGTTGACACCTTTGTGTACATCCTATTTTACATCTATTTTTTTTCCCCTTTACAGATTACGTGATAAAATAACTGAAACGTGCTGAGATGCATGCTGTATTAGTTACGTATGAGTTATTCTGCTCTAGAAGTAATACAAAGGCAGTCCAAAGTGCAATCCGTGCACATGTCAATGTACACGCCACTGCTGCTGTGTATATGAGCTCTTACATGTTCAGCTAGAGTGGAGAATATTTCTTTTGCAGAGAGAAATGTTTTCAAATGCCAGTTAATTATTATAATACAGAAATAAACTGCAAACTGAAGGCCTAGGGCCAAAAAACACAATGGAGCACAATCCTTGATTTGTCCAACAAACAGAGCTGAAGGCTGTATTCACACTTTGCATTTTTGTTACATTTTTAGGCTATGTTCCCACACAGTATTTTGCTGCCAAAACAAAGAGTGGATTGAAAACTCAGAAAGGCTATGTTCACACACTGTTGAAATTGAGTGGATTTAATGGTAAATAATTGCCTTCATTTTAAACCAACGGCCGTTGTTTTGAAATAACAGCCTTTATTTGCAGTTAAGGCAAAAAAAAAAAAACACAATGCGAATACAGCCTTAGAACTTATGCACATGGCCAGAATATATTTTCTATAGAGCTGAAACAGTGCTTTCACACCACGTTGGTGCCTTATAAAAGGCACGTTCCTCAAAATGTCAAAATTGGATGCTGGGGTATCAGAGCACATAGGCACAGGCCCCACTGATTGCAATGGCCCAAAAGGTAGTCTATGTTCCAGACATTTTTTCAAACATGTACACACAATGACACTAGCTGCCTATGTCCAGGCCACTGAAAGCCATGGGGCATTTTCACATGATTTTCATGTGAAAATCAAAACTCGCATGTAAAAATCGCACCAAAAACGCAGCGTTAAAGACGCACCGTTAAAAACGCAGCAATACGGTACGTGTGAAGCTACCCTTAAAGCGGTTTTCTCACCATTCAACCCTGTGTAGCCCTCAAGATGATTGCAGTATACAGTGCTTGGCTATCTTAAGCAGTGTATTTCTATCTGTATACCTACTGATTTTTTCCCGATTCCGTATAAGAGCAAACTAAAATATTTCATTTGATGCTAAATCATAAAAATGGAAGAAGACAGTTATTTCGTGACAAAGCCCAAAGTGGATTCAGAAGGAAGAAAGGAAAGAAAAAAAAAAAAAAAACAATGAAAAACCGCCACAAAAAGTATGTGAAACCTATTTTAGGCAGGTTGAGTAAAAACTGATAACTCCCTCCCTGTAGACCCTTATTTTGGGCATACACACACAGTAGATTTGTTGCAGAAACTTCAGTTCTGTACGTCTAAATGGATTTCTGCAAGCCCTGCTCAGATGAAAGGGACACCCGAGAAGTCTCTGCAATAAATCCACCATGTGTGAATAAATCCTGATGCGGCACTTTGTCATATCTTCTACACCACATGCACACATTTTGACTATATCCGGTTTCCATTCCATGTATGATTTACTGTGGTTGCTCGTGTTACCCCAGGTTACCACCTTCCTTTTCTTGCCTATATGTTTAGCTTTAAACCCATAAATATATAATTTTTTTAACTGCAGTTTTTACAATTTTATTATGTTGAGTTTTATGGGCTGAGGCACCTTTGCCAATTTTTAAAAGGTTACAAGAAGGCTCAGGTCCACTCGATGAGGGAGGTATTGAGAGAAGTGTCAAGTCTATGCTGTCAATGGCATCACAACTAGTAACTGGTTGGACTGGTCCTGAATGTTCTTACATGTCCTAGAATTAACAATTTTCTGTTTATTTACTTTAATTCTCTTTTTAGCCAGACACAAATGGGGCCAGTATAATAGACTCTCTTACCTGTACAATATTCCTTCCCACCTGGTTGTGGTACGATAATTCTCCTATATACAATGGGCTCAGATTCAAGTATGTTTTCATCATGTCTGTATGTTGGGGCTCTGTCACTTGGGGTTCCACGAGACTTTGATCCACCACCAGTGCCTCCTCCACCCTTCCTCTCATGAGTATCTATCTCCTCAAAGACAGCAGCTTTGTCAAAGAGGGCAAGATTCCCTTCAAAATCAAAATCTGTATCTGGAATTTCCTCCAAGTCATCTCCAAAGCACTCATCATCTCGAGCCTTCAGCTGCCCATTCTTGGGGCCACTCTTCTTAGGCGTTGCTTGGTTAGAATAGCGACAGCTTGATGACCCTAGATTAAAAAAAAAGAACAATGAATATCATAAAATATGTATAATGCAAATCACTTATGTTAAACAACATGGCTTGTAATGGATTTATGTTATACTGTGATCATGAATTTTATGTATTTTATATATGTATGTATTTTAATGTAACAATGCCTGGGGGACATGCTTCTGTGCTGTCTTGCTATTAGAACATTATAAACTTGATTTGCAAGGATTGATTTTACATATTGTACTCATTCCACACTGCCTTTTAAAACACATCTCCTACACACAGATCTGTTTTTCAGGCAGAGCCCAGTAGCAAACAGACACAAACTGGTGTCCTCAGGGGACCTAAGATAAGTAAGGTCATATGCTGAGTCACACTACGCACAGCAGCACAAACCTTGGTATTACACAATAAGTTATTTCATACTGACCCCCCCCCCCCCCCCCATCTTAAACTTGACAAAAAAGGTTGAGACCTCATTAAGTGTCCGAATACAACAAAATCCACACCGACACATTGTGGGTGGGGCTTTTTTCCAAATAGGCTGTCAATGGCGGTATGATTTTGTAGGCAAACTACTGATGGTTGCACAATATTGCATGGCCAATAAATAGGTATTAGAAATATAACTTATTTTACATTAATAAAATGGCACAATCAATTTATCAATATGGCACATTTTATATTTCCACTTAGCAATACAGCCATGACCCTCAAAACTTAGTGAGGTGCAATGCATAATACATTGCAGGGCATGTGTGCCATTCTTATTTAGTTAAGTCGGAGTTTTGGTGCATTTCGTCAAGCAAAATTTCCAAATTTGTTAGGTTTACCGGTAGAGATGAGCGAACCGGGTTCGGGTTCGAGTCAATCCGAACCTGAACGTTCGGTATTTGATTAGCTAGGGCTGCTGAACTTGGATAAAGCTCTAAGGTTGTCTGGAAAACATGGATACAGCCAATGACTACACCCATGTTTTCCACATAGCCCTAGGGCTTTATCAAACTTCAGCAGCCACCGCTAATCAAATGCTGAAAATTCGGGTTCGGATCGACTCGAGCATGCTTGAGGTTTGCTCATCTCTATTTACCTGTTCTGAAGAAATGAGGGGAAGTTGTTCCAGTCAGCCATACGTTTATATACGTTCCCACTGGCAATGCCCTGTTCCGGCACTAACCCCTTAAACCCCTAAATCTATAGCAATTGCAGAGTTTAGGTGTGTCAGTGACACACCTAAACGTCCTGTCACTGACTCCTTTTTCCCTGACAGCCAGAGGTCTCTTAGGGCCTGAGTAAGCTTATACTATTATACAGCTCAATTACACAGCCTATTATACAGCTCTATTATCATGCAGCAAGGGCTGTATATATATCATCAGCGATGTCCTGGCAGCCCTTGCTTTAAGTGTAGGTTCACACGTACAGGATCTGCAGCAGATTCAGTGGCACCGATTTGCTTTGAATATGCAAGTTCAAATCTACGTCATCAAATCTGCTGCAGATTCTGTGCGTGTGAATTGCACCCTAAAGTTGTACTGCCTATGTTCCCCCAGTGTCCTCCAGTTTTGTCTGTGGGCTTCCCGAGTCACCAAAGCTGCCGCTCACACTTCTGATCCAGTCTCTGAAGTGATAGGACAGTGATTGGCTGAGCAGCCGCCTGTCACTTCAGAGACTGGTTTCGGAAGTACCAGAGGAGGCTGCGGTGAGCAGGGAAAATCACAGAAAAAAGACAGGAGGACATCGGAGGAACGTGGGCAGTTAAGTATATGTCTTTACTATTTGCTTAACTCTCGCATCAGCCTTGCATCATTATTACACGTAGTGATGAGCTGCCAGCGATTTTTAAACAACTTTTAAAAAATGTTTTAAAAAAATATAAAATTCCCATCCCCAATTAAACTTGAAATTACTCCCCTTTTATAAATAAAAATATGTTAAAAAAATAGCACAACAAAAACACACAGTATTTGGTATCGTGGCATGCTGAATATTCCAAACTTTCCAAATATAGTGATATTGTTTCTGTTTTCAGGAAATGAAAAGGGTGAGGGGAAAACAACAGTATTGCTGATTTTTTTGTCACATTATAGATCAGAATGAAAATAAAAAGCTATAAAAAATCCCATCTACATTAATATGGTACCAATAAAAATAGTAGATTTTTGTGCAAAAGAAGAGACCTTAAACAGCCCTGTAGGTGGAAAAATAAAAAGGTTATCAAATTTTAGCGTTGTTAGAGGGCTAAGATGTACAGCACTGCTTCAGTGTGACCAGGACAATGACGCATCAATGACCTTTGAATATGAATAGGTTAGATAACAGTTGTAGGCTTACATTACTCCCATTGGTTACAAAGGAAAGGTGAAGGTGCATGCTCATTTCAACATTTGTTTTAGGAATCAGTATCTGGGTTCTAGCTGCTGAACATGTACAATTAAATTATCACCCTGACATCTCATGATGGGCAATAGTCAACTGATCCTATTGAAATTGGTCTGATCAGCGGACTTAATCTTAAAGGGAATCTGTCAGCTGTTAGTGATGTTTCAAACCGCCGACACTGTTAGATAGCCGTTAGGTCAGGGAGACACATGGTCCCTTTTCATATATCTCCGTGCTTCAAGAATTTAGAAAAAAAAAAATGCTTTTCATCTCTGATACAAGGAGTCAAAGAGGCTTTTTCAATCTCCCAAATAGCTGAAAGATAGAACCCCACCTCCCACCCTGCTTGGAACTGGAAACCGAGTCCCAAGCAGGATCAGGTATGGGAGGAGTTTTCACTTCAGGAGATCAGGAAAACCTCTTTGACTATGTAATAAAAGAATTTTTCTATGTTCTGGAAGCACTGACAGATATATGAAAGGTATTAAGTGTCCTAACATATCTAACAGTGTCAGAAGTTTGAAGCATGAATTGCAGCTCCCTTTAAATTGCAGATTCCCTTTAAAGAAGCACTATCAGCAGGTTCTGCCCAATGAACCTGCAGATATGCCCCACTAGCTCATTACTTTCTAACTGAAGGGCTGTAAATCATTCTTTTTTTTCTCCCCTGCATTCTGGAGATATGCTGGGCCATCGGGCATACCCCAAATGCTCTTAACCCCTTGATTAGCATAGGGGCAATTAGAGCATATCTCCAGAATGTCAAAAGAAACATCTATAAGTTGGCATTATTTTCTCCAGTTCTTTAATAGAAATCCTGGAATGACAAAAATTCATATGACTTGTACTGGGGGAAAAAACACCTATAGTAATTTAAAGAAAAATAAGAAACCCCCCCCCCCTACAAATAATATGCTATGCAGAAGTTGTGTCTGAAGGAAGCCCGACAACTGTGAATGGGGCAGATTAGAGATCCATTTTAGATTAATATAGTCAGCTAACAAAAGCATGCATTTTATATAGTGCATAGACACAAAAGAATATCTTCCAGCTGTGATGTAATAAATACCAGAAAACACAAAGGGGGGGGGGGGGGGGAGAAAGTCTAAATTGTTCATAAGTGGTTACTGTTTTAATGTAAATTAAAACAATCTACAGTGCCTTGCGTGATGTAGTTATATTTATGTAATATAGCATGCAGCAATTTTTTTCTCCTCTCTTCACTCTAAGGTAAGGAATTTCATATATAGAGAAAAAGTACATCCGTGTCCTACTTTTGAGTGACAGCGTACGTGCCTGTGGCTTACAACCTGTTCACATCTCGTGCTGAGGAAGGAATTCCCACCTCCTGGGGGATGAACTGCAGCACTGTATCTCCGTGACAGTATGAGTGAGCTGGGAGGCAGCGCACGCATTGAGACATGAACTCTGTGTACCCCAGCCCAAGCAATGTTTAATCTAATTGTGTGTGTGTGTAGAGCTTATTAAGCAGCATTCTCTTTTTGGCAGAAACAGGTCTTCAATGAATCCCTGAAGAAAAAGAAAAAATAAACATTGCCTTCACTCCTGCAGCAGGGGTGCGTGCAAGGATTTGCTCATTTTCAGTGGTGGGAAACCATCTCAAAGCCTGAAATGCCCTGGAAATCGCTTATCTAGGCAGATAGACTTTGTAAACAGAACAGCAAAACCACTTCAAGCACATGTAAGATTAAACTTAAATATAGTCCTTTAGTAACAAAGATAAATTAACTAAGTCACCTCATCCTGTAGATACTGAAGACATTAAAAAACTAGTTTTAGGAGCAAAGACAAAGCAATGCTGGAGCTTTTGGTACAGAGGTTTGAGTGAGGTAAAATGAGGTAATTTGCTCAAAATCTCAGGGCTCTGTTTACATCACATTTTTACTTACATTTTTAGGCTATGTTCACACTACGTAAAAGTACAGCCGTTGTTGCGGAGTGGAACAATGCCTTATTTTCAATGGGATCCCGGCCAGAGCGTATACACATCATATTCAATGAATTGCAGCCGTAGGAAATCCTGTCAGTTCACAGTGAAGCGAGCGGCTCCGGCCGCTCGCTTCACTGTGTGCTATGGGGAGTTCTGATGCGGGAGTGCGCTGATGCGCTCGCATCAGAACGCTTCGGCCGGAAAGATCATCCGCCCGGTACTTAAGTACCGACCGGGATGATCCGGGCAAGAGACCGGTCGGGGTCGCGGAACGGCCGGTCTCTTACTGTGTGTGAACATAGCCTTATAGTCTCAAAAATTCATTGAAACAATATACTATAATGTTTCCATAGACTTGAGTAACAGACAGCACCATTAAATCCAGCAAAGTGAACATGTACCTGCAGGAAGTGGCCGGAACAAACTCAACAGCTAACAATGTTTAAGCCATTAAAATGAATTAACCCAGTGCTGTGCACCTCAGTATACGAAAGCATCCCTTTTATGACAGGATGCTGATGTACGCCTGGGACATACTGCATTAGCACAGTGTGAATCCAGCCTTAATGTATGACAGAAGTGCTGGTTCATGGAAAATCGAAAAAAAAAAATAAATTATTTATATTTATTATATATATATATATATATATATATATATATATATATATATATATATATATATATATATATATATATATATATATCCCTTTCAGGACCAAGGCAAATTTTATTAATATGACCTGTGTCACTTTATTCATCAATAACTTGGGAATGCTTTTACCAATCCTTCTGATTCCAAAATTGTTTTTTTGCTACATATTCTACTTTATGTTAGTGGTAAATTTGAGTTGATAGCTTTAGAATTTTTTTGTGAATAACTCCAAAATGTTGTTAAAAATGTAAAAAAAGCACATTTCTCTACATTTGAAAGTCTCTGCCAATAAGGAAAATAGTAATACTACATTCATTATTTATTAATTCATATCTATAACATGTCTACTTTATTTTAAAAGCATTTGTTGAACATGCTTTTACTTATTTGGGATGTTAGAGGCCGTAAATGTTTAGTAGCAATTTTCAAAATTTTCGTGAAAATTTCAAACTCAGAAATTCTTTAGGCACCAGTTCAGTTTTGGAGTATATATTTGAGGCTAAAAAACTAAAAAACCCCACAATTCAACCCATTTTGAAATCTTCACTCTTTCAAGTGTTTAAATTTACATTCATTCAGTTATTTAACCCTTTGGGCATTTCACAGGAATAACTGCAAAGTAAGAGTGAAAAGTTAAAATTCGCATTTTCTTTCTAGAGATTCCAATGTAATCCTATGTGTTTTTTACAAAACCAATTACCGTTACTGATCCACCAATGCCGGCAAATGCCGATGTTGGACCCCCTTTGGGGGTCCAGTGGCAATTACACTAAACTGTCAGCTATCAGCTGAAAGTTTAGTTGCAGCTCCCGGTCACTGTTTGTGTAAACAGTGAGCATCTGAAGCAGGTCAGTAAATTTACTGACTTTTGCTTGAAAGGGATATATATATATATATATATATATATATATATATATAATATATATATATAATATATAATATATATATATATATATATATATATATATATATATATACACACATGCGCACACACACACATTTTTTTTCTTCCTCCAAAAGGCAAAACCATTCCAAATAGGATCTGCTTGCATATATTTGTAAATCCTTGTTGTCCAAGTTGTCATGGTCATAACATGGTCATAATCTGTATTCCCAGGTATTTAAATTTGGTAACGCATTGTATGTCAAACCCTTGACATGTTAAAGGGAACCAATAATGATGTTTCCTACCATGTAAACTGCTTGGTTTCCACTGTCTCACTCTCCCTGAAAATGTAGTTTTATTCCTCCTTGCAATTTATGCAAATCAGCACTAACAAGTTATGTGGGTGTCGTCCCTCTCCCTCAACTAGTCATGGTATCTGGGCTGTACTCACTCCCCTCTGCACTGTAATCCCACCTCTAAATGATGTGGCAGGCTTGTGGCCTGTCAATCATGCCCAGAAAGCCATGATGAGAGCGCAGAGGAGAGTGACTACAGCCCAGGAGCTGTGACTAGTAGAGATGAGCGAACCTGCCGAGGTTCGGGTTCGAATGAACCCGAACTCTCGGTGTCCGATTCCCACTGTCTGCCCGCTCTGTGAAGAGGGTGGATACAGCCGGAGGACCGCCTGGAAAACTGGGATACAGTCTATGGCTATGGCAGTATCCCAGTTTTCCAGGCGGTCCTCCGGCTGCATCCACCCTCTTCACGGAGCCTGCAGACAGCAGGAATCAGACGTCGAGAGTTCAGGTTCATACGAACCCGAACCTCGGCAGGTTTGCTCATCTCTAGTGACTAGTTGAGGGAGAGACGTCCACCACATGACTGGTTAGTGCAGATTTGCATACAGCGCATACAGTTTACATAGTAGCAAATGCTGCAGCATGCTTCATACTGTGGTGTCCCACCACGGGTGTTACCAGTATGTTACACCCTTCGCAAAAGTCTGTACTTCAAGTAACTGTGGTGATGAAATAGTACCTAAGTTTTGCCCAAGATGTCACTAGTGTATGTAACTGTACTTATGTTTAGCACAGCTGCAGGTAACCAAAGGGTTATTGTTTATTGTGATCTGTACACCAATCAGGACCTGCTCTTCTTCTCTACCTATCCCTGAACGAGGGTAACGAGGTAACAAGGTCTGGGGCTTGTGTCACCCTCACTGGATGGGTCACCCAACACTGGTGGGCAAAAGGTGATATAGCCACAAAGGTCGAAACACGGGCACAAGTAAATGTCTACTTTCAAGTCTTCAGTATTCTACCTCTTCTTCTTCTAAAGTTCTGGCAGAGCACACTTTTACCCTGGGTTGGAACTCTCTAGACACACTCCTCTCTACTCTGAACTGGTAGTACAAGCTCCTCTCCACTGTTCTGGACTCTCCGCACAAACTCCTCAACTACTCCTAGCTCTACTACTCCTCAGTACAGCTTCTGTCTTGTCAAGTCTATCGTCCGCTGTCAGCTATTGTATAAAGTGTTTCTATAGTTAAAAAGATTTATTTACGGGACTGCTGCTCAAGCACCTACACAGAGACCACATCCTTGGGTCATCCCCCCTTACTGTGGGTGGCGGTACCAATAGTCCGGGTGGGTAGGGCTGGGCGGGCCCCTATCCCCCCATATAGTCATACACCCCTTTCCCCCCCGTATAGTCATACACCCCTGTCCGTCCCCCCTGTATAGTCATACACCCCTATCCCCCCATATAGTCATACACCCCTTTCCCCCTGTATAGTCATACACCCCTGTCCGCCCCCTCATATAGTCATACACCCCTATCCACCCCGTATAGGCATACACCCCTATCCCCCCCGGATAGTCATAAACCCCTGTATAGTAACACCTATCTGCCCCCCCACATAGTCATACACCCGTCTGCCCCCCCCCCCTGTATAGTCATACACCCCTATCCGCCCCTACCACTATGTGCCCCCTGTATAGTCATACACCCCTATCCCTATGTACTCCCATGTATAGTCCTGTACCCCCATCCCTATGTACCTCCTGTATAGTAATACACCCCGATCCACCCCCCCCATATAGTCATACACTTCTATCCCTAGGTACCTCCTGTATAGTAATACACCCCAATCCATCCCCCCCATATAGTCATATACACCTATCCACCCCCCCCCCCCATATAGTTATACACGTGTATTCCTATATGACCCCCTGTGTATACACATCCTGTAGAGGCTGTATACCTGTATATACACATCCAGGTCTCTGCTGAGACCCCCTAATAATGACAAATAGTAATAATAATAATAGACTAACCATGGGTTGCTGCTCAGTTCTTTTTTACTTTTTCTAATCAAAATATCGCAGGTTTTGCATGGCAAGTGGGTGTGGTTTGCAAAAAGGGGCATGTCATAATTATTGTTGAATTATCGTTACCGCGGCTACAAGTGCGATAAACCGCGATATTGATTTAGGCCATTATCGCCCAGCCATATGGGTGGGTCACAACGGCTGCAGCAGGAGCTTTATACCAGGGAAAATGACTTTTATTCCCCCGACTTGTGACAGACATGAGCGGGGCAGTAGTCATCTGGGCGGCTCCCCGCCAGCAGCAATGATTGACAGAAAGAGAGGTCCGTTACTGGCCTCTCTGCCTGTTAATCATCCCGCTGAGCGCGCTGACAGGCAGAGCGCTGTGACTAGACACGGGTGGGAAGCCGCCCAGATGATTACTTCCCTGCCTGTGTCTGCCACGAACCGAGGGAATAAAAGTCATTTTTCCCCGGTATAAAGCTCCTGCTGCAGCCGCGGGCGGTATGTGCCGCGGCTTTTGCAGGAGCTTTATACATTGCTCAGGGGAACAATAGCAGCCCAATTGGTTCCCTTTAAAGTGTCACTGTCAAATGGTTGGTTGTCTTACTACTTCCTCCTCTCTAGTGCCACCAGGCAGGAGTGTCCACTGTTGACTTATTATTTACCGTAGCCTGCGAGCTATTAGTGGCTATGGCATGTTTGGTGGACACTTATATGATATGGTGCCCTTCACAATAAGACTGAATTACAAGCAGCAATTATTATTCTTAGGAGCACGAGAGCTGTCCAGGATGATGTCTCCATCGTTTTTTTTGGAACCCAATAGGCATTACTATCAACTGGCATAAATCCATATGCAATTGGGCTGATTGGTTCCCTAGAGCCAGAAAACAATCGAACCCAGGAGATAAACACTGACCCGAAATCCATCTGTTTCATACTCAGATAGTACAAAGTTAATCAATATTATCAAAAGCCTTATAACCCTATTCCACGGAACGATTATCGTTCATAAACTCGCTCCAACGACCGCTCATTAACGATCACTAAATTTTTTTTTAGCGAACGATAACACATAACGTGAACGATATATGTAGTGTAACGATTATTTTGCGGTCGTTACATGGTCGTGTAAAACGTTCGCCGGGGTGATCAAGACCATACGACACACCTACTTTTTTAAAACCTTTTTACGAACGACTGAAAGATTTCTAATTTAATGAACCGATTAGCGAATTATCTTTCAAAGACCAACGACTTTTTTTTTCGACATGCTGAAAAACAATTTTGAATGACAGTATAACGATTTCGCCTGTGTCGTTCGCTCGCTTACACCAATTCCACGAAGCGTTAACGAGTGGTCGTTGGAGTGAGTTTATGAACGATAATTGTTCCGTGGAATAGGGCCTTTAGCTGCATCTAAGGAGAAAATGGCTCTATTGTGGCAGTCGTCTGGTGGAATAAGCCAAGAAATAAGCAATGTATAGCCAGTTTGGTCAGGGTGAATAATGGTTGCCATCATTTTATTAAAGTGCTAGTGCCATTTAAATTAACTTTTGACATGTGGCACAGATATGTTTAAAGTATAAACCAATCAAGGTCTCGAAGACCTTGCAGAGTGCGGAGACTCCTCTGATCGTTAGATAATAACCAGAAAAAGTATGTCAGTGCTTTTCACTCCCTGGCTCAGTGCTCAATACGACTTAAAGCTATGTTCCCACATAGTATTTTGGCTCATGTTTTTGGTCAGTATTTACCAACTAAAACCAGGAGTGGATTGAAAACACAGAAAGGCTGTGTTCCCACACTGTTGAAATTGAATGGATGGCCCGCCATTTAATAGCAAATAATGACAGTTATTTCAAAATAATGTCCGTTTTAAAATAACAGCAATTATTTGCCATAAATGGCGACCATCCACTCAATTTCAACAGTATGGGAACACAGCCTCTGTGTTTTCAATCCATTCCTGGTTTTGGTTGCTAAATACTGAGCAAAAATACTGTGTGGGAACATAGCCTAATGCAGGAAATAGGCTTTATTATATGGCTATGGAGCCTTGTAAAGAGTCAGACTAAGTAGCGAGCTGAAGCATGCTACTACACACTTCTCCTGACTATATCTTATGTCTGACACACCTGTGCAACATTTCAAAAGCTTATTTAAATGACAGTAAAACTTAAAAGTGAATGTACCAACTGGTACTTTGCTTTAAAGGAGAAGTCCAGCCAAAAATTTTAGTAAAGTATTGTATTGCCCCCCAAAGTTATACAAATCATCAATATACACTTATTACGGGAAATGCTTATAAAGTGCTTTTTTCCCTGCACTTAAAAAGCACTTTATAAGCGTTTCCCATAATAAGTGTCAAATGGTGATTTGTATAACTTTTGGGGGGCAATACAACACTTTAATAAAAAATGGACTTCTCCTTTAGGTTTTTTACATGAATGGATTGGCATCTGCGCAGGGATGCTGGTGCTGCAGTCCTTTTCTTGGGCGCCGGTCTATTCCCGGGCATGAAGCTTTAGAATCAATGGAGCTACATCACAGAGGGGAGATCGTGACACAGGGGGCGGACAGACCAGTGCTTTATGTCTGGCCAGTGCCTGGGAATAAACCTCCCTGCGCTGGTCTATACATATAAAAAAGACTTAAAGCGTAACTGTCATTTCAGGGTCATTTTTTTGAAAACATTAAATATCAACAGTACAAGTGATTTTAAGAAACTCTGTAATAGGTTTTATAAACCAAAAGAGTTTCCTTCTGTACTGAAAAAGAAATCTTCCAGCCTCCTCCCTCACTTCAGAAGCAGCAGGATTTCTGTCTCCATTATGTGGCTATGGAGAGGGGAGGGGCTGTTAGGAGTGACTGAGCACGGAGCAGTCTTGCAAAGCACAACACCCTGCAATCTTCTCTCAGTAAGTTCATAGATAAGCACTGACCTTTCTGACCCCAGAATCCTGCGGTTTAGGTGCCCAGACAGTCTACAAACAGCTGACCTTCATGTCACCTCTTCCTGCTCCCTCATCTCCCTCAGCCCCTCCCCCCTCCATAAGGATAGAATGGAGAGAGGAGAGCCTGTCTTCACTGGCTTCTCTGTAATGAAGACGTGTTTGCCTGATAATGCTCAGATAAGAAGTCAGGGGGGGGGGGGAGGCTGGGAAATTGCTTTTTGGCTGATAAAACCTATTACAGAGTTTCTTAAAATCGCTTATACTACTGATTTCTGTAATAAAAAAAAAAAATGACAGTTACGCTTTAAAGGATACCTGTCACCCCCCGTGCCGGGGTGACAGGCTCCCAGCCCCGGTAGAGCGCCCTATACTTACCTAATCGCGCCGGGTCCCGCTTCCTGATGCGGTCGGGTCACGGAGATATCGGCTCCCGATGCCCGGCGCCAGGCTCACAGGAGAGTCCGATGCCAATAGAGAATGACGGAGCATCGGACTCCCCATTCATTCTCTATGAGCGTTGGACTCTATTGTGTGCGCGCGCGCGCCGGGCTTCGGGAGCTGATATCTCCGTGACCCAATCGCATCAGGAAGCGGGACCTGGCGCGATTAGGTGAGTATAGGGGGATCTAGCAGGGGGGAAGGAGCCTGTCACCCCGGCACGGGGGTTTACAGGTCCTCTTTAAGCTTGTTGACTAAAGCTTTGGTAAGAATCATAATGTCTGCTGATAATAGACATAGGTCTATAGGGAATCAGCTGACAAGAGGTCTTTGCCTTTTTAGAAAGTATTTTGATAACTGCTTTATGCATAGGCATCAGCAGCAAGTTCTACCACCTTAAATTTCTTATAGAGTTCAGACAGAAGTAGATTAACTCCCAGGGCTTTGCTGTTGGCCACAGAAGTAACCTCATAAGAGTTTTTTTGTTTTGTTTTTTTGCCTTCCTCTGGATGAACAAGGTTGGATTCTAGACTGGGCTTGATGGATTTTTGTCTTTCTTCAACCTATCAACTGTGTTCTTGGAGCACTGTTAAAGGGGATGTCCAGACAGCAAAAAAGGTCCTACCTGTTCTGCTCTACACATAACCCCTTTAAAAACTGCTGTTTTTGCTGTTGGTCTGCATTCCTTGAAATGATGCACAGAACCTACATAATCCATCTTGTCCTACTTTATCTTTAGTCTCCATTCATCTATGCTATTATTTAGCATGTATGACTTTGATAACTATAGTGCACTATATGGAACTACCAGACCAGAACAGTTTTGTGGAATGTGCCTAATATGTCAATAATAATACAAAATCACATCACTGTACAGAGGTATGTATCTTATTCCAGCTTTAGACCAAAAGCCACAATGCAGCCGCATTTCAACATTTAGGCCATGTTTCCACTGCGTAAGTGTCGTAATAATGACGTAATTACTACGGAACTTACGTAGTGGTACCTTCTAAGAAATCCCGGCCAGAGTGTACACACATAGTATACACTCCGTCCAGGATCCCTAGCGGCGCCGCAAGAAACTAATATGGCAGTTTTCTGCGGCCGCAGAAAACCCTGCCAGTTCACAAAATGGCCGCACACTCCATTGTGTACTACAGTACTGGCTGGGATGTTCTTCTCAGTCACTGGCCATTCCGTGACCCGGCGGGGTCACTGAGCGGCCGGTGTCTAACTAAGTGGGAACATAGCCTCATACTATAGCGGTAAGTCCCAGCCTCATCATGGGTCTAATGACTTGAACTAACAGCATCATAGATCCCTGTGATTCTGTTGTCTCACTCTCACTTGGGGGACAAGGGACTTCTGTTCTTGTGATTAGTGGGCAGCCCTAGCAATCTTATCAGCTAGTCACCTATAAAGCAACATCAAGGCAGGAAGGAGACATTATTTACTTTTCTCTCCGATCCCCTTGCTTCTTTTTTGCCAACGTACGCTTGTTTGTTTCTTAAAGCAAAAACTTTAATAAAGTTTAATAGTATGAGCCCATGGCTAGATAGGACATTTCATAAGGATTCAGGGCATAACTATCTATATAGTCCTTTCCAACGACAAGATATATGCCTATGTTGATAAAGTAAATAAGACTGAAAAGTCCAGAGGGTGTTCCTAGCAGGGTAAATGTCTATACAAGTACAGCCTATGTCCTCTTATTCACTATACTTGTTTGCATCTGCCTACAGCCACCAGATAAAGAGGACATGGACTGGACTTGTCTTGCTGGGGAATGCCTCCTGGACTTTTGAGCCTCATTTACATATTAGAGACAAAAAAATATAAATATAAATAATAATAATAATAATAATAATAATCTAGATTTGCATTTCCAGGAAAATACATAGTGCTTGAAAAGAGCGCCCCTTTACCAGTGACTTCCCTTTAAGAGCGACTTGGGTCCCTTTAAGAGCGACCTATGTCCCTTTAAGGGATCCAAGTCGCTCTTAAAGGGACATAGGTCGCTCTTAAAGGGACATAGGTCGCTCTTAAAGGGACATAGGTCGCTCTTAAAGGGACATAGGTCGCTCTTAAAGGGACATAGGTCGCTCTTAAAGGGACATAGGTCGCTCTTAAAGGGACATAGGTCGCTCTTAAAGGGACATAGGTCGCTCTTAAAGGGACATAGGTCGCTCTTAAAGGGACATAGGTCGCTCTTAAAGGGACATAGGTCGCTCTTAAAGGGACATAGGTCGCTCTTAAAGGGACATAGGTCGCTCTTAAAGGGACATAGGTCGCTCTTAAAGGGACATAGGTCGCTCTTAAAGGGACATAGGTCGCTCTTAAAGGGACATAGGTCGCTCTTAAAGGGACATAGGTCGCTCTTAAAGGGACATAGGTCGCTCTTAAAGGGACATAGGTCGCTCTTAAAGGGACCCAGGTCGCTCTTAAAGGGACCCAGGTCGCTCTTAAAGGGACCCAGGTCGCTCTTAAAGGGACCCAGGTCGCTCTTAAAGGGACCCAGGTCGCTCTTAAAGGGACCCAGGTCGCTCTTAAAGGGACCCAGGTCGCTCTTAAAGGGACATAGGTCGCTCTTAAAGGGACATAGGTCGCTCTTAAAGGGACCGATTTTTGCTCTTAAAGGGACATATTTCTCTCTTAAAGGGACCCAGGTTGCTCTTAAAGGGACATATTTCACTCTTAAAAGGGACCCAGGTCGCTCTAAGAGCAAAATGGGTCTCTTTAAGAGTGAAATATTTCCTTTAAAGGGACCCAGGTCGCTCTTAAAGGGACATATTTCGCTCTTAAAGGGACCCATTTCCCTCCTCAAGGGACCCAGGTCGCTCTTAAAGGGACCAATTTATCTCTTAAAGGGACATATTTTGCTCTTAAAGGGACATATTTCGCTCTTAAATGGACCCAGGTCGGTCTTAACCTCTTAAGGACCCATTAAGTACCGGCACGTCATGGATCACTGTCACTTAAGGACCCATGACGTGCCGGTACGTCATCCCTTTAAACGGGCGCCGCGGCCGGCCGGGTCCCGATCGGGGGAGATAGCCTGCTATAATACATAGCAGGCCATCTCTCCCTGTCGGCATGGAGGGTTGTTAACCCCCCCCCATGCCGACGATCGCCGCTATTGGCTGATAAGCCCATAGCGGCGATCGGAACCTTTCCGGGCCATCGGTGGCCCGATGACCCGGAAAAAAATGGCGGTCGGTGCTGTCCGAGGACGGCACCGACCGCCATTACTGTAAAAAGTAATGGTGGTCACGGTACCACCGTCCCGATCGCCGTGAACGGCCGGCCAGCCGGCCGGCCGTTCACGGCGATCAAAGTCCCCACAAGTAATAAATACCTGCTCCGGACCCCTCAGCTAGGTAGCTGAGGGGTCCGGAGCAGGTATTTGTACATTACTCACCTGTCCCGGGGTCCTGATCGGCGTCTTCCGGGTTCCCGGCGTCCACTTCCTCTTGTTGGGACTTCGGCTTCTTCCGTGAGTCCCGATCGTCTCTTTCCGGCTCCAGCGTCGTCTATTTTCGTATTTTTCCGGCTCCAGCGTCGTCTATTTTCGGATCTTGCGCTCTGCTGCCCCCTAGCGGCTGATAAGTGTAATACACGTATCAGCCACTACAGGGATGTTCAGAATGTAGTAAAAAAAAAAATTTTTTTCCCAATTTTTTTTTTTTCTATTTTCCGCACCCTATCGCCGCTGAGTGTTGATCAGCATCGCACGAAAGTGCGCTGCTAATCAGCAACTCCTCCTTTTTGGCGTAGGGTGTTTTTTTTTTATATCCTACTGCCACGGTCTGCTTATAAGTGCCGAACATAAGTGCGGCATTCATCAGCAACACCATTTTTGGCGTAGGTTTTTTTTGTATACTTACTGTAAAAAACACGTAAAAAAACACTACATTACACGACACTACATTGAATAAAGTTTTACACTACACCACTACATACCCCATATACCAATCCCCATATAAAGATGGCCCCCAGGGTGTTTTCGGTGTCGGACGCATACATTATTATTGCCTCCGACACCGAAACAGCCAGTGAGGATGAATTGGGGGGATCCTTCTTTCCTCCATTCATCCTCATCCTCCAGTGACGTGTCTGGGAGTAGCGTAGCGTACGCTGCCCCCCAGACACGTCTTTTCCGCCAGTACCGTCCCAATAAGAGATGACGGTATGGCGTGAAATTCTACAAACTCTGTGAGAGTACCTCAGGGTACACTTACAGATTTAGGGTACGTGCACACTGCGGAATGGCGAAGGATAACCCTTCGTGCATTCCGCAGCTGGCACCCGCCGGCGGACTGATGCAGGGGCGCGTCTCCGCCTGTGTCATAGACTCTATCCTATGCATGGGCGGATTCCATTATCCGTCATTCCATCAACACGTTGGACGCAGAGCGGAATCCGCCCGTGCATAGAATGGAGTCTACGACACGGACGGAGACGTGCGCCTGCATCAGTCCGCCGGCGGGTGCCAACTGCGGAATGCACAAAGGGTTATCCTTCGCGATTCCGCAGTGTGCACGTACCCTTAGAGTGTATGAAGGAAGGGACACTCGAATCCAGCCGCCAGATGCCCCCCCCCCCATCCTCGGAGTTAGTGGGGAGATCGTCCGGGAACTGATCTTCCCACTGCTGGATAAAGGTCACCACCACCCGTACGGGGATAACCTTTATACCAGCACCCCCTCTTCCGGTCCCTCGCTGCCCGAGCTACTGTAGCTTGCGGCACGATCCGAACATATCAGAAGTAGTAATAGAGCCCTAATATTTAGCAGCCATGGAGCGGACCCAGCGCTTCTGGATATGAAGGACCCCGTATCGCACCAGGACAACATTTTCCAGGTGACGTCCCCCACACTGGAGAACAGGAGACCCCAGAAGAAGTGCAGAGTGTGGGGTAACAGGGGGATCAGGAAGGACACCATTTACCAGTGTGACACCTGTCCTGATCCCCCCGGCCTCTGCATACTGGATCGCTCCAAGGCGCACTACACGTCATTGGGGTTCTACATTATCTAAATTCTGTCCCTTATTCCTATTTCAGGGGTCACGTTGATCCAGGGATTATTCTGATCGCCATTATGGAGTCGGGAAGGAATTTTTCCCCTGTGATGAGGCTACTGTCGTCTGCCTCACGAGGGTTTTTTGCCTTCCTCTGGATCAACACAGGTTGAGTTTGATGGACACCTGTCATTTTCAACCTTATAAACTAATAATTGGCCTAATACCCCCAAATAAATTAGAATTGTCCCTTTTCCCCAGCTAAATAGGTATGGCTGCCATTCCCATTAGAGGAGGCCATGATGCAATTACAAAGCCTCTGTGCGGCCAGGACAGTAGAAACCCCCCACAAGTGACCCCATTCTGGAAACTACACCCCATAAGGAATCTAACAAGTGGGGCAGCGGGTATATGGCCCCCTGGTGACGGCCACATTTGGGACGTGAAAATGAAAAAAAATGGTATTTTTTATTTTCACGGCACATGTCCTACACATGTGCCCATCACTAGTGGGGTCCATATGCTCACTGCACCCCTTGTTAGATTCCTTATGGGGTGTAGTTTCCAGAATGGGGTCACTTGTCGGGGGTTTCTACTGTTCTGGCAGCACAGGAGCTTTGTAATTGCGACATGGCCTCCATCCCCCATTCCAGCCTCTAAATGGCGCTCTGTCCTTTTGGTGACTTGCCCTGTGCCCATATGGCAAATTATGTCCACATGTGGGGTATTTTCGTACTCAGGGGAAACTACCCTACACGTTTTGTGTTCATTTTCTTTTTTAACCCCTTGTGGAAATGGAAAAAAATCAAGGCTAGACCAACATTTAGTGTAATTTTTTTAAAATTTTTACTCTAAATCATTGATCTTGTCTTGATTTTTTCATTTTCACAAGGGGTTAAAAGATAAAAAAAAACACAATGTGTAGAGCAATTTCCCCTGAGTACGGAAATACCCCACATGTGGACATAAAGCGCCATGCGGGTGCAGGGTAAGCCTCCGAAGGGAAGGAGCGCCATTTGGTTTTTGAAGGCTGGATTTGGATGGAATGGATTTCGAGGGGCCATGTTGCATTCAAAAGGCCCCTGTGTTGCCAAGACAGTTAAACCCCCCACAAGTGACCCTATTATGGAAACTACACCCCTCAAGGAATGTAACAAGGGGTGTAGTCAGCATATGGACCCCACTGGTGACGGGCACAAATGTGGAACAATGTGGCGTGAAAATGAAATATTAAATTTTTTACACTATAATGTTGGTCTAGCCTTGAATTTATCATTTTCACAAGGGGTTAAAAGAGAAAAAAACACACAAAATGTGTAGAGCAATTTCCCCCGAGTCCGTAAATACCCCACATGTGGACATAAAGCGCCATGTGGGTGCAAGGCAAGCCTCCGAAGGGAAGGAGCGCCATTTGGATTTTAGAGGTTGGATTTGGCTAGAATGGATGATGAACGCCATGTCGCATTTACAGAGCCCTTGTGCTGCCAAAACACTGTAAACCCCCCACAAGTGACCCCATTCTGGAAACTACACCCCTCAAGGAATCTAACAAGGGGTGCAGTGAGGATATGGACCCCTGGATGACGGGCACATTTGTGCCATGAAAGTGAAAAAATGAAAATTTTCACTTTCACGTCACATTTTTCCACATTTGTGCCCGTCACCAGTGGGGTCCATATGCTCACTGCACCCCTTGTTAGATTCCTTGAGGGGTGTAGTTTCCAGAATGGGGTCACTTGTGGGGGGTTTCCAGTGTCTTGGCAGCACGAGGGCTCTGTAAATGCGACATGGCCCTTGAAATCCATTCCAGTGAAATCCAGCTTCCAAAAGCCAATTGGCGCTCCTTCCCTTTGGAGGCTCGTCCTGCGCCCGCTTGGCACTTTATGTCCACATGTGGGGTATTTCCGTACTCGGGAGAAACTGTGCTACATGTTTTGTGTTTTTTTTTTCCTTTTATCCCTTTGTGAAAATGAAAAATTGAAGGCTAGAACAACATTTTAGTGTAAAAAATACTTTAGTCTTTTTTCAAGCCATATTGTTTGGAAAATCTGTGAAGCACCTGTGGGGTCCAGATCCTCACCGCACCCCTTGTTACATTCCTTGAGGGGTGTAGTTTTCTAAATGGTGTCCCTTTAGGGGTGTTTTTTAGGTTTTGGCACCCCAGAGCCTCTGCCAACCTGAAGTGGTACAGTCAAAAATGACCAAAAATAACGGAGCCATTGAAATTCACTAGGCGCTCCCTTATATCTGAGGCTTGTGGTTGCGTCAAATAGCGCAATAGGGCCACATATGGGGTATTTCTATAAACTGCAGAAATGGGGCAATCAATATTGGGGTGCATTTCTCTGGTAATAGGTTTATAATTATGAAAAATATTGGATTACAATAAAATCTCTGCACAGAAAATTAAAATTTTCAAATTTCTTACACACTTAGCTTTTATTTCTGTGACTCCCCTAAAGGGTTAAAAAACTTTCTGGATGTGCTTTTGCAGAGTTTGGGGGGTGCAGTTTCTGAAATGGGGTGCTTCGTGGAGCTTTCTAACACACAGTCCCCTCAAATACACTTTAAACCTGAACAGGTCCCTAAAAATATCTGATTTTGAAATTTGACTGAAAATTTGGAAATTTGCTGCTAATGTTTTAAGCTTCCTATTGTCTAAAAATAATGAAATATAGTTTAATAAATGCCGCCAACATAAAGTAGACATGTTGCTAATGCTATTTAATATATAATTTATGTGATATAACCATTTTCTGTATAAGCAGAAAAGTTTTAAAGTTGGAAAAATGCATTTTTTCACAATTTTTCACGCTATTTTGGGTTTTTTCATAAAGATTCGTTATAAGTATCGACTCCAATTTACAAGAAATGTGAAGTACAATATGTCACGAGAAAACAATCTCAGAATCAGCCGGATAGGTAAAAGCATCCCGAAGTAATTAATGAATAAAGTGACACTGGTCAAATTCATAAAATTTGCTCCGGTCCTTAAGGCCATTTCAGGCCCGGTCCTTAAGGGGTTAAAGGGACATATTTCTCTCTTAAAGGAACCCAGTTCGAGCGAAACGGGTCTCTTTAACAGCGAAATATTTCCTTTAAAGGGACCCAGGTCGCTCTTAAAGGGACATATTTCGCTCTTAAAGGGACCCATTTACCCCCTCAAGGGACCCAGCTCGCTCTTAAAGGGACCCGGGTCGCTTTTACAGGTACTTAGTTCGCTCTTAAAGTGACCCATTTAGAGCGGCTTGGGTCCCTTTAAGAGCGACTTGGGTACCGTCCCTTTAAGAGCAGCTTGGATCCCGTACCTGCTACATGGCTGCCTCAGCTCTGCTATTTTACTGACTGACCTCTGCTACTTATAATGGTAAAGACCATTGCTCGGTTACCATGACAATCTTACTCATGTCAGGGAGACAAAATGGTTAAGGACCTTCCATATATTACATCTTCTATTGGCCAATAGTGGACATGTGACTGTGGATGGTGTGATACAATGCATGACGAGACCTTAGAGTTCCTATTGGCTGCTATATTTCAGCTATTTGCATATGTGCTGTGATTGGCTGTCAGCAGTTAGAGTGTGGCCATTATTTGCAATGGGTCATTATTTTCTATGGGAAATTTGGTGTCTTTAAACGTAAATTTCTTAAAAACGACAAATCCGATCGAAACGAAAAATAGATAGCACACCACACACCGCCGAGGGCTTCGAAACGCAGTTTGAACGGAGTCTGTGCGCAAAGCGGTTCGGGCTGTATTACGCGCAGAAAAATGGCTGGAAGAAGAAACGGAGGAAGAAGAAGAAGAAGAATATGGATTACAATATAGTGCTTTTCAAGCACTATAATAATAATAATAATTATATATATATATATATCCCCGCCATGTGCTTACTTGTACCCATTTCCTGACCAAAAAAACAACACATTTTAGAATATAAAGCCCTATATAAAAAAACTGAAAAAACTGCTAGGCAGTCATTTGTCCTTAACTGCAATGGAGAGGTGATCTACCTTAGTGAAACACATTTATACTACTTGATGCCTGGACTTCTAGCACGTATATCACATAGAGCCAAACCAATATACTGTGCAACGACTGCACACGCTATAGATAAGTTCATGGAGATAAGGGTATTCGAAAGTTAACAAAAAGTAATAGAAAGAAAAAGTCAGCAAGGAAAGTTCAATTTTCAGCCTGATAACACTAAGAAGTAATAAAGTTAAAGGGAATGTATCAGCTAGATTTTTCTACTGATTAGTCAGATACTAAAAGCGACTCTGTACCCACAATCTGACCCCCCCAAACAGCTTGTACCTTCAGATAGCTGCTTTTAATCCAAGATCTGTCCTGTGGTCCTTTCGGCAGGTGATGCAGTTATTGTCCTAAAAAGCAACTTTTAAACTTGCAGCCCTGTGTCAAATTGGCGTGGCCTAGAGTGTGTATGCCCTAGGATTGCTACACTCCTCTGTCCCTCCTCATCACTAGTAATGCCCCCAGACAGGATTTTTCCTATTCATCACCTGTCTGAACACTGCACAGGTGCCTTAACCATCCAGCTCATGTGCAGTGTTCACACAGGGGATGAATAGGAGAAATTGTTCTAGGGGCATTCCTAATGATGAAGAGGGTGAGGAGGAGGAGGAGGAGGAGGGACGGAGAGGTGTTGCAGTCCTAGGACATGGGTACTCTGGGCCACACCAATTTGACACAGGGCTGAAATTTTGAAAGTTGTTTTTAGGACAATAATTGCATCTCCTGCTGAACAGACCCCAGGACAGATCTTGGATTAAAAGCCGCTATCCAAAGGTACAAGCTGTTTGGGGGCAGCAGATTGTGGGTACAGTCTCATGTTTTTAGTCTAATCTGTTTCTATTTTCTGACTGTAATTATTTTTATTACATTTTAGTATATCATTATGACAGCGGCAATCTTACCTGAGCTGTCTTTAACAGCATTTAGAGGTATACTTTACAGCATACCCATAAACTTAGGAATAATATATTTCTACTGACTTCTATGGGCGAATTTTCTAGGCATGCTCTGTGGCTGAGCTACTCCTGTCTGTCTGTGATAAGGAGACTGCTGTAAGGTTATCTATACACAACAGGAAGTTTTAGCTTATTATTAGGCTTAGTGGCCATAATGAAAACTATATATATATATATATATATATATATATATATATATATATATATATATATATATACAATGAAATGGAAAATTAGAAAAAAAAATACAAAGAACACACTTCCTTTAAAATATACCACTGTAGCTTTTTTTTTAATAATATCTGTATTTATAGAGAATGTACTGATACATGATATCCTAATATGTACACACAAACAGTAAAACTGTAAAAGGGACAATAAGCACTAAAGTAACACATTTTATATATAAAATTATACACACACACACACACTAAAAATGACAATTAATACGGTAGCAATTCACCTAAACAGCTAAAATACCTGCAGAGTCCGTTTCCTGATTCCTCCCCACAGAATGTCCTTGGCATTTGGGAGGGGCTGCCAGCAAGGAATAGGAAGAAGACAAATAAAATATGGGAAATACTGATTTTTTTCCAAATGGATTTAATTACATTTATGGCATTTTCATTTGGGCAATGTAATGTGCTTATAGTGTCATCTATTACTAAAGTACCTTCTGTGTAGTTCTAACATACAACTTATAGATATATGCATGAAGAGGACTGAAACATGAAGATGAGTGAAAGTTAATTCATCCATGTATACAAGTACAAACCCCAGGTGCATTTATATTGCTAGATTCACACATGCTGCCTGTCTAAAATACAGATTTTGGTTTTGTCACCTCTGTATTCTGAAAGCCATAATCTTTGTATATTTCCATCAACATAGCTCTATGAGGGATTGTTTGTTTTAGTATAAGGCTATGTCCACACACAGTTAAATATGGCTGTGATTTTGAGTGAAAAATTATTATTATATGCCCAAGCAGTGCAAAACCACAGTGCAGCAATAAATACTTCTCTACCAGTGACAAACCAACACTGCAGTGCAGAAATACATACTGCTCCATTTGTAGTAAACCAACACCTCAGTGCACCAAATACGTATTGCTCCATCAGTAGTCAACCAACATCACAGTGCAGAAATACATACCGCTCCATCAGTAGTCAACCAACATCACAGTGCAGAAATACATACCGCTCCATCAGTAGTCAACCAACATCACAGTGCAGAAATACATACCGCTCCATCAGTAGTCAACCAACATCACAGTGCAGAAATACATACCGCTGTATCTGTAGTAAACCAACACCTCAATGCAGCAAATACACACTGCTCCATCTGTAGTAAACCAACACCTCAGTGCAGCAAATACACACTGCTCCATCTGTAGTAAACCAACATCGCAGTGCAGAAATACATACTTCTCTATCTGTAGTAAACCAACACCAAGCTGCAGCAACACACACTGCTTCGCCTGAAGTAAACCATCAACACAGCGCAGAAGTAAATGCTCCATCATGTGTAGTAACTCATCGCAGTGCAGCAGTCCTATCCCCATTCCCACGGTTCTAACCTCTTGACACCTTTCACCCTTTCCTACCCTCACCCACTAATAGCAGCAACCCACCACCACCAATGGTAGGTATCCTCTCCCTCCCTCCCTTTGCACATTTCTCCCCCCATGCCACTTTTTCTAGTGACTGCTTCAAGATCTGCTGTATAGGAGTAAAGAGGGGAGGTAAGTGAATAGCACAGGGTTTTCTGCCTGGCAATATGGTAAATGAACAGCCCAGGTGATGCTGGAGGACGAGGGTTAGGGGCTTGCACCTAGTTCCAGAGGATGCTGGAGAGAGTCATCACTTCTGTTTTTCACTACCTCCCCACACTCTCCATGCACAGCTGATCTGCCTTCTAGGTATAAGACCTGTGAGTTCATCATCACGTGACCATGACATCATCATATCCAAAGAGCAAGAAAATTACATTAAGGATACAAACCCACTTGACGTATTTGCTGCGTGAATCAGTCTTAAAAATAAGCAGGCAAAACGCAGGTTGGCTTTATACAATTGTTCTGTGTTAAAATACGCAATTGCGTATTTTTGAAGCGTGAAGCTACATGCGTTTTTCGCACAGGTTGTTAACAACTGATGCTTTGCTAACAACAAGCTTCACGCTTCAAAAATACACAATTGCGTATTTTAACACAGAACAATTGTATAAAGCCAACCTGCGTTTTGCCTGCTTATTTTTAAGACTGATTCACGCAGCAAATACGTCAAGTGGGTTTGTACCCTAAGGGGTATTACCATCTCAGCTAATATACATTTAGCAAACCTAATTCCTTCTCCTCACATTGTACTCTTTTCCTCCCATTGTTTTCAGCTCGGAAAGAAGCGGAGAAGGGGGCAAGTTTGCTAAATGAATGTATTTGTAAAAAATGTTTAACTTTACAAACCCTACAAATATCACTACCATATTTTTCGCTTTGTAAGGTGATAAGACACACCCAGGTTTTAGAGAGGGAAAATATGAAAAAAAAAATTTGGTAAATATCTGGTAAAGGGCATTTTACATTTAGGATGATATATGGCTTAGAAGTTTAGTAGCAAATTCTTTTAATTTCACACACAGCAACAGGTGCAGCGATTTGGTACACCTTTGGACAACAGTCAGGTACAGCAATGGGACAAGGGTGAAAATCAGGGTGGGAAAAGGGTTAACTTGTCTTGTTACAATTTACAATACTTTGTGTTCCTCTTGATCATTGGTGGTCAGTGTGTTTCTGTGCCTTTAAGCCTATCCCTGCCACCATCTACTGCTGAAATCTATGCCACTTATGTTGCAGGGGCTAGGGGAATGATACAGATGTGCCACAAGCACCATTTTCTGTCTCAGGTGCACAGGATTTCTCAAACAGAAAGTTATGCTTGCTTATGGTTTAATGACAATATTTTTATTCATGTTAGTACTCACATGAGTTGTGCCTACGGCGAAAGTTCTTGGGCTGGTTAAGGCCTTCACTTTGTTTGTCCACATAACTTTTTGAGCATGGCTGTGGGGAAGTGCCTACAGAATCATTGCTCCTCGTCTCTGATCTATGGGGGATGTTCTGTGCATTACTTGTCTCTACTGGCCTTTGCTTTGCTGTACCATTTATGTAGTCTGTAGTCATACCCGTTGTGTTTTCAGGGAACTGGTTATTTGTCTGTCGTCTGCTATCTACAGGTAGCTCCAAAATCTTCAGCTCTACAATGTCCCCTGCCCTAGATAAAAAAATAATGATATTGTATTATAATATTGTAATAATGAATGTTATTAAACATGTCCACACATAAAAGGTTGACAATCCCCATGTCATTGCACAGATTGGCATTCGTTTCCCTGTTGTACCCCGATGCCTTTTAAT
This sequence comes from Dendropsophus ebraccatus, assembly GCF_027789765.1. Taxonomy (NCBI): domain Eukaryota; kingdom Metazoa; phylum Chordata; class Amphibia; order Anura; family Hylidae; genus Dendropsophus; species Dendropsophus ebraccatus. The sequence continues at coordinate 146,530,312 of NC_091454.1, read as the reverse complement.
GCACTTTACCCATTACAAGATTCCAGGTATGGTGCTATTTATTATATACCACGCAAATTACAATTTATGGCTATGTTCAAACAACGTCCAAAGAAGGCAAAAGGCGTCCATTATTGCATCATTTTAAGCAAATCCAAAATAATGCACTGACACTTATGGAATAACAGACGTCTTTTTCACACAATGTATTGAATGACGTCTGTTATTTCATAGACTTCAATGCATTTTATTGAAGACACTTAAGAGTGACACTGTCACCCCCTTTTTGCATTATGACTTCTCGATATTTGGTACAAATATAAACAAATAATACAAACTGCAGTCAGATATAGGCTATGTTAAACATCCAAAAAAGGCGTCCGCTTTTTATTTTTAACCCCTTAACGACATCGGGCGTAAACTTACGCCCTCGCGCCCTGGTACTTAGCGCATCAGGGCGTAAATTTACGCCCGATGTTTCCCCGATCGCTGCGTGTTCACACACAGCGGTCGGGGAAGATGGCCTGCTATAAATCATAGCAGGCCATCATAGCTTCACGGCACGGGGGGTGGTTAACACCCCCCGTGCTTACGATCGCCGCTATTGGCTAATCAATTCAGATCAGCCAATAGTGGCGATCGGAACCTTTCCGGGTCATCGGTGACCCGATGACCCGGAAAAAAATGGCGGTCGGTGCTGTCCGAGGACGGCGCCGACCGCCATTACTGTAAAAAGTAATGTTGATCGCCGTGCCACCGGCCCGATCGCCGTGAACGGCCGGCCGGCCGTTCACGGCGATCGGGCCGGTGGCACGGCGATCAGAGTCCCACAAAATAATAAATACCTGCCCTGGACCCCTCAGCTAGGTAGCGGAGGGGTCCTGAGCAGGTATTTGTACATTACTCACCTGTCCCGGGCTCCTGATCGGCGTCTTCCGGGTTCGCGGCGTCCTCCGTCATTACGTTCGGTCTTCGGGTCTTTCCGGCGGTCCCCGTCGTCTTCTCTCGGCTATTTTCGGCTCCAGCCTCGTCAATTTCCGGATTTTGCGCTCTGCTGCCCCCTAGCGGCTGATATGTGTAATACACTTATCAGCAGCTACAGGGATATTCAGAATATAGAAAATTTTTTTTTTTTTTTTTTCCAAATTATTTTTTTTCTATTTTCCGCACCCTATCGCCGCTGAGTGTTGATCAGCATCGCACGAAACTGCGCTGCTAATCAGCAACTCCTCCTTTTTGGCGTAGGGTGTTTTTTTTCTGTAATCTACTGCCACGGTCTGCTTATAAGTGTCGCGCATAAGTGCGGCATTTATCAGCAACGCCTTTGTTGGCGTAGGTTTTTTTTTATACTTACTGTAAAAAAAACACGTAAAAAACACTACATTACATTGAATAAAGTTTGACACTACACCACTACATACCCCATATACTAGTCCCCATATAAAGATGGCCCCCAGGGTGTTTTCGGTATCGGACGCATACGCTATTGTTGCCTCCGACACCGAAACAGCCAGTGAGGATGAATGGGGGGATCCTTCTTTCCTCCATTCATCCTCATCATCCAGTGACGTGTCTGGGGGTAGCGTAGCGTACGCTGCCCCCCAGACACGTCTTTTCCGCCAGTACCGTCCCAATAAGAGATGGCGGTATGGAGTGAAATTCTACTAACTCTGTGAGAGTACCTCAGGGTACACTTACAGATTTGGGGTACGTGCACACTGCGGAATGGCGAAGGATAACCCTTTGTGCATTCCGCAGCTGGCACCCGCCGGCGGACTGATGCGGGCGCGCGTCTCCACCCGTGTCAAAGACTCCATGTTATGCATGGGCGGATTCCGTCGTCCGTCCAAAGAATGAACACGTTGGACGGAGAGCGGAATCCGCCCGTGCATAGAATGGAGTCTATGACACGGACGGAGACGTGCGCCTGCATCAGTCCGCCGGCGGGTGCCAACTGTGGAATGCACGAAGGGTTATCTGTCGCGATTCCGCAGTGTGCACATACCCTTAGAGTGTATGAAGGGACACCCGAATCCAGCCCCAGATGCCCCCCTCCCCCCCCCCATCCTCGGAGTTAGTGGGAAGGTCGTCCGGGAACTGATCTTCCCACTGCTGGATAAAGGTCACCACCTGTACGGGGATAACTTTTATACCAGCACCCCCTCTTCCGGTCCCTCGCTGCCCTGTAGCTTGCGGCACGATCCGAACATATCAGAAGCAGTAATAGAGCCCTAATATTTAGCAGCCATGGAGCGGACCCAGCGCTTCTGGATATGTGGGACCCCGTATCGCACCAGGACAACATTTTCCAGGTGACGTCCCCCACACTGGAGAACAGGAGACCCCAGAAGAAGTGCAGAGTGTGGGGTAACAGGGGGATCAGGAAGGACAACATTTACCAGTGTGCCACCTGTCCTGATCCCCTCGGCCTCTGCATACTGGATCGCTCCAAGGCGCACCACACGTCACTGGAGTTCTACATTATCTAAATTCTGTCCCTTATTCCTATTTCAGGGGTCACGTTGGTCCAGGGATTATTCTGATCGCCATTATGGAGTCGGGAAGGAATTTTTCCCCTGTGATGAGGCTACTGTCGTCTGCCTTACGAGGGTTTTTGCCTTCCTCTGGATCAACACAGGTTGAATTTGATGGACACCTGTCATTTCCAACCTTATAAACTAATAATTGGCCTAATACCCCCAAATAAATTAGAATTGTCCCTTTTCCCCAGCTAAATAGATATGGCCGCCATTCCCATTAGAGGAGGCCATGATGCAATTACAAAGCCTCTGTGCTGCCAGGACAGTAGAAAACCCCCACAAGTGACCCCATTCTGGAAACTACACCCCATAAGGAATCTAACAAGGGGGGCAGCGGGGATATGGCCCCCTGGTGACGGCCACATTTGGGACGTGAAAATGAAAAAAATGGTATTTTTTATTTTCTCGGCACATGTTTTACGTAAGTGCCTGTCACCAGTGGGGTCCATATGCTCACTGCACCCCTTGTTAGATTCCTTATGGGGTGTAGTTTCCAGAATGGGGTCACTTGTCGGGGGTTTCTACTGACCTGGCAGCACAGGAGCTTTGTAATTGCGACATGGCCTCCATCCTCCATTCCAGCCTCTAAATGGCGCTCTGTCCCTTTGGTGGCTTGCCCTGTGCCCATATGGCACATTATGTCCACATGTGGGGTATTTTCGTACTCAGGGGACACTACCCTACACGTTTTGTGTTCATTTTCTTTTTTAACCCCTTGTGGAAATGGAAAAAATCAAGGCTAGACCAACATTTAGTGTAATTTTTGTAAAATTTTTACTCTAAATCATTAATCTTGTCATGATTTTTTCATTTTCACAAGGGGCTAAAAGATAAAAAAAAACACTAAATGTGTAGAGCAATTTCCCCTGAGTACGGAAATACCCCACATGTGGACATAAAGCGCCATGCGGTTGCAGGGTAAGCCTCCGAAGGGAAGGAGCGCCATTTGGTTTTTGAAGGCTGGATTTGGATGGAATGGATTTTAAGGGGCCATGTTGCATTCAAAAGGCCTCTGTGTTGCCAAGACAGTTGAACCCCCCCACAAGTGACCCCATTATGGAAACTACACCCCTCAAGGAATGTAACAAGGGGTGTAGTGAGCATATGGACCCCACTGGTGACGGGCACAAATGTGGAACAATGTGGCGTGAAAATGAAATATTACATTTTTTACACTATAATGTTGGTTTAGCCTTGAATTTATCATTTTCACAAGGGGTTAAAAGAGAAAAAAACACACAATATGTGTAGAGCAATTTCCCCCGAGTCCGTAAATACCCCACATGTGGACATAAAGCGCCATGTGGGCGCAGGGCAAGCCTCCGAAGGGAAGGAGCGCCATTTCGTTTTTGAAGGCTGGATTTGGATGGAATGGATTTTGAGGGGCCATGTTGCATTCAAAAGGCCTCTGTGTTGCCAAGACAGTTGAAACCCCCCACAAGTGACCCCATTATGGAAACTGCACCCCTCAAGGAATGTAACAAGGGGTGTAGTGAGCATATGGACCCCACTGGTGACGGACACAAATGTGGAACAATGTGGCGTGAAAATGAAATATTACATTTTTTACACTATAATGTTGGTTTAGCCTTGAATTTATCATTTTCACAAGGGGTTAAAAGAGAAAAAAACACACAATATGTGTAGAGCAATTTCCCCCGAGTCCGTAAATACCCCACATGTGGACATAAAGCGCCATGTGGGCGCAGGGCAAGCCTCCGAAGGGAAGGAGCGCCATTTGGATTTTGGAGGTTGGATTTGGCTAGAATGGATGATGAACGCCATGTCGCATTTACAGAGCCCTCGTGCTGCCAAAACACTGGAAACCCCCCACAAGTGACCCCATTCTGGAAACTACACCCCTCAGGGAATCTAACAAGGGGTGCAGTGAGGATATGAACCCCTTGATGACGGGCACATTTGTGCCATGAAAGTGAAAAAATGAAATTTTTCCCTTTCACGTCACATTGTTCCACATTTGTGCCCGTCACCAGTGGGGTCCATATGCTCACTGAACCCCTTGTTAGATTCCTTGAGGGGTGTAGTTTCCAGAATGGAATCACTTGTGGGGGGTTTCCAGTGTCTTGGCAGCACGAGGGCTCTGTAAATGCGACATGGCCCTTGAAATCCTTTCCAGTGAAATTCAGCTTCCAAAAGCCAATTGGTGCTCCTTCCCTTTGGAGGCTCGTCCTGCGCCCCCTTGGCACTTTATCGCCACATGTGGGGTATTTCCGTACTCGGGAGAAACTGCGCTACACATTTTGTGTCTTTTTTTTCCTCTTATCCCTTTAAGAAAATGAAAAATTGAAGGCTAGAACAACGGTTTAGTGTAAAAAATAAATTTTTCTTTTTTCACGCCATATTGTTCGGAAAATCTGTGAAGCACCTGTGGGGTCCAAATGCTCACCGCACCCCTTGTTACATTCCTTGAGGGGTCTAGTTTTCTAAATGGTGTCCCTTTAGGGGTGTTTTTTAGGTTTTGGCACCCCAGAGCCTCTGCCAACCTGAAGTGGTACAGTCAGAAATGACCAAATATAACGGAGGCGTTGAAATTCACTAGGCGCTCCTTTGTATCTGAGGCTTGTGGTTGCGTCAAATAGCGCAATAGGGCCACATATGGGGTATTTCTGTAAACTGCAGAAACGGGGCAATAATTATTAGGGTGCATTTCTCTGGTAATAGGTTTATAATTATGAAAAATATTGGATTACAATAAAATCTCTGCACAGAAAATTAAAATTTTCAAATTTCTTACACACTTAGCTTTTATTTCTGTGACTCCCCTAAAGGGTTAAAACACTTTCTGGATATGCTTTTGCAGAGTGTGGGGGGTGCAGTTTCTGAAATGGGGTGCTTTGTGGGGCTTTCTAACATACAGGCCCCTCAAATACACTTTGAACCTGAACAGGTCCCTAAAAATATCTGATTTTGAAATTTTACTGAAAATTTGGAAATTTGCTGCTAATGTTTTAAGCTTCCTATTGTCTAAAAAAAATTAAAGATCGTTTAATAAATGCCGCCAACATAAAGTAGACATGTTGCTAATGCTATTTAATATATAATTTATGTGGTATAACCACTTTCTGTATACGCAAAAAAGTTTCAAAGTTGGAAAAATGCAGTTTTTCACATTTTTTCACATTATTTGGGTTTTTTTCATAAAGATTTGTTATGATTATCGACTCCAATTTACCAGAAATGTAAAGTACAATATGTCACGAGAAAACAATCTCAGAATCAGCCGGATAGGTAAAAGCATCCCGAAGTTATTAATGAATAAAGTGACACTGGTCATATTCATAAAATTTGTCTCTGTCATTAAGGCCATTTCAGGCTCTGTCCTTAAGGGGTTAAAAAAAGACATCTGTTATTGCTTCATTTTAAGGTGACACTGTCACCCCCTTTTTGAATTATGACTTCTCTACACAGGAGTAAAGGGTAAAGTTTGCTGGTTTTACACCTTATTTTATATCATATTTCATGGTGCTTGTTACAGTAAAAAGTGATCTTTTATCATCTGGGATTGTGCTACCTAGGCGGGGCTTCACAGCTGCAGCGTCACTTAGCCCTGCTCACATCATCACTGTAGGCCCCGCCCCTCCATGATGTCATCAGCGCATAGGTCGACCTAGAGTGGGTGGGGCCTAGATCTTTAGGCCAGCCTGTTCCAATTCCAGTAGAGGGGCGGAGCCTAGACAGACTATGACATCACAGAGGGGCAGGTCTATGGCGTTGTTGTGGATAGGGCCAAGTTGCGCTTCGGTCGAGAACCCGCCCAGGTAGCACAATCTGCAGATGATAAAAGATCACTTTTAACTGGAACAAGCACCATGACATATGATATAAAATAAGGTATGAAAACTGCAACATTTACCCTTTACACCTGTGTAGAGAAGTAAGAATGCAAAAAGGGGGTGACAGTGTCACTTTAAAATGATGCAATAAAAGATGTCTTTTTCCTTTTTTGAATGTTTAACATAGCCTATATCTGACTGCAGTTTGAGATTTTAAAGAAAAAACATTATTTACATAATAAATTGTTAACTGTGACAAGAATATTTGTACCAAATCCTATTTATGAAAATGTCCCTTACTCTACTTAAAACTCCTTGCAAAAATTATAGAATCAGGAACAAGGGGTTTCCAACGTCAACCTCTTAGCTCGGTTGCTGACGGGGCTGCAGGAGATTTAGCATTTAGATACTTACCTGTCCCGCTCTGGCAACAATACCAGCTCCCGGGTCACCTACTTAACAACTTCTACTGACATGCCGTTCTCGCAGGAAATGGCCACTCAGCATAGACAGCATTATACTGTCTATGCTGAGCAACCATTTCCTGTCAGAACGGCACGTGAGCGGAAGTTGTGAAGAAGATGACAGCGGCAGGCAGCCCAGGAACCGACACATACAGCGGAGAGAGACAGGTAAGCATACAGTACTGCTATGTCCCCTGCAGTAGCAGATTAGATATTTATCTAATCAGCAGCCATTTCTGTCTTTTTGGCTTGACAGGAACTTGTGCAGATTAGATATTTACACTGAACAACTCCTATACAGGAGATAGCTATGATAGCAAGATTACATTTAGCTACAGAGATCATGAAGAGTAGATTACTGGAAGAAAACAATATTCAATCACCAATGTTAAGTAAAGGGGAGATGGGAATCACTACCCTAATATTCAGTGCACAGGCGTACATAGAAATTTACGACACTTTCACCTTTTCCCCAGTTTCCAAGTAGTAACAGCAACCCTCACCACTGTATTTAAAGGGGTACTCTGGAGGGGAAAAAAATCAACTGGTGTCAGAAAGTTTTACAGATTTGTAAATTACTTCAGAGAGCAGAGAGTACTGTGTCAAACTGGAGAGAATACACCACTTCCTATAGGGCATACAGCAGCTGATAAGTATTGGAAGGTTTGAGGTTTTTAAAATAGAAGCAATTTAGAAATCTGTATAACTTTCTGACACCAGTTAATCTGAAAACAATTTCTGTTTCTCCAGAGTACCCATTTAAAGCAGATCCCCTCTAGTATTGGTCTGTTGACTCAATCTTTGCAGATTTACTAATATGATACTGCCAGGTTTTATGAGAAGTAATAATAAAGGAATGAATGCTGCATTTTAGTAAAAATAAAAAAAAATTGTAGCTGTCAGACAGCTGAGCTACTTCTGCATCTGCCAATAACAGAACACACTCTGGTGTTGTCATATCTCCTCGGAGGATGGAGAGCCAGTAGTGATTGCAGGATTCGCGGGACTTAAGAGTGCCTTTACACAAAGAGATTTATCTGACAGATTTTTGAAGCTGTATCTGACAGATCTGTTCTCGGTTTATAGTCTGCTCCTGGCATTGGCTTCAAAATTCTGTTAGATAAATCGCTCTGTGTAAAGGCACCCTTACAGGGAAAGGGGGCTCCCCCATCAGCCAAAAGGACCCACACAATGTGATCAGTGTGTCCCAATGGTTGCCTTTCAGCGAAGGTAAAGAAGGCTTTGAGGCCCAGCCCCAGGGTCCAGGGTCGGCCTTACAGGCTGTAAATGTCAGTGATTCAAGTCCCCTAGGGCAGGCATGTCCAAAGTCCGGCCCACGGGCCATTTGCGGCCCGCGTTCCGAACTTTTACGGCCCCCCAGGTATCCGGCAGCAACAGATACCTTGCGCCACGCCACTCTAGTGCACAGAAAAGGAAAGCCGAAATCTCGAGATGTCTGAGATTTCAGCTTTCCTTTCCCGCGCACTAGAGCAGTGTTTTTCAACCATTGTGCCGCGGGCGCCGTCCACCTCACCTACTGGCCCGCACGTGGTCCTCCGATCAGGGGAGACCGTGGTGCGGCACACACTACGCTCCCGGTCTCCCCTGATTGGAGGAGCACGTCCGGGCCAGTAGGTGAGGGGGAAGGCGCCCGCGGCGAGCATCTCAAGGAAGGTGAGCAGGGATGGGGAGAAACAGGAGAGAAGCAGGGGGGAGAGAAACATGAGGATGGGGGAGAAACAGGGGGGAGAGAAACATGAGGATGGGGGAGAAGCAGGGGGGAGAGAAACATGGGGATGGGGGAGAAACAGGGGGGAGAGAAACATGGGGATGGGGGAGAAACAGGGGAGAGAAGCAGGGGGGAGAGAAACATGGGGATGGAGGAGAAACAGGGGAGAGAAGCAGGGGGGAGAGAAACATGGGGATGGGGGAGAGAAACAGGGATATCCCTTTTGTGTTTATTGAAACAGGCCCAGGTTTCACACTGAGTGAGTATAAATACATTTAGAATCTATATTATTAACTATATGTATAATATGTACTGTTTTAGTGCCATTTTGGTTGGTGGTGTGCCCCGGGATTTTTTAAGTATAAAAAGTGTGCCGTTTTCAATAAACTTTGTAAAAAAAAGTTTATTTGCATTCATTTTAATGGTCCAAAGAATGTCAAGCAAAGTGGTCGGCCCTCGCACATGTTCACTTCATCAAATTTGTCACTCTTCGAAAAAAGTTTGGACATGCCTGCCCTAAGGGAACAGGGAAAAAAAAAAAGGGGAAAAAAATAAAATATAGTGTGAAAAAAGTAAAATTACTCTTTTCTAATAAAGTTCACCAAGTTTGTAGTTCCCACACTACAATGTTATGTATGCCACATGATGAATGGCAAAAAAATAAATAAATATATATATATATATATATATATATATATACACACACACACACACATATATATATATATATATATATATATATATTAATAATAATAACCCCTTAGCGACCCATGACGTATCTGACATGTCATGGTGCCGCGGGGGGCGTTCGGAGCGGGGTCCTGCTGGGCAGCGCCTCTATTAGCCGGCGCGGGTCCCGTTGCCACGCCGGCTAATTAAGCCTCTAAGTGCAGCTGCCAAACCTGACAGCTGCACTCAGAGGCTTTGATCCATGCAACCCTGGTGTCTAGTGGGACGAATCTCCCCCCCGCCCCCCCCCCCCCCGGGATGCGATCGCGCCGTGGGGGGGGGGGGGGGGGTTGGGAGATCCGTTCTTCTGCCCGTTCTGGGCCTCAGCATCGCAGTGACGCTGATCCCGGCTCGGCAATAGATTGCTATGGCCTGCAGCAGGCCATAGCAATCTATCACCGATCTGATCGATCTTTGCTGTGTATATGCACAGCATTGATCTCTATGAGAGATCAGTGGTGTGTATATACAAGTCTAGTTAAAGTAAAAATAAAAGTAAAAATGTTTTTTTATTAATAAAAAATCCCCTCCCCCATTAAAAGTCCAAATCACCCCCCTTTTCCCATTTTATAAATATAAATAAATAAACAAATAAATAAACATTTTGTATCGCCGCGCACATAATCGCCCGAACTATTAACCACATTCCTGATCTCGCACGGTAAACGGCGTAAGCGCCAAAAAATTCCAAAGTGCAAAATTGCGCATTTTTGGTCACATCAAATCCAGAAAATTTTTTATAAAAAGTGATCAAAAAGTCGCATATGCGCAATCCAGGTACCGATAGAAAGTACATCTCATATCGCAAAAAATGACACCTGACACAGCCCCATAGACCAAAGGATAAAAGCGCTATAAGCCTGGGAATGGAGCGATTTTAAGGAACATATATTTGTTAACAATGGTTAGAATTTTTTACAGGCCATCAGATAATATAAAAGTTATACATGTTACATATCGTTGTAATCGTAACGACTTGACGGACATATGTAACAAGTCAGTTTCACCATAGAGCGAACGGCGTAAATGCAAAACTCCCCGAAATCAAACGAAATTCCTTTTTTTTTTTCAATTTGACAGCGCAAATGATTTTTTTCCGGTTTCGCAGCATATGTTATGGAAAAATAATGCCTGTCATTGCAAAGTACAATTGGTTTTCGCAAATAATAAGGGCTCATGTGGGTCTCTAGGTGAAAAAATGCAAGCCCTATGGCCTTTTAAACATAAAGTGGAAAAAGCAAAAGTGCAAAAACGAAAATTGGCTTTGACCTTAAGGGGATAATATTATTATTATTATTATTATTATTATTATTATTATTATTATTATTATTAATAATAATAATAATTATGCCAGAAGTGCTGTTTTTGATGACCCTGCCTCAAAAAAGCTGAGTAAAAATTGTCAAAAATGGCATGTACTGCAAAGAACTACAGCTCAATACACACAAAATAAGCCCTGACACAATTTGATCAGCCAGGAAATAAAAAGTTATGGCTGTCAGAAAATGACAATACATAAAATTTTAGGTTGTTTTTTTTACTGATTTTATTGTGTAAAGGCAGTAAAACCTGTTCTGGGAGTCGGTTCGTGACATCACCATGTTATCCAGGAAGTGAAGCCTTGATGCAGTAGTAAGTGCAGGGGGAAAAGGCACTTTATGTGCATTTCCCGTAATAAGTGTATATTGGGGATTTGTATTGGGGGTAACTATTGGGGAGCAATACAATACTTTAATAAAAATTTTCGCACGAAAATGAATTAAATTATGTGCATTAGAGATGAGTGAATCTGGAGCATGCTCGAGTCCATCCGAACCCGAGCATTCGGCATTTGATTAGCGGTGGCTGCTGAAGTTGGATAAAGCCCTAAGGCTATGTGGAAAACATGGATACAGCCAATGACTATATCCATGTTTTCAAGACAACCTTAGAGCTTTATCCAACTGTTGTTTGACATGGCCGTGTCAAGCAATGGCCGCTGTTTTGCACGTGTGAACACGGCCTTAGGGTAAAAAATATTGAATGACATTTTTTATGAGTACCCCCTATGTGTTAGGGTAAAAATGGATTAAAGGGGTACTTGGGCGAATTTTTTTTTTAATCAACTGGTGTCAGAAAGTTTTTGTAGCAGTTGAGGTTTTAATTGGGATTTTCTACTGCTCTGGCAGCAGAGAGCACTGTCAGACTGGAAAGAATACATCAGTCCCGCCCCCCTCGCACAGCAGTTTGCCCCCAGTGCTCACAGCTTACCAGGCAGAAGTTTTCAGAATAAACAGCGCAGGAACAGTGCCGAAGATGAAGTTAAAAGACATACTTTCATCCTCAGTGCCCTGTGGCCACTATGGTGCAATCAGCAGGTTAGATTCGTCTACTTATAATTTCCCTTAAGGGTGCATTCACACGTACAGGATCCGCAGCAGATCCACACCAGATTTGATGTTGTGTTCAGTCATTTAGTTACATTGATATCTGCAGCATCAAATCTGCAGCGGATCCTGTACGTGTGAACGCACCCTTAACTTATTTTTACTATTGTGACACAGGTTAGCAGGAACATATTTTCTCACAGTGATCTCATGGTAACAGCCTACTACATTACCGTTACCAGTGATCTGTATAGTCAGGCATGGGGAAGACATTTAGACTGCCCTATTTCTGCATCCTTCCAGACCCACTGTTCTAATGGAGACCCGGTGATGTAATTATTAATCTCACAGGCATCCCTGGATATAAGCAAAGTGCTGGTAGGTTTTTAGTGACAAAGAACTAATTATTTTAGGTTCATGTCACATCACAGATTGGTCTGACAAGTGCCAATGCCTCTGCATGCAGGAGGAGAACGTCATACACATTAACAGACCGGCTGCATGCATAAGGACTAGCTCTGCAGCCCTTTAATTAACGTGGGGTAATCTTCACAGGTTAAAATTAAGGGGCTTATTAACTTTCAGGGAAAAGTTAATGCACTGGAAATCAAATGGAGGGGAAAGAAAAACCTGGTCCCAGACAGTAACCATGGCAACTGGTCAACAGGGTTTGTCATGGAATTTTACCTCAAAGTGCGACATTTTGTAATTGATTCCTAACAATTCCTAGTCACGGCTAAAAGATTGTCCAGAGGAGACTAAGACACACAATACCTCCTAGGGTTACAACAGATTTGTTGCAGAAAGGAATAGGAAGCATAAAGGAAGAATTTTTTTTTTTTTAATCATCATTTTTATTGTTTTACAATTTTATAAAACAACAAATTGAGATAGCAGAAACAGCCCTGCCAATAGATCCAATAAACAGGTACAGTGAAGCATAAAGAAAGAACTTTATGCTAATTCTCCTTCCTGCTGTATCCACTGGCTTTGGCTCGAAAACTGCCATGCTTGACACCAGACTAAGGGCACAGCATCCCCCTCCCCCCCCCCCCCAACCAACAACCAGTACCATTCTGAAGCTTGCATGAATTTATGCTTCTTTTTTTTTGGCAGCGTGGGGTCAAAGAGGTGGGGCCTAGAGCATCCATGGCCTAGGCTTGCAGTGCCTTTCTCTTCTTTCTACCCACCTTTCTTCTTTGTGGATATGCACCAGGGCTGAATTATCTTCTGATCACCAGAAGAGAGAGGCATTGCAGGTTTAGGGCACAGATGCTCTAGGCCCCACCTCCCCAAATACCGGTACAAGGAGAGAAGCTGACCCTGAGACCAGGCATAAATCAATGCAAACTATGGAATGATACTAGTGGTTTGGGGGGGTTGGGGGGGTTACAGATTTGCTTTCAGGGCTGATCTCATTCCCATTGCTGCCGATAAAGACGCGACACGGTGCTGCACAAGTGAGCGGAATATGACCATCAGAAAAGACATACTCCCTGATTGGTAAGTGGGAGTGAAAATATGTAAAGAAAAGTCCCCTATCCCAAAGTCCAATCTCTCCCAACTCAAGGTCTTTGTATGCTATACAAAGGGAAAGAAGAGGCTTTTGTCTTTATTCTTATTGCAGAGTAATCTGCCAGTACTCTGAAGTATACCCCGAACACTACTTTTTAAAGGACAACTCCCGCGCTAAGGGCCCTATTCCACAGTAACGATAATCTGCCGGATCGGCCCCATTTGGCCCGATTCGGCCGATTATCGTTTGGTGAAATAGAGAGAACAACAGCCGATGATCGTGTCATCGGCTTATCGTTCATTTAGGGCCAGACCTAAAATCATCGTTCCCCCAAAGCGCATCGCTACGGTTGAATAGCGGTGCGCGGCGGGCAACCAACGATTTGACAAGCAGCATCATACATTACCTGTCAGGTCTTCTCCGCGCTGTCTTCATCCCCGGGTCCTGCGCGCTCTATCTTCAGAATGGCCGGTCAGCTGACAGAGCGCTCAGCCAATCACAGGCCAGGACCGCCGCGGCCTGTGATATGGCTGAGTTTGGCCAGTCAGCTGACCGGCCATTCTGAAGATAGAGCGCGCGGGACCCGGGGATGAAGACAGCGCCGAGAGGACCTGACAGGTAATGTCCTACATCGGTAACGATGTCCTTGCAGCCCTCGCTCAACGATCATCAGCCGTGGAATAGGCCCAGTAAACGAGCGGCGATCTAGCAGATCGCCGCTCGTTTACATCGTTGATCGGGCCCTCCTCGGCCCGTGGAATAGGACCCTAAGGAAAAAAAACAAAAACCAATCAGAAACATAGCTTTTATACTTATCATCCCTCCTGAGCTGTCACTGTTTGAATTTCCCACTGTCTGTGTACCTTCTGATTTCTAGTCTTGTTCTTCATTTCTTCCTTGCTTCCTGGTTTCAGCTTCCCATGATGCACTTTGGCTGCTGTGACAAGCCAGCCCCCTGCTGTGACACTGCAAGTGCCTGCCCCTCCATTCACTACAACTCCCATCATGACCCCCTCTCTCTCTCTTCAGTCAGGCTGCTATATATACACTGAAGCTGCACACACATACTTTCACTTCACTGTAGTGTACATTCTGCAGGATCGCCGTCCCTAATTAGGTCAGTGCAGCAGGGGAGAGATAAGACAGGGTCTGTGTAGCTGACATGCCGGGAGTGAGGAGAAAGATAAGCAAGTGACATGACTCACTCACTCGGCATGAGTCCACTCGGCAGCAGGAGGGAGTATGGGGGAGGGGGTCCTGCAGCTGGTTATGTGCCGGGAGTCAGTCACCAGTCATTATTGAGTTGCAGAATGTCAGATGGCTTACAGTTGCTCAGCCAATGGGAGCTGAGCAAGCTGAGTCACCTGACCAGGCAGGGGAGGGGGAGGCTGGTGTAACAGGACCTAGACCAGCCCTCCTGCTGATGACACATCGTCACTAGAAGGAGCTAATAGAGGAGCCTGGTGACGACAGTAATTAGGTATGAAGGATTTTCTTACACTTCCTGGTGGGGGGTTGAGGGGGGGAAAAGATAGGGAAGGAGGACAGACAGGTGATTGAAGTATATTACAGTGTTATATAACTTTGTAAAAGTTTTTCATGGGAGTTGTCCTTTAAATGTAAACATAGCCCAATAAGTACAACTTAAAATGCAGTGGATTTGTTACAAATATAGTAGCTTGGAACACCCAATTCACATGCAATGGAAAAATCTGTGTGGATTTCAGAGGAAGCAATAGATTTCAAAATCCTCAGCATGTGGTATATTCTGCCAAGGATGAAGAGCAGATTTCAAGAGCTCTCTACAAGTATTAGCATTATGGATATATCACACAGACAGATGGTGCTGCAGACAGCTGCACAAGAAAACCACAATAGCAATGATGTGCCTCTGTGCTGCACCATTATTAACCTGAATAAATACTCCCTCTCATATATATTGCACATGTTCACAAATGCTACAGAAAATGTTCGCCAACAGTTCAGACCTATGAGAAAAAAATTGTCAACTGACCTGAAAGTAACCTCTGGAACAAGGCATTTGACTCCATTGTGGAAGGGCTGTGTAAGCGATATTGTCTGACTGAGTTGATCAACAGCAGACACACGGCCTTGGTACATTCCAAGGGTGTCTCCACAATTGATGGATACAATGCTCCCCAGCCAATCTCCTGACATCGTACAGGCTTAAAGTATCCAAAGTGCTATACCTGGAAGAGAAAATTTATAAACACATTAGAAAATCAAATGTTTAATTGGACTTTGAATAAGTATTGAACAGATTGTAAGTCTCCAGGAGGGAGGATTATTAAAGGAGACCTGTCACCCCACCCCCCACCCCCCCGTGCCGGGGTGACAGGCTCCCGACCCCCCTTTACTCACGTGATCCCGCCGGGTCCCGCTTCCTGAGCCGGTCGGGTCACGGAGATATCAGCTCCCGAAGCCAGGAGCGCGCGCTGACAGCAGACTCAGACGCCCATAGAGAATGAATGGGGAGTCCGATGCTCCGTCATTCTCTATGGGCATCGGACTCTCCTGTCAGCGCGCGCTCCGGGATCTCCGTGACCCGACCGGCTCAGGAAGCGGGACCCACCGGGATCACTAGAGAATAGGGGGCTCTAACGGGGGGTCGGGAGCCTGTCACCCCGGCACGGGGGGTGACAAGTCCTCTTTAAACACCTATTTTACTTAACCCAATAACCTCTTTATGCCCACATAATGTATATGTTCATCAATGATTGAGCTAAGCGTACTTAATAGAAAGCAGGTGATGTCTGTTAACTGCAGCTGACATCTGACGTCAGCAGCCAGGATCGGGCAGCTTAACTACCTAAATGCTGAGTGCAGCTTCTTACATGCCACCAACTGCCACATTTAGATATCTGTGTTATATATGAACACTTCGATCCATGATTTGTACATTTTTTGTGAGTAAACTTTTACTTAAATGTATCTTTTGTGCCCAAATGTATGTTTCCATGCTTATAAAGGGGTACTCCGGCCACTTAAACATTTTGCGACAGTGCTGAGACTGCACCGAAAATAATAATCAACCTATTGTTACCTAACCATGCTCCCCGTGGTCCTCCTGTGGCATCTTCGGGTGCTCTGCTGCAAGCTTTAGCTGCTACTTTCAAGATCCACTCATCTCACCAGTGACAGCCTGCTCAGCCAATCACCAGCTGTGGCATTTCCCGCTTCAGTCATTGATTGGCTAAGCGGGCTGTCAATTGCAAGATGGGTGGTACTTTTTACAGCTACATAAAATGTTACGGTTATTAGACCAAAATCATCCTTTTTGCACAGTTTTTGGGGGTTTTTTGCCTCAAACTGTTTGACTAAAAAAGTAAACAAGGGTAGCAGTGGAGTACTGCTGCACAATTTTATGCACAAAAGTTACAAGAAAAAAAATTGCACATGATAAATCATCTGAAAAAGTTAATCTGAAACCCCATCCTCTCCTGGAGCAAAAACTAAGAAAAGTGAAGGTGGTGTGAACAGGAAAACTAATTTACACATGGAAATAAACAGTGCAAACATTAATTATAAAAAAAAGTGTAAACACATTGAAAATAGTGTAATAGTGTAAATAGTGTAAACACATTGAAAAAAAAAAAAAAAACTAAACCAGCTGTAAAGTACAGTATCACAAAAAGCAAAATACACGTTTTAACATTTATTTTTTTTTTTTATGACAGTAAGGTCTAATGCACATAAGATCTTACACACGGCTACAGGTAGGGTACTCATGGCCCAACATGGTTGTGTGTTTGATGTTTTAGGTTTTGTGCTTGGGAGCTCTGTAGGACACCTGGGTAACAACAGCCTCCAAAAGCTACAAGTTGTTATAGAGTTTTCCCAGGCTCCAGCAAAGCAAATTACATTATTATATTATGTAGTGATAAAAAACATCCCACAACAATGCAAATTGCGGGTAATAACCAATAGCTGCCTGATGTTATGGCGACATTGGGCAACTATTGGACATTGCGTTCTGGTGTTTACATGCATGCAATGCCCCCAGCAAGCTCCCGTGTGGAATTTAGCAGCACAGATGGGCAGAGGTAGGAAGTGGAGCACACGACAAGTAGGATATTAATTTAGGGTGCGTTCACATGTACAGGATCCGCAGCTGATTTGATGCTGCAGATATCAATGTAACAAAATGACTGAACCCAGCATCAAATCTGCTGCGGATCTTGTACGTGTGAACGCACCCTTAGGGTACAAACCCACTTGACGTATTTGCTGCGTGAATCAGTCTTAAAAATAAGCAGGCAAAACGCAGGTTGGCTTTATACAATTGTTCTGCGTTAAAATACGCAATTGCGTATTTTTGAAGCGTGAAGCTACATGCGTTTTTCACACAGGTTTTTAACAACTGATGCTTTGCTAACAAGCTTCACGCTTCAAAAATACGCAATTGCATATTTTAACGCAGAACAATTGTATAAAGCCAACCTGCGTTTTGCCTGCTTATTTTTAAGACTGATTCACGCAGCAAATACGTCAAGTGGGTTTGTACCCTCAGGCTATGTTCCCACGTACTAAGGAACGTAAACTTACGTAGTGTGAACATAGCCTTACACAATTTTCCTAAGGGTAGCGTGACACTGCATTTTACATCAGTTTCAGTAATTTTATGTGCATGAAAATGTATTCATGGAATGCTTTAATCCTTCTTTTTATTAATACATTATGCCTTTTTTTTACCATCCATTTTTTTTTACATACACGTTTTAACAGCAAAAATGCAGTGTAAACCAAGCCTAAGGGTGGGTTCACACATAACGTATCCATGGATTTTACGCTGCAAGTTGACAGCGAAATCTGCTGCGGATCTCTTCACTGTTACTTTCAATGAGATTACATACTCGCAGAGGAACACATACTGCCACTGCGAGTATGTAAATGGCAGCCCTCTTAACCCCCCGTGGCCCTGTACATACATTAACGGTCCACGCTCTGGCTTGCTTCAGAGGTTCCCAGCATCTGGACATCCCGCTCAGTATGTAATCTCATTAAAAACAACAGTGAAGAGATCCGCAGCGGATACGTTATGTGTGACACCCCCCCCCCTCCCCCTCCCCACCTAACAGTAATTCTGTTAAATAATCTGCATCTGACATTTCGGTAGTTTGTGGATCACATAGGGCAGACATGTCAAACTCAGGCCCTGCAGCTGTTACAAAACTACAATTCCCATAATGCCTGGACAGCCAAAGCATGATGGGAATTGAAGTTCTGAAACAGCTGGAGGGCCTGAGTTTGACATCCCTGAAATAGGGGGAGATTTATCAAACTTGGTGTAAAGTTTAACAGGCCCAGTTGCCCCCAGTAACCAATCAGATTCCACCTTTCATTTTCCAAAGAGTGTACAAGGAATGAAAGGTGGAATCTGATTGGTTACTAGGGGCGACTGAGCCAGTTTCACTTTGCACCATGTTTGATAAACCTCCCCCATTGTGCAGTTTCTTTTCTGTTAATTTGAACCACACAATGGCTTGCATGTTTTGTGGTGCGGATCCCAGCCCCAACACAGATCTGTAACACATACAGACGCGTGTAAGGGGCCATTCTGTCTGCATGTTGTGTGAGAGGGCCTAGAGGTAACTTGGGTTATTTTGTGAGCGCATCCGTACGGCTGATGTGTTTGACTCAGATAGAACTATGGGCCTATAACATGGGCAGAAGGCAATTATTAACATGCTTTATTTGGCAGCTGCCTGTTGTAAATGGATCAATAATCACAATCATTTGTATAAACACATTCTGCCGATAATCGCCCCACATAAAATGGCTTAGAACAGCATTACAGAATATAGGGGGCAAATGGCAAGTGTTTACATGACAGAACGCACAGTGTGAACACGCTCCGCTGTCCTTGTATGACTACACGCGGTAGGAGCCTGGAGATAGGCTGTCCTCCTGCCACCGTCTCCTCTATATAAGGCGCTTTCCAAGGGGCGGGGTCAGCCATACTACTAAAACCGCAACCGACACGTGGCCGCCAGGCAGGCACACCATATGCAGCCCCAACCGACAAGTAACCCGCTGCTGCGGACACATGACGGGTCACCACACACAGAAGTGCGCGGGAACTCCGCGCCAGATACACAGAATATAGCGCCAGATATAACGGCCCGTAGACACCACGATAAGAACGAGCGGGTAACGGTGCCGGAGCGATACAATAGCACATTTTCAAATACACATAAACCCACCTTCTGCTACACACAAGTCTCCAACAGTAGCTTCCGCTTCCGGGCGCCCGCTAGATGACGTCACTGCCGGTTTGTAGGGTGCAGGTGGTTGTCGTGGAAACAAGCGGCAACCACTTCAGGCGCCGCTGCTGCTCCAGCACGTTGTGCTGCACGTGGACGGCTTTGTAGCAGCGTCATTTTTGTTTTGTATATAATGTGTGCAATGTTTCCACTTCTTTTAGGTGTTGGACGGATACGTCAGATTCTGTTTATGTTATTTCAAAACGGAACTGTGGCGGAGAGAATAACGCCAGTGTGAACCTAGTCATTTCTATGCATACCTCCCAACTTTTGCAAAGAGCAAAGAGGGACATGTGCGCCGCGGTCCCCATAGCCACGCCCCCATAGCGACCCTCCATAGCCACGCCCCCATAGCAACCCTCCATAGCCACTCCCCTACAGTCACCACATGCTGCTGACTGAATAGTGCCTTATATAGTATCCAATCCCCCCAAAAATGCCCTATATAGTATCCAATCCCCCATTATAGTGCCCCACATAGTATCCAATGCCCCATATATGCCCCACATAGTATCCAATGCCCCCATATATGCCCGACATAGTATCCAATCCCGCACATAGTGCCCCACATAGTGTCCAATCCCCCACATAGTGCCTCACATAGAATCCAATCCCCCATATAGTGCCCCACATAGTATCCAATGCCCCCATATAGTGCCCCACATAGTAGCCAATGCCCCCATATAGAGCCCCACATAGTAGCCTATGCCCCCATATAGTGCCCCACATAGTAGCCAATGCCCCCATATAGTGCCCCACATAGTAGCCAATCCCCCCATATAGTTCCCCACATAGTAGCCAATCCCCCCATATAGTGCCCACATAGTAGCCAATCCCCACATAGTGCCCCACATAGTAGCCAATCCCCACATAGTGCCCCACATAGTAGCCAATCCCTCCATATAGTGCCCCACATAGTAGCCAATCCCCCATATAGTGCCCCACATAGTAGCCAATCCCTCCATATAGTGCCCCACATAGTAGCCAATCCCCCATAGAGTGCCCACATAGTAGCCAATCCCCCATATATGCCCACATAGTAGCCAATCCCCCATATATGCCCCACATAGTAGCCAATCCCCCATATATGCCCCATAGTAGCCAATCCCCCATATAGTGCCCCACATAGTAGCCAATCCCCCATATAGTGCCCCACATAGTAGCCAATGCCCCCATATAGTGCCCCACATAGTAGCCAATGCCCCCATATAGTGCCCCACATAGTAGCCAATGCCCCCATATAGTGCCCCACATAGTAGCCAATGCCCCCATATAGTGCCCCACATAGTAGCCAATGCCCCATATAGTGCCCACATAGTAGCCAATGCCCCATATAGTGCCCCACATAGTAGTCAATGCCCCCATATAGTGCCCCACATAGTAGCCAATGCCCCCATATAGTGCCCCACATAGTAGCCAATGCCCCATATAGTGCCCACATAGTAGCCAATCCCCCATATAGCGCCCCACATAGTAGCCAATACCCCCCATTAGTGTGGCCCCAGCGGAAAAAACAATAAACCAGTAACTCACCTGTCCTCCGGTCCCAGCAGCTCCTCTCCCGGCAGAGCGCGCACTCCCGTCATCCTCCGGGGCGGGCAGCGGGATATACAGACACTGACTGTGCCGGAAGTGACCTGCAGCCTCTATATGAATCACTTCCGGCACAGTCAGTGTCTCTGTACCCCGCTGCCCGCCCCGGAGGATGACGGGAGTGCGCGCTCTGCCGGGAGAGGAGCTGCTGGGACCGGAGGACAGGTGAGTTACTGGTTTATTGTTTTTTTCGCTGGGGCCACATATAATGCGGGACACGGGGGGCCGTTCCGGGACCGCGGGACAGCACCCCGAAAACGGGACTGTCCCGCGAAATCCGGGACGGTTGGGAGGTATGTCTATGTATTTTTTTTATTGTGCTCCGTTTGTCATAGTTGTGCTCCGTTTGCACGTATTCAGTCCGTGTTCCGTTTTTGTAAACGGGAAAAAAATCCTGCATGCAGCTTTTTTTCCTCCGTTTGAAAAAACGGAACAGGAACAGAAAGTGCACTTTTGTGGGGTTTTTTTACATTATAGTCAATGAGGACGGGTCTGAACAGAAGGTATTTCCGCTTACATCCATTTGCAAGTTAAGGCTGCATTTACACGTTCGGAACACGGACGTGGAATGTCTGTAACGGACTTCTCCCCCCGCCCAGGCAGCATCTGTAATTAGATGCTGGGAGCGGAGGAACTGAATAGATATGCGCCGCGCTGTAATGACAGAGGTGCGTGGCTGGTTCATTACAGAGTGGCGCATATCTGTACAGTTCCCCCGCTCTCAGAATCTAATTAC
Source organism: Dendropsophus ebraccatus (assembly GCF_027789765.1). Taxonomy (NCBI): domain Eukaryota; kingdom Metazoa; phylum Chordata; class Amphibia; order Anura; family Hylidae; genus Dendropsophus; species Dendropsophus ebraccatus. The sequence goes on along the minus strand of NC_091454.1, from coordinate 146,508,582 downwards.
AGATGCTGCCCGGGCAGGGGAGAGTCCGTTACAGGCATTCCACGTCCGTGTTCTGTGGGGAACGCAGAACGTGAGAATGCAGCCTAACAGTTTTCATCAGTTATTTCACTGAGCATGTGCAGAAGAAGTGAGAAACCAAAGAAAAAAAATAAACTGATATGAAAACTGATGCAAACTTATGGACAAAAGTCAGTTTTTGAAAGCCAAAATGCAAATGGACAATGAAAAAAATTTTGCAAGCAAATAAGAAAAACGTTAGTGGGAACCCAGACATGTCAGCCACCAATGTATCCTGTGTATTTTAATGGGGGCCTCTTGGGTTTCCATCATTGTGTGCAGTGAAAGTGAACAGTGTACAGTGAAACCTCTATGAGCCGACCATCCAAATTTGCCCAAAAATCGGTCTTTTATGGGGGGGGTGGTCTTGTCAAAAAAACAAAGCATAGGAAATGCAGAATTAAAGTGACACTGTCACCCCCTTTTTTGCATTATGACTTCATTACACAGGTGTAAAAGGTAAATTTTGCAGTTTTCATACCTTATTTTATATCATACGTCATGGAGCCTCGGCCAGATAGCACAATCCGCAGATAATAAAAGATGACTTTTTACTGGAACAAGTACCATGACGTATGATCAAAATAAGGTATAAGAACTGCAAAATTTATCCTTAACACCTGTCCTAATGCAAAAAGCGGGTGACAGTGCCACTTTAAAGTCTAATTGAAGCAGGGACATGTACAGCATACATTTATACATGAATAATGACGAAAGAGCTCACAATCATGTCTTTTATTGTGTTTAACCCCCTAGGCGACCCTGGGCTTACCTGTACGTCCTGGGCCACCTAGGGATATTCAGAGTGGTGCTGCGCGGCGGCCCCACTCTGAACCTCCGCGATCCCGGGTGCCGCTCGTAGCCTGGGACCGCGGCTATTAGCGGGCACGGTCCGATCGCCGTGGCCCCCTAAATAAGTAATCAGCTGCAGCTGTCAAAGTTGACAGCTGCATTCGATTACTTACTGCAGCCCATCCCCCTCCCCCCCACGCTAAATCCACCCCCATCACATCCTCTCCCCCCTCCACCTCCTCTCTACCCCTTCATCTCATCTCCCCCCCCCCTCCACCTCCTCTGTACCCTCATCATCTCCTCCCTACCCCCATCATCTCATCTCTCCCCCCCTCCACCTCCTCTCTACCCCCATCATCTCATCTCTCCCCCCTTCACCTCCTCTGTACCCTCATCATCTCCTCTCTACCCCATCATCTCATCTCTCCCCCCATCATCTCCTCCCTACCCCCATCATCTCATCTCTCCCCTCTCCACCTTCTCCCTACCCCCATCATCTCCTCTCTCACCCCCATCATCTACCCTCATCATCTCCTCCCTACCCCCATCATCTCCTCCCTACCCCCATCATCTCCTCCGTACCCCCATCATCTCCTCCGTACCCCCATCATCTCCTCCCTACCCCAATCATCTCCTCTCTACCCCCTCCACCTCCTCTGTACCCCCATCATATCTCCTTCTCTCTCTCCCCATCACCTGCTCTATTCCTTTCTCCCCCTCACCTCCTCTTTCCCTCCTTCTCTCCCCCCCTTACCTTTTCTCTCTTCATCTCCCCCTTTACCTCCTCTCTCCCCCATAACCTCCTCTTTCTTGCCCCCTTTACCCTCTTCACCTTATCTACCCCCTTTACCTCCTCTCTCTTCCTCTCCCCCTTCACTTCCTCTCTCCCCCCTCTGTCCCCCTCGGATCTCACTCTGCAGTGCCAGGCCTGGACATGATTTTTCCCGTGGCTCAGAGGCTGGAGAAGAGAGGAAGACCTGCTCCCTGCCCAGATTAGGCAAGTATGACTTTTTTGTGTTATGGTGGTGGTGGGGGAGTGGAACGGTGGGCATTGCTATGGGGGCAGGGGGCAGTATTATGTGGGAACAGCATGGCAGGGGGCATTGCTATTGGGACATAGCAGGTGAGGGGGCATTTACTATGAGGGGAAAGTATTTGTCTGGCAGTTTATCTGGCAAGAGATGAATTGTAGCTGCAAGAAATCATCAGGGTGATCTGGGCCAGATGGAGAAGAAAACATGGGGAGGTATCTGACTAAATGAAGAGGTATCTGGCTACATGAGGACATATTTGGCTGCAATGGGGGGAGGTATCTAGTTACATGGGGAAGGTATCTGGCTACATAGAAAGAGGCATCTTGACTACATGGGGGGAGGTATCTGACTACATGGGGAGTTATCTGGCTACATGGGAGAGGTATCTGACTACATGGGGGGAGGTATCTGACTACATGGGGGGAGGTATCTGACTACATGGGGGGAGGTATCTGACTACATGGGGGGAGGTATCTGACTACCTGGACACCCCTCCTCTCTCTCCCCGTGGCCTCTGTAAGCAGCCTGGACATCCCTACTCTCTCTCCCTGTGGCCTCTGTAAGCAGCCAGGACATCCCTCCTCTCTCTCCCTGTGGCCTCTGTAAGCAGCCAGGACACCCCTCCTCTCTCTCCCTGTCCTGCTCTCTATCCTTGTCGGCCTCCCCTTTCTCCCTGTGGCCTCTGTAAGCAGCCAGGACACCCCTCCTCTCTCTCCCTGTCCTGCTCTCTATCCTTGTCGGCCTCCCCTCTCTCCCTGTCAGCCTCTGTAAGCAGCCAGGACACCCCTCCTCTCTCTCCCTGTCCTGCTCTCTATCCTTGTCGGCCTCCCCTTTCTCCCTGTGGCCTCTGTAAGCAGCCAGGACACCCCTCCTCTCTCTCCCTGTCCTGCTCTCTATCCTTGTCGGCCTCCCCTTTCTCCCTGTGGCCTCTGTAAGCAGCCAGGACACCCCTCCTCTCTCTCCCTGTCCTGCTCTCTATCCTTGTCGGCCTCCCCTTTCTCCCTGTGGCCTCTGTAAGCAGCCAGGACACCCCTCCTCTCTCTCCCTGTCCTGCTCTCTATCCTTGTCGGCCTCCCCTCTCTCCCTGTCAGCCTCTGTAAGCAGCCAGGACACCCCTCCTCTCTCTCCCTGTCCTGCTCTCTATCCTTGTCGGCCTTCCCTCTCTCCATGTTGGCCTCTGTAGGCAGCCAGGACAGCAGAGGCCTCAGGCTTCCGGTGTACATGGCTACCACCGAGACTCCGTGATCACATCATAGAGCCTGTTTGTGAACAGGAGGAGAATTCTCTCTGCAGCCCTATGGATGTTGCAGTTGTGCATTTATACAATTCACAGAACAAACAAGCCAACTTGTGGCCAGCAGAAAAAGTGCACCACCAATAGTCAAGTTACAAATTCACAGGAGGGGGTACATAACAATTAAAACATCACTTTTAATGTCAATCACTAAAATAACAGTCCCCACATAACAAACATCGGACATATAAAACAAAATGAGGAGCCAGTTGCCTTTAAGAGCTCCCTATCACACCAAATACGAGTCACATGACATGTATATAACAACAATCATAGACGTGATGTCGTACCTCTCTGATGTGTTCTTGTAGACTTGTGGTTTTTGGCAGGATCTGTCCACATCAACACTAGATAGATATAAAAAAAAAAGGGCACAACAACAAATTAACCCTATTATACCCTATTGGAAAGATGATGTAATGAACTACCCCTGCTTAATCAGGGTCTATGGAGCACTTGCCCTAAAAAGGGGCGACCCCTCCAAACTTATGTCCTACTTGCGGCTCCGATGCATTTCTACCGTAATCTGAAGTCCTCGGGGAGATAAGGCAATAAGGCAAGGAGGAAATGGAGTAACAATAAATAATAAACAAACTGGCCAAGTACCTATTAAGTTGAGTCCCAGCAAATATAGGGCCAACTAGTCAGTTGCTCTATGGGAGTAATAATGCATGCAGACAGTGGTCCGACTAGCATCCAGGTGACTCTACCTTCTCACATTGGCAGAGTCTAGGAGGTCTGGCAGTGGCTCCCCTCATGCATTATTAGTTAACTTTCACCGGTGCCACTTAAAGCCAGGACCCTCTACGGAAGACACAGGCACAGCTTCTCTGTACCTGCCTCATTTAGAGGACAGTAATTACCAGGAAAGGAGGGGGGTTCCAGTAGCTGCTGGAGCTGCTCCCCACATGGCTTCACTGTGGGTGCTGTTTCTGGACACTATGGTGCTCCTTCTTTCTCCTCCCAGCTCAGGCACGTCTCCGCCATCCGCCCTCTAGCCTCTGTCGTCCTGCTCGTGCGCTCCCTCCTCCTTCATTATAGCCCTGTCAGGTTGCAATTTAAGGCTGCATTCACACTACGTATATTTCAGTCAGTATATGTATATTTCAGTCAGTATTGCAAGCAAAACCAGGAGTGGATTAAAAACACAGAAAGGCTCTGTTTACACAATGTTTAAATTGAGTGGATGGTCGCCATTTAACCCCTTAAGGTCAAAGCCTATTTTCGTTTTTGCGCTTTTGCTTATTCCATTTTAAGTTTAAAAGTCCATAGCGCTTGCATTTTTTCACCTAGAGACGTATATGAGCACTTATTTTTTGCGAAACCAATTGTACTTTGCAATGACCGGCATTATTTTTCCATAACATATGCTGCGAAACCGGAAAAAAATCATTTGCGCTGTCAAATTGAAAAAAAAACTAATTTGTTTTGATTTCGGGGAGTTTTGCATTTACGCCGTCCGTCCTATGGTAAAACTGACTTGTTATGCATGTTCCTCAAGTTGTTACGATTACTATGATATATAACATGTATAACTTATATTGTATCTGATGGCCTGTAAAAAATTCAAACCATTGTTAACAAATATACGTTCCTTAAAATCGCTCCATTCCCAGGCTTATAGCGCTTTTATCCTTTGGTCTATGGGGCTGTCTAAGGTGTCAGTTTTTGCGCCATGATGTGTTCTTTCTATCGGTACCTTGATTGCGCATATACGACTTTTTGATCGTTTTTTATTACATTTTTTCTGGATTTGATGCGACCAAAAATGCGCAATTTTGCACTTTGGAATTTTTTTGCGCTGACGCCGTTTACCGTGCGAGATCAGGAATGTGATTAATTAATAGTTCGGGCGATTACGTGTGCGGCGATACTAAATATGTTTATTTATTTATTTATTTATTAATTTATATTTATAAAATGGGAAAAGGGGGGTGATTTGGACTTTTATTAGGGGAGGGGATTTTTTATTAATAAAAACACTTTTTTACTTTTTTTTTTACATGGACTAGAAGCCCCCCTGGGGGGCTTGTATATACATAGCACTGATCTCTCATAGAGATCAATGCTGTGTATATACACAGCAAAGATCCATGAGATCGGTCATAGATTGCTATGGCGTGCTGCAGGCCATAGCAATCTACTGCCGAGCCGGGATCAGCGTCATTCCGACGCTGAGGCCCGGCATGGCCAGAAGAACGGATCTCCCCCCCGCGATCGCATCGCGGGGGGGGGAGATCCGACCCACTAGACACCAGGGATGTTGTGCATAAAGCACTTCAATGCAGCTGTCAGGTTTGACAGCTGCATTGAAGTGCTTAATTAGCCGGCGCGGCAACGGGACCCGCGCCGGCTAACAGAGGCACTGCCCGGCTGCACGTGTCAGCCGGGATCAGCGCAGTTCAGAGCGGGGTCCCGGCGGGATCCCGCTCTGAACACCCCCCGCGGCGCTAAGGGGTTAATGGCAAATATTTGCTGTTATTTTAAAACAATGGCTGTTATATTGAAATAATGGCAGTTATTTACTGTTATATGGCGGCCATCCACTCAATTTCAACATTGTGTGAACAGATCCTTTCTGTGTTTTTAATCCACTCCTGGTTTTTGTTGCAACATGAGGACCACAATACTGACTGAAATATACGTAGTGTGAACGCAGCCTTAGGCTATGTTCACATTGCGTACGAATCCGTACGCAGGTCTTACGCTGCCGTGCATGTGCGGCTGAAACTACGGGCGTGCGAAAAATCGACATGCGGCCGGATGCGTACGAACAGCGAACATACGCCCGCAGTACAGTTATGCTTCCCTAGCTTGTTTCGAAGCGATCTGAGGCAGGTCATTTACTTGGAAATCTTCGCCCAGCCCTGTAAGCCACACAGAACCTTTTGGATTGAAAAATCAAGTTCAATTTGGCTGAAATAAGTACTTCGTACGGGACCGCATGGAAATCCACGGCCGTGAGTTTCAACATTTCCGTCCTCAAACAATGGTCTTGTTCATTTTTCACGGCGCCGCATACGATTCGGCCGTAAGCTCATACGTAGTGCGCATTGTGCGGGCGTATATCGTATACTTTCAAGCGAACGCATCAACCTCAAAACTACGTGCGTATATTCGCGGTTTGCACTACAGACGGATTCATACGCAGTGTGAACATAGCCTTAAAATGTAAATCCTGCTTCTTCTTTTTTTATAGGGCTCTTCAGCTACAAAATCTGCACAAAAAGTGGCCTTTGGTCGGATCAGATGGTGGTCTTCTCAAAGAGAGGCATTGTCCAAATAATGGAAATAATGGTTTAAAAAAACGGTCTGGAAGGGGAGGTGGTCTCTTCAAAGTAGTGGTCTCCTCAAGAGGTTTCACTGTATTTCTCACATCCTAGTGACATGCTGCAAAAAAGATTTTTTGCCTGGCATCAAAAGGAAACATTCCCCCAGTTTGTTAACCACCAAAACGAATTGATGAGAATTTTTAAATAATGGGTGAAGCTGTGGTGCAGGATGTATTTGTGCCTCAGAAATCACCTGTGAATAAATCTGCAGTAAATTTCTAGGCAAGAACATCAGTTGACTCAACACCAGGAATGACGCAGATGGAGAAGCTGAGAAAAAAAGGAGTAGTGATGTTTAAATGTGCCATGGACTCTAATATTCCAGTGACTCTTGGGAGGTATGTTTTGTGAAAAGTAGATGGACAGGAGTCTGAAAAAAAAAAAAAAAATCCCAGGCCAGGGACCCCAACATATACCTCTGCAAAGAACTCTAAAGCAGTGTGAAATTTATAGGGTGCCGACTTCTAAAAGTTTCATTGGGAGCCCGAAGTATTACTGCTGTGCCATGGAATATTAGTAATCACCAGTGTAATAGAAACCTGCACTTTATAGAAAGGATAGTTGTGATCATAGAAATCATCATTGCAATAAAAACCTGCACTGCATAGAAGGGATAGTTGTGATCATAGAAATCATCATTGCAATAAAAACCTGCACTGCATAGAAGGGATAGTTGCGACCATTACCCTGTGCACTGTCCAGGCTGAAGAAATAATACCAGGGCCGGACTGGGACTGAAAATCAGCCCCGGCATTTCCGAGCACACAGGCCCACTCGCTGTAGGGTGAAAGGTTATGAGACGATGATGTGAGTGCAGCATGGCTACATGTTGTATCATCACGGCCATGACTGGAATTACAGATAATAACACAGTAAATGGGGTCAGAAGCTTTTATCTCTGTACTGTGTCGCAGTGCTGCAGTTACAGGTCATCACCACTATACAGTGTACAGAGACAGACTGCTTCTGGCCCCGGTCACTGTGCTGAGTTTAACCCCACCACCACATACTGACTAATACCACCGTATACTGATTAATACCACCACATACTGACAAAATTCACTGCATACTGACCAATGTCACCGCATACTGACTAATACCATCACATACTGACTAATACCACCGCATACTGACTAATGTTACCGCATACTTACTAATGCTACTAAATAACGTCCATCGTATACAGATCACTATCACCTCATCCAGTCATATAGAGGTGGACGCAGCTCCACAAAGGTTCTGTACTCCATATACATTACAGTGCAGTTATATCAGGTGACTCACAGGGAATGTCTTCTCCTCCCCAAGTCCCCCCCCCTTATAGATGGCCCCCTCCCCCCCCTTATAGATGGTCCCTTCTCTCCCCCCCTTATAGATGGCCCCTTCTTCCCCCCTTATAGATAGCCCTTTCTCTCCCCCCTCCCTTATAGATGGCCCCTTCTTCCCCCCTTATAGATGGCCCCTTCTCTCTTCCCGCCCCCACCCCCCTGTGCACAGCAGATAAAAAAAAAAAAAAAGAGCTCACCGAACAACCCGCTCCCCCGTCGATCCTCTCTCCTTCTTCAGCCTCCGTCTGGTCCCCGGATGATGCGAGGCTGCCGTGGGTGTCATAGAGCTCCCTGTGCGCTGGGGCTGGGACTTCCGGCACAGGGAGCGCCTCTAACGTGTGCTCCCTGTACCGAAAGTCCCGGCCATAGCTGCACAGACAGCTCTATGATGCACGCGCTGCCGGTGATAGGACGGGACACCCCCGGCAGCCGCACATCATCCGAGGGTGACTGGAGCATTGTGGGCCGGCCGATCCCGTCTTCCTCCTGGCCCAGTGACTCCTTTTCCCTAGGGTAGGGGAAAGGAGTCGCCGGGTCAGGAGGAGCTTGGGACCGCCCCCCGGAGGCCACCGGCATTTCTGGCATTTGCCAGAAGTGGCCTATGGCCAGTCTGGCCCAGGATGATACTGAGCTGTGCCCCTAAATTCATTATAATACACATATTGTAATACACACTGATTCAACTCCGACTCCTAAATTTTATCAGGGAGCGACTTCTAACTCCAACTTCAGCTCCTTAATAAATGGCCAATCAGACACCAGGGGAGTTATTTATCAAAAGTAGAACTGGCTCAGCAGATCATAATGATCCCATAAGTTGAAATCCCTAGCTCTGCCCCATCTCCTCTGTCCCATGCCGCTGTTAGAAGCTTTTAACAGTGGCAGGAGAGGGGGCAGAGCTCACGGCCATGTGCCGCCAACCTTACCTCCCTCCGTAGCCAGGAAACCGGAAGCCTGAGGCTTCCGGTTTCCATGACTACCATTGGGGATCTGCGATCACATTGCAGAGCCTGATGGTTACCAGGCAGAGAATTCTCCCTTGGAGAGGGAGAATTCTCTGTCTGATCCCCTATAGATGCTGCGGTTGTGCTGACCACAGTATATATAAGGTTAACTGTCAGCACCAGAGCGCGGCTCCGGTGCTGACAATTGCAGCGGTTCCCCGGCTATCACTGACAGCTGGGACCCACTGTGGATGACACAGACGCAGCTTCTGTGTTTTTGTGTTTTGTTCGTCTTTATCCCATCTTTTTTCTTTTCTTATGTGCCACCTTATTCAAGCACAGGGAACAGCTCCAAGTTGTCTGCCATCATTTATGTTGGTTTTGAGACAAGTAGAGACAGTGTGTGTGGGGCAGTGTCAGGGCTTATTCTGTCTATGTGAGTTCCCTCTGTGTGCATTTTCCTGTCCTGACAGTAATGTATGAAAAAACTATACTGAATAACGTCTAATTTGATTGCAGTCATTTTAAAAAATGTTGTAGTTATTATTATTTTTTTTTAGCCCTACTGGTCCCAATCATGTCACTAGGAAATTTGGTGACGTGGCCCTTCAAACATGCCATGGTGATCAAAGGGTTTAATGCCAGGATCAGTTGGTTCTCCCCCAATGCTAGCCATACTAGCAGGAGAGAGTACATGCTCCAGAGTGGTACAGATCACTAATCTCAGGAGACCAGCGAAAGAAAACACTGCCGGGTAAATCACTCAATACAGTAAAACCTAGGTGCATTGCCCCCTGGGAAACATCAATATGCAGAAATCTGCAGACTTTTTTGAATATTGATATTTTCCAGGGGGCAATTCACCTACAATTTCACTGTATTGAGCACTTAAAAGTGACACTGTCACCCCTTTTTTGCATTTTGACTTCCCTACACAGGTGTAAAGGCTAAATTTTGCAGTTTTTATACCTTATTTTAAATCATATGTCATGGTGCTTGTTCCAGTAAAAAGGGATCTTTTATCATCTGCTAATTGTGCTACCTGAGCAGCGCCACTTAGCCCCGCCCACATCACAACCATAGGCCCCATCATCATGCATGGGCCTAAAGGTCTAGGCCCCATCCCCTCTAGATCAGCCCACACCAATGTCCGCTGAGGGTGCGGGGCCTATGCGCAGATGACGTTACGGAGGGGTGGGGCCTACAGTGGCCAAGTTGGTGGGGCTAAGTAAAGCCTCCCCCAGGTAGTGCAATCCGTAGATTATAAAAGATCACTTTTTACTGAACAAGCACCATGACGTATGCTATAAAATAAGATATGAAAACTGCAAAATTTACCCTTTACACCTGTGTAGAGATGTCATAATGCAAAAAGGGAATGACGGTGTCACTTTAAGGGGCAGTGTCATTAGAGAATTACCTATTGTTTAAATGTTTTTACGTGTAACATTTTTTAAGCATTTTTTTGACAATTTTTCTAATCTTTCATGTTACTATCTATATTATGTGTCTGTGGTGATAAGAGGAGGCTGCTGTAAAGGGATCTGTACAGCATTTTAGCGAAACCAGTAGATAGAGGAGACAATAGCAGCTCCTCATGGAATGACCTCTTCACAGGTCACAGAGCACGCTCAGTGATGTTTTACATTCATCTCAAGGATACATAATCTATCTATTGTTGTCTATGTCCATGCTGTAAAGTCGTGCTGTAAAGCATGTCACTAAATGCTGTTTAAAACACCTCAGAAAAGGTGTCAGCCCCCTTAACAGTGTACAAAAAGTTAAATAAAAAAAAAGATACAGTCAGAAAATACAAACAGATAGAATAAAAGAACACGTTTTAGAATCTGACTTTAATCAGTAAGGCCGGGTTTACATATGTCCGGCGGTGCGGCGGCGTTTCCATCCGGCGCAGGAGAAAAGCGCCGGAGGGAAACGCATCTTTGAACTGATCCCATTGTTTTCAATGGGATCGTTCAAAATGTGCGGCGGGAAATAGTGGCCGCCGCATCGCCGGACCGTCGGTGCGTTAGGACGCATCTTGCAGCGTCCTGGCGGACCGCCGCTCCGGTGATGCGGCGCCGCACCAATACAATCGAATAGAGCGCCGGATGCCTCGCCGGGCAGGACGCATGCCGTTCGGCTCTGGCATCCGGCGTTCAGGCAAATAGTACACAAAATAAACATATATCTCCCCCTGTGTGCTCTCCCCCTCCCCTATAGTCCCCCCTTGGTCCCCCAGTAGTATATCACCCCCCCCCCTGTTTCTCCTCCAGTAGTATATAGCCCCCCTGTTGCCCCCCCAGTAATATTTAGCTTCCCTGTGTGCTCTCCCCCAATTAGTATACAGCCCCCCATGTGCGCTCTCCCCCTCCCATATAGCCCCCCTGTGCGCTCTCCCCCTCCCATATAGCCCCCCTGTGCGCTCTCCCCCTCCCATATAGCCCCCCTGTGTGCTCTCCCCTTGTAGTATATAGCCCCCCTGTGAGCTCCCCCAATTAGTATATAGCCCCCGTGCGCTCCCCCGCAAATCCCATTGAAAATGACAGGAAAACATACTGGGGAAAAAAATGTCAACTGATGAGCGCAACTTGTGACAACTGATGACAACTGATGGAAACTGATGGCAACTGATGGTTTTTAATGAAAAGACGGATAGAAAAACTGATGACAACTGATGCATTTTTGGCATCAGTTGTGACATCAGTTGTGGTCAGTTTTTAGGCAAAAAACGCAACTGATGCCAACTGATATATGTAAACCCAGCCTAATAGAAAATTTAGGTGATATATTCCCTTTAGGCTAGGTTCACACTATGTAACTGTGCGGCTGTATTTTTTATGCGGCTGTAAATGTGCGGATGAAACTCCGGCCGTGGGAAAAAATAGACATGCGGCTCAAAACATACGGTCATTTACTTGGAAATCTGGTTCAACTAAAAATAACAAATAAAATCTTAAGAAAGTGATGCAAACACCTCTGGATGCATCTGGGAAAGCAGGGAAACAGTTTACATGAATTGCTATTACCGGGGTTTGCGATCCTCTGCAGTATGCCGATGTCTCTCACGGTTAATCTATTGAAATAATAAAACACATTCTCTTTGTAATAAAGTGCCTTTCGTTGTTCAATAATTAAATTTAAACTAATCCATCATTTTGCAATTAAATATACTGTTAAAATAAATAGATATATAAATAAATGTATATTTATATATATATCTATTTTTTGACAGTATATTTAATTGCACAATGATGGATTCGTTAGAATTAAATTGACCAACGAAACTGAATTTATTTCAACGAAAATGTGTTTTATTAATTAAATATTAATTAGTACAGGAAGCTCCATAAGCCGTTAATTCATATGCCGGCAATAGAGCTTTCTGTACTAATCATCACTTTACTTTAATGAAAACATCAAATGTTTCTTCTAATTATGTTATCACAATAGCATTATTAGAAGAAACATTTAGAATTATATGTGCGCTCAGCTGATTGGCTGATCGGCTGAGCGCACATATAATGAGCCGGTCCGCAGCACAGTGACTTGATTGTGCTGCGGACCAGCGAAGAGGACACATCGGGTTGAGTATAGAGCTCTCCCCACCCCCTCCCCAGCACTGCACCCCTCCCAGCAAGGAAGGGGGGTCAGTTAACCCCTTCCTTGCTGGGATGGGTGCAGTCTGACATCAGTCTGGCCCCCAAGGGGTTAAGGGGGATGCAATACATCCTCCCTTAACCCCTTGGGGGCCAGACTGTAAGCAGCGATCTGTAAAGATGCTGCATACTGTAAGGAGCACAACACCGCTCACAATGATGGGTGTTGTGCTCCTGTTTGTGTGTTTTTTGTGTGTTTCTCACTTTTTGTTTTTCAGATATCGGTATCCTGTGGATTACGTCGGATTCCGTGGACTACGTCGATGACCAGCGTTTTTTTAATGTTTTTTTTTAATAAAATGGTCAATGAGGGGTGTAGGGGTGTTTTTATTTGAATAAAAAAAAATTTAAACTTGTGTTTTGTCTTTATTTCTTAACTTTATAGACTTAGTAGTGGAAGCCGTCTAATAGACGGAATCCATTACTAAGTTGGGGCCTAGTGTTAGCCGGTATAAAATGGCTAACACTAACCCCCTATTATTACCCCAGTACCCAATGCCACCAGGGGTACTGGGAAGAGCCGGGTGCCAGTGGTCCCGAAGCGTCAAAATTGGCGCTCCTGGACCGGGCGGCAGCAGGCTGGTAAGATTTAGGCTGGGGAGGGCCTAAACCAATGGCTCTTCCCACCCTGGTGTTACCAGGCTGCTGTCGTTTGGTTTTTAACCCGGCTGGTTATAAAAATAGGGGGGACCCTATGCGGGTTTTTTTTAAATAAATAAATAATTAAAAAAAACCGCATAGGGTCCCCCCTATTTTTATAACCAGCCGGGTTAAAAAACAAACGACAGCAGCCTGGTAACACCAGGGTGGGAAGAGCCATTGGTTTAGGCCCTCCCCAGCCTAAATCTTACCAGCCTGCTGCCGCCCGGTCCAGGAGCGCCAATTTTGACGCTCCGGGACCACTGGCACCCGGCTCTTCCCAGTACCCCTGGTGGCATTGGGTACTGGGGTAATAATAGGGGGTTAGTGTTAGCCATTTTATACCGGCTAACACTAGGCCCCAACTTAGTAATGGATTCCGTCTATTAGACGGCTTCCACTACTAAGTCTATAAAGTAAAGAAATAAAGACAAGACACAAGTTAAAAAAAAATTTTATTCAAATAAAAACACCCCCACACCCCTCATTGACCATTTTATAAAAAAAAAACATTAAAAAAACGCTAGTCATCGACGTAGTCCACGGAATCCGACGTAATCCACAGGATACCGATATCTGAAAAACAAAAAGGGAGAAACACACAAAAAACACACAAACAGGAGCACAACACCCATCATTGTGAGCGGTGTTGTGCTCTTTACAGTATGCAGCATCTTTACAGATCGCTGCTTACAGTCTGGCCCCCAAGGGGTTAAGGGAGGATGTATTGCATCCCCCTTAACCCCTTGGGGGCCAGACTGATGTCAGACTGCACCCATCCCAGCAAGGAAGGGGTTAACTGACCCCCCCTTCCTTGCTGGGAGGGGTGCAGTGCTGGGGAGGGGGTGGGGAGAGCTCTATACTCACCCCGATGTGTCCTCTTCGCTGGTCCGCAGCACAATGAAGTCACTGTGCTGCGGACCGGCTCATTATATGTGCGCTCAGCCGATCAGCCAATCAGCTGAGCGCACATATAATTCTAAATGTTTCTTCTAATAATGCTATTGTGATAACATAATTAGAAGAAACATTTGATGTTTTCATTAAAGTAAAGTGATGATTAGTACAGAAAGCTCTATTGCCGGCATATGAATTAACGGCTTATGGAGCTTCCTGTACTAATTAATATTTAATTAATAAAACACATTTTCGTTGAAATAAATTCAGTTTCGTTGGTCAATAATTTAATTCTAACGAATCCATCATTGTGCAATTAAATATACTGTCGGAAATAAATATATATATAAATATACATTTATTTATATATCTATTTATTTTAACAGTATATTTAATTGCAAAATGATGGATTCGTTAGAATTAAATTATTGAACAACAAAAGGGACTTTATTACAAAGAGAATGTGTTTTATTAATTTAATATATTAACTATTAGAGACATCGGCATTCGGCATCATTGCCGGCTATTTTTGAAGTACTCCTTACGGACCGCCTGTCAATCCTCGGCCGCATGTCCAGCCGCAAACAATGGTCTTGTTCATTTTTTACGGGTCCGTTTACGATCGGGCCGTAGATTCATACATAGTGTGCACTGTGCAGCCGTATATCCTATACTTTCCAGCGTACGCATGAACCACCAAAAATACCGCCGCACAATTACAGCCGCAAATACAGCCGCACAGTTACATAGTCTGAACCTGGCCTTAACAAGCAACCGACAGTGTTTTCTTTGGCTGATCTCCCTGAGATCAGTGATCTGTTTGCCGTATTGGTCTGCTAGGCATTGCTCCCACCTAGCCAGAATCCTACTCCATCCAATTGGGTTGGATATTGACTGTGCGGGTCAATTATTATGGTGGTTTTGGTGGTCTCCATACTGGAGACATCCCTTTGATAGGTCCTTCCCTGGAGAAATATCTGGCTAGTCCCATGTTTTGAGACTCGTAACTGGCTCTGCAGATTTTTTTGCATATTGATGTTTCCCAGAAGGGCAATGCATCTAGGATTTCACTGTATTGAACACTTTAACAGGCACCCGACAGTGTTTTTTTTGGCTAACTTTGTAATGTGTCATGAATGGAACTTTGGCGCAGTCCTCGGAGCGTAAGGTACGACCGAGACTGCGATTTTGGCCATAATCTTCCATTTATTCTGTGTTTTGTTTGCCTTGTTTTTGCCCTGTCTGAACTGTGTCTTATTTCTTCTGGTCTGCTAATTGTTTTCCCTGCCCCACCCGTGTCTGTGCTGCAAAGTTTCCTCTGGTTATGTAACAGTTAACCTGCCTTGCCTCAGTGATTGACAGCTGGTCCCTCCAATCATCTTCTGGACTTGGTTCCTGGTGTCCTATTTAAGATTTCTGTTTCTGCCTGTGCCTTGCCGGTTATTGACTTAGTCTCTGCCTGCTTGTGTGTTCTGTTTCTTTGCTTCTCCTGATTTCTGCCTTGTATCTTTTGACCTCTCTTGCTTACCGCCTGCCCCCTACCATATTACCTGCTATTTGACTACTCTTTTGGATCCTGATTTTGTACCTTTGCTGCCAGACTGTTGTGACCCGGATTGCTGACTATTCTTATTGTGTTTGTTCGTTTTGTCTTGTCTATTGTTTCACGTATCCAGGCCAGGGATCGCCTCCAAGTTGTCCGCTGCCATTTTAGGGCAGATTGCGGCAATTAGGTAGGGACAGTGGGTGGGGCTGAGCTCAGGGCTCACTGTCTCTTTGTGTTTGGTGTGACTGGTCGTGACATAATGTGTGTTATTTTGTGAATAATTGTTTAGCGCTGCACTACCCCTTTAAATTTTTATTAGGGGAGGGGACTTTTTATTAATGAAAAACCTCTTCTTTTTTTTTACACACAGTAATTAGAAGTCCTCCTGGGGGACATCTATATACACAGCACTGATCTCCCATAGAGATCTATGCTGTGTATATAATACAACACTAATTGATTAGATCAGGGCTGTATTATGGTGCGTTTACACAGGCAGATTTATCTCACAGATTTTTGAAGCCAATGCCAGGAACAGACCATAAACGGGCAACGGGTCATAAAGGAAAGACTGAGATTTCGCCTTTTTTCAAATCCATTCCTGGTTTTGGCTTCCAAAATCTGTCAGATAAATCTGCCTGTGTAAACGCACCATTACTCTGATCTACTGCAGACCAGATCTGTCATTCTGACGTTGAGGCTCAGCGGGGTAAGTTAAAATGATCGCCCCTCTGCGGGGGTGGGGGGCAGGGGCGATTCAACCACTAGACCACCACAGATTGGGGACAATAGCTATTTAAATGCAACTGTCAGCATTGACAGCTGCATGTAAATAGCTAATTAGCAGGTACGGTGAGTGTTGGACTCTTTTTGCTCATGTATTCATGCATATTGCTTCTTAGTTTGTGCACCATGATCATTGGGTTTTTACACTGTACCCGAGAGCAGCTCCATCCATCCGTTTAACTGTTTGAGTGCCCAAGTCTGAGTAGTTCCGGTTGCTCTATCTCCATTATTCCAAAACCATTTTAATGATACTCACTTTCGCGGCCCTTCCCAAGGCTATTCTGGACTTAGGGGTAGTGATTTCTGACACCCTTAAAATAAGTCACAAGAGCAACCAGGCAGTGAGGAGGCAAATCGTATGCTGAGCTGTATAGCTGGAGGTATAACCAGTAGGAAGAGGGAGATTGTGGTCCCGCTGTATAAAGTTCTAATGAAACAACATCTGGAATACTGTGTCCACTTCTGGAGACCTCAACTAAAAAAGGATATTGATAAAATAGAACATGTCCAAAGACAGGCTACAAAAATGGTAGAGGGTGGTCAGGTATAAAACATTTCAGGAAAGACATAAAGCGACTCTGTACTCACAATCTGACCCCCCCCCCCCCCCCCCCCCAAACAGCTTGTACCTTCGGATAGCTGCTTTTAATCCAAGATCTGTCCTGGGGTCTGTTCGGCAGGTGATGCAGTTATTGTCCTAAAAAACAACCTTTAAACTTGCAGCCCTGTGTGAAACGGCCGTGGCCTAGAGTGACTATGCATTAGGATGGCACAACCTGAAAGACCACTGTGAGTATGTAATGCAGCTGCCCCCTTAACCCCTTCTGCTCCCTCTCCACTGTCTGTATATACATTACCTGTCTCCTTGCTGCACCAGGTCCCGGCGTCCTCTCTCCCGCCCAGCCAATCAGTAAATTTAAAGTAATCAGGGGCGGATTAACTTTACCATAGGCCCCGGGCTGTTCACCTAGCCTGGGCCCCCCACCCCACTGTAACTATGGCGGCACTAGCCTGGTGTTCATAGTACAGTATAGATAATGTCATGATGTCCTGATTTGTGCAAAATTGCCATAAAAAAACTGTGATTTTTTGCAAATCATGGCAGAAGTGTAGCCAGGAGACAGTACACCACTGAAAGTATAAGTCTTTTTGGGTGGTCATGGGCCCCCCAGGAGCTCAGGGCCCCGGGCTGCTGCCCTTAACGCCCCTATTGTAGTCCGCTACTGAAAGTAATGTATTTATTTAGCTTCTGATTATTCATAAATTAATCTTAAAAGGCAGAGCAAGGCCATGTTCACACGCTGTCTTTTATTAGTAAAAGAAAGGCTGCCATTTTAATTTAAAATAACGGCCGTTATTTTCAGTCTTTTTGTTTTTAGTCATCAATCCAAGTCTATGGAAACCATGGCCATTAGTTCACACAATGCAATGAATAACAGAAACTGTTCATGTTAATATGTGGCTATTATTTGTTGTTAGCACTTTTTTTTCACCATCCTTTCGATTAAATTAAATGGACATTTTAAAATTAGCCACACCCAAAGGGGCCTTCTTGAACCTAACCTAGAATAATGTACCAGTGGTCATCATTACAATGTTAATTGTAGTATGTTAAAAAAAAAAAAGAAACAACTTTCAGCATTATATATCTGTTTTATTATCTCACAGAGATCATAAAAGTATACAGATATTCACAAGGTATTTCATTATATCATTAAAAGAGTATACCATTTACATAATATATCTTTCTCAATATTTTATCAGAAGGACAAAACAAACAATTAACTAAAATTGCTAATTATGGTATGTTTTTCTTATGCTTAAAGTCTGGCGGTTTCTACTAAGAAACATATAAAATTAACAAAATTGAATCTGTGAGTATATAAGTCCAGATATGGTTTACTATATATCTTAAGCTTGTATGGCAAGATTTGGCATTGGTTTCATACATAATGTTTAATATGCATTTACTTGAGACCCTAAAATTTACAACTTCTGTTAATGGTATTTTACATGCATAATCTATCTAAAAAAATATATTGCATGGACACCAGGTTCTATAGTAAGCAATGTTGAGTTGCCCCTGTGCCTTCCATGCAGTCAGCAGTGAAAGGGAGTCCAGTGCTTGACTTGGTTGGCTACATTACTAAATATGTAGCTGGTTTTCAGGTAAATACATAAAGTTAAAACTTTTAAAGTTAAAGTTAAAACTTTTCTAGGAATGTTTTACAACACAGGAAAATACTGTATTAAGATTTAGTTAATATGCAATAATATCTAAGTGCATTATTTAGCTTAACATAAAAAATGGATTGCTCAGATATACAGGTTCCTTCATACATGTCATATAGCTTAAGCTTTGTTTCTCAGAATATTCTCCCTATCTGCAATATAAGAAAGCTTATGTTCAGTTCTGTAAGGTCACACGCATGTTTCATGTATCAGTAAAATGCAGTGAGATTTTGTCTGTGTGTCTGTGCCCAGAGACTATAGCTTGAAAGTTGTGCCCATGCAGTAGACTTTAAATCCAAGTCATAGTAAAGAAAATGTTCATATTTGGGGACACTCCAGTAAATACCATTCTCAGCCTGTTTAGGTAGACAGCAATAAAATTTCTAATTAGAAGCCATCATAGGGAAACGGAGTTTGGCAGTAAGTTGATACCGCTTATGTTTCATAGTCAGCCCATACTGTGGTGACATGTCCAGCTTATCTCCCTCTTGTTTGGAGAACTGCATCTGCTGAAGCAAAATAGTGAGGAATAGGAACACCTCCATTCTTCCAATGGCCTCACCCAGACATCTTCTCTTGCCAAGACCAAAAATCATGACTTTTTCAGATTCTATTTTGTTTATTGATGAGCCATCTTCATTCAGGAAACGTTCTGGGCAGAAACTGAATGGGTCTTTCCACTGGGTCCTGGAATTAAAAATTTCACTTAAATTCTGCTAAGAACCAAACTTTACACCATAAAACCTAAAATGGCATCTTTGCCATCATACAGGGGTAGCTTAGTTACAGTATGTGTTTGCCAAATGCATGCTATAATCCGGTAGGTGGTATATCTGTATTTAATGAAATCTCAATGTCTTACAATAGGGAATCTACCCAAATTGTATAATATTAAGTAGCATATTGTGTGAGTAGATCACACCATGAAATCTGTAATCTTTTATGGAACATCCACACTGTATCAGCGTTTCGTCAGCTGCACACCTTTGACCCAGCAGTAGGCAGCTATTGATATGAATGGCCCTTTGCTTAGAAGGTTGTCAGAGACTTAAAGTAAATGCAACCATATTCTCAAAGGGAATTTTATAAGTACATGATCATAATATTCAACTACTTACGGGTCATGGTTCACTTGCCACTGGTTGATCAGCACACATATGCCCTTGGGGATGAAGTAACCATTCAGTACGGTATCAGAGGTTGTGCTGTAACACAAGACAGATATATTACTCTGGTAAAGTGGAAAACAGTGCCCATCCGATGAATTACATAACCCAATCAATCTTCTATATAAATTTTACAGCCAAATGTAAGCTCTTTTGTAATCCACAAATCAGAACAGTAAATTAATAGTGTATACATTGTAAATGTCAGTGTAATTTATATTGAAGTATAATCATTTTTCTAAAATGTACATAGATATCGGCACTTACCAGTGTGGAATTGTGAAGGGAAGGAAAGAAGAATGGCGGTACATCTCTAAGATGAAAGCTTCTGTGTAAGGCAGCTGAGTCCTGTCTGATGCCTTTGGCCTTCTTTCTCTACCAATGACCTGATCTGTAACACAATAACAATATCTTAGCTATTATTATATTGTAGTATATTACCTGCTCAGATTTTCTATTATCTGTTAGAGGTGCATAGAGAATAGGGACAATGTGGGCAATCATAAAATATAGTTTGGTAAGGCTGGTTTTACACTCAGCATTTTAGGGAAAAGAGACACTGCAGTTTTCAATGCAGGCTTTCAAGCCAAAGCCAACAGTGAAAAATAATGGGAATATACTTCTGGCTTTTTTATTTAACTTTTTTTTACTAGAATATGTTTGTCTATTACTACTGCATGTAATAATTTTTTTTACATTGTTTTCTTTTTCTGATTGATTAACACAAGTCTTTTGGATGAGAAAAACTTACCAAGTTCTTTCTGGATCCTTTCTTGCATTTCTGGGTTGACCACTAGGTACATAAGGCACCATGACAAGGCAGTTGAAATGGTATCAAATCCTAAGAAAAAAATAAAAGGTAGCAGTCTTAAAAATCTGAGTTTGTGTAGGTAAAATACCTCTTAGGATAATTGTTAATATAAACCAATAAACCATATTTTAAGAAGATCAAGTACCTCTGTAGTACAAATGGGGACAATTTATTAGGCGAAATTGGGCGTACATTTAATTCACTATACAAACCATCCCTTTCAAAGAAGATATATATCATTGTAGATATAAAAGTGTAGGAATATGTGAAAAGCAAGAACACTCCTCACAGTATTAAGTTTAAAAATGAAACCTCTTCAGAAAACTAGGGCACAACTTAGGGCACTATTACACCAAATGATTATCAGCCGTACTTGCCTGATTACCGACCATTCCGGCCGATAATCGTTTGGTGTAATAGCTTATGTTAAAAGACCACGATCAGCCGACATGCATGCACGATGTCAGATGATCATGGTCTTTGCTGGGAGAGAGCGAGACGGGAATGAGGAGAAAGCAAGCGCTGACCTGACAGGTCGGCGCTTGCTTCCTCCTCAAAATCATGCCATGTAATAGGGCCTTTATAGTGTGATAGACTTTCAGGCCAACATACACTATGCAAATAGCATTTTCTTTGAGAAGACCACTTTTTCTTGCAATTTTGGGTGGTCATCTCAAAGAGGTTTCACTGTATACATAAGGGGGGGGGGCATTTATTAATACTGGTGTATGAGTACGTCAGTCTTAAAGCCCTGTCCCCTTTTCCCAGCCCGGGTTTACTAAGAGGCAAACAGGCATAAATCATGATAAATTAGGTGCAGGAGGAGACCCTACCCCCCCCCCCCTCCCGTCCGCACCTCAAGCGAGCTGGGGTTACAACTGGTGTACACCAGGGAGAAGGTAAGGTTCTGCACCTTTCTCCTGGTGTACACCAGCTGTAACCCCAGCTTGCCTGATAAATCTCCCCTATAACACATATATCTCTAGTATCAATTAGATTACACTTAGTTCAGTGAGGTCAGTAACAATTAATGATTTAATGGTAAATGTGTTGACATACTATGCTGTACACTCACCAGCTCCAAAAAGGTCATTTACAATGTTCACAATCTTCTGCTCTGATAGCTGGACATTGGAGTTCTCATCTAATTTTTTTTCTTGAGAATGGTGGATGAGGGAGTCTGTAATATCTCTGATGGAGTTCTGAAATAAAGAAAAAGCGTATTTAATAAGAAAAGAGAAGGTTCTGTTTACTGTTGTCTAGTTTACTGCACCTACTGTCTATTAAGTCATCTATGCTATTTTGGTAAACAAATCTACTTTGGTAGAACTTGTGAAACTACACGTTACTACGAGTACTGAATAAAAATAAAATGTTACTTCACACAGAACACTGGTACTTAAAGCAAGTACTTACCTTATCCAAGGTTCTGTAGTGTTCATTAACAATTTTCTGTGTAAAAGCTGAAAACTTTTTATTGATGTCAATAAAGTTCTTCATAGTGCGATTTGGTAGATATTGAAGAATAGGGATAAAATCGGCTGGGTTTCCTGATGCAGCAGCTGCTCCAAACTCATCATTTAGGTTAACTATGTCCAGAAACTCTTGGTCTTCGTGGCTGTATCGTTTTCCAAAGCACATTGCACAGATTACATTAGCCACAGAAACAACCACATATCTAAATGGATCAAATTCACCTTTCTCTTCTATTAGCTTTTGAAATTTCCTCACTAGATACTCAGCTTCTTTGGATATGTGGTCTTCCACTAGTGTTGTGCCTGAACTTGTCATGGAAGGAGATATGGCAAAGGTCTTGAGAGCATTGTGTGCCAGTCTACGACGTGCTCGCCATACTTCACCAGAGTCTTGACTGAATGTCAGACTCTGTCCATCACCAACCAGACGAAAGGTGAAAAGATCTGGTCGTGCAGAAAACACATCACCCTGCTTTAGCAGGGCTTGTCGGAGTGTTTCCAGTCCACTTAGCACTAAAACAGGTTTTGTACCCATCTGAATTTGGAGCACATCTCCATAGGTCTCACTCATCTTGGTTAGGCTAAGGTGGGGATTTTTGCCTAGTGAGAGTAAATTTCCAATCAGTGGCAAAGGCACTGGCCCTGGCACTGGCATTGTTCCTTTTGGGACATTTTTCCTGTAGTTCTTAATAAGCAGGTACAGGATTGAGACAACCACAGACGTAATAAGAACCTTTGTGGCAGATATCCCGCCAAAGGAGCTGATCAGATTAATCATGTTGACTAAGGAAAAAAAAAACATAAGGACCCAATATTAGGACAGATAGTTACACATAGGGGAAACAATATGATTTTGGTTCATAAAATATGTGTTATACAATAGTGTATTGTGCTACTATAATGTAGTGTTAAACATGAAACCATCAGTCAATTCAATTATTTTGATGATGACATACTCTATGTAGAAATAATAGCCTGGGGTTTGTATGAAATCAAATTGGCAATGTAATTTCAAAAGCATGTGTGATAATGATGAACGTACACTTTTTCACAATGTAAGTTATATCAAAGTCATTGAGACAAATGCTAGTAGTTTCATTCTTAGTTTATTGTATTGCGTTTTTCTTTGTAACTGGTTGAGGTGGCTTGTTCAAGGCTCTAGATGCTAAACATTTCATATATTTTACTTTAATTTCATAAGACTTTAGAGTTGTGAAGACAGGAGTAGTAGTATCTTCAAAGCCTGGAATTAAAGTGAAATCCCATAAAGTAGAGTGAAGCCCATTACCAAGCCAAATTGCAATAATAACTCTTCTGTCCTTTGATGGCTCTAAAAATTATGTTATTTCATGTAATGAGCAGTTCTTTACTGACTACTCACATATATCATCTGAAGTAAGATATTAGGTAATATGTGTCTTTGCTAGTTGGAAAAAAATTTAGGATTGTAAAATTTGCCGAGAAACGGTAAATATGGAGTACAGATTATGTGCCATGCTTTACAAAAAGGGGGACACTATCACTTTTCCGTGCAGCAAGTTTTACATCTGCATTCTGAATTCAAACTGTGATGGACCGGTTACATGATGGGCAACAAAGCTTCTTTATAGACCATACCACCCTTATAATGGGGTCAGTCATATTACTTTTAAAATATTGTACTGCATGCTGCGCTGTTTTTTACATTATTTTTTTCCAGTGAGGGCATAACGCACCTGACAGGTTCCCTTTAACATATTGATCACTTGTGCACCTACTTCAAAGCTGAAGTTGTTGGCACTGTCAATATTGTCCTATCAACAGCAGTATAACTTACCTGATGGGTTCTCTTAAAAGAAGCAAGGCTATATTCACACACAGTATTTCCGTCAGTATTTTGGTTACTCTTTTTTCAAAGAAAACCAAGAGTGAGTTGATAACTGTGAAAATCTTTCCATTATAATGTTGCCCTGTCAGTTCTACTACTGGTTTTGGTTGAGAAAAAGACTGACAGATATACCTTGTGCGAAGATAGCCCAAGACTGCCTAGCTATCCAGATTTATGTGATAACTAGTATTGAGCAGACCTGTCAAACTGTTCAGGTTCAGCGACGGAACCCAAACACTCTGTTTGATTCCCCATGGCTGCATAAGTTGGATGCAGCCCGAGGGAGTCCGGGGAATCATGGATACAGCTATAGGCTATATCCATGTTTTCCTGGCGTCCCCGGGGGTTCTTCAAACTTTTGCAGTCATAGGGAATCAAACGCTGAGTGTCTGGGTTCGGGGAACATTGCCGAACCCATACAGTTTGACACTAGTGAAAATCTTTTTAAACCAACCAGTAAAGAGTGGATAGTTGCCAGCACAGAGGTCATTCTGCACTGATCGCTATTGACTATAACCCGACTCCAGACCATCATATACTTTAGATTATGTAGATGCTATAGACATGACACTGTCAAACCAAGCTTATGTGACTATGTGTTTATAATGATCTCCATTAATATTACTAACTGAGTAGAATACATTTTGGACTATTAGTTAATAGGTTACATGTGATAAGAAAAATCTAAATATAATCTACCGTTGTATATAATATTTATGAAATATGTACAAGAATAATAACAACCAGTCTAATTAATATTGCAGTCACTATAAAAGATGAGACAGTGCTTCTTCTAGTGTACTGTATTACGTTTGCACATGCTTACTGTGGAGCTGGAACTATATTCGCAATGAGAAAAAGATGCATAGTAACCTAATAAGCACACTGCTGAGGCCACTCGACCCACCAGGTAAGACCCATATAGCTTTAGAAAGAGAAGTTAAAGCTGATGACTGGCAAGGTTCCTGCTAGAGCTGGTGTTCACAAGTGTTCTTCTCTGCAGGGTTATGGAGTAATGGGGCAAAGGATCCCCCTGACCTCCTAAATTTCAACTTCAGCCTAACCCAACCATACCAGCATATGAAACATTAAGATTACTTCTGTTTACAGGTGGGATGGTGCTTAAAACCTATTCCTTGCCAGATCTATGTAGATGTGTTAGTGATAGGTTCATTTACATAATGTATCAACAGCATGGTATGAATCATTTAGCCACCAACCAATGTCCACTAATGTCCCATGGTAGGATCTGTAATACAGCAAATAGAGCAAACACCAATATCAATGACTTACAACAGAAATGTCTTCTTGACAGTGGCTTCCTAATTCCAAGTCATGAATATGCTTATTCATATATATATATATATATATATATATATATATATATATATATATATATTCTTGTCAGTAATACATACATCAGAACAAGCCAAGACATAGACACTTGTAAAGTAGCTAAGCATAGTGAATGTCTCACAGATTCCTAGCACAAAGTGATGAATAGAAGCATTGAGTACATACCTTGAGTGTATTCCTTGTATGAGCTGAGGTTCTTGTGTAGAAGCTGGGCTTACTGCTAGAGAGTACCCACAGGAGTACCATAATATGTGAGCTGCCTGCACTCTCTTATATACTCCTGCCTGCCTCCTCATTGGCCAGAGCTCCACCCCACGTGACCACAGTACAGGAGAGCTGCCTGCACTCACCCAAACTCCTGGCATCAGTACAGAGGGTTGCGTGAAGAACCTGGAGCCTCCTAGGAGCCGGCTAATCCCAGAGGAGATGGAATAGCAGATAATATGTGCAGGCTGCCAGCTAGTGACAGCCAGCTCACGGGCAGCCGACAGGCACGCACCTAGTCACTTCTCCCACAGAGTGTATTACAGGCCGGGCTTATCAATGTAATATCGTGCGGGGAGCGCCAGCCCCGGACTCAGCTACATGGATTATCTACTATCTGCAGCAGTATTATTAGTACTCCTCATGATAGTATCCACCTGCTGCACACACCACTGCCGGGACCGGGGTATGCCCATGTCTACTGCTCCTGGGTTACACTGGAGGACAGCTAGCTAGTATCTATCTATTATCTATCTATCTATCTATCTATCTATCTATCTATCTATCTCCTATCTATCTATCTATCTATCTATCTATCTATCTATCATCTATTATCTATCTCCTATCTATCATGCATCATCTATCTATCTATCTATCTATCTATCTATCTATCTATCTATCTATCTATCTATCTATCTCTCTATCTATCTATCTATCTATCTATCTATCTATCTATCTATCATCTATTATCTATCTCCTATCTATCATGCATCATCTATCTATCTATCTATCTATCTATCTATCTATCTATCTATCTATCATGCATCATCTATCTATCTATCGTATCTATCTATCATGCATCATCTATCTATCTATCGTATCTATCTATCATGCATCATCTATCTATCTATAGTATCTATCTCCTATGTATGTATCTATCTATCTCCTATCTAGCTTTGCTACTGGAGATACACTTTGTATAGTATATGAAGAACCCTGCAGTCACATGTATTGTGAGACACCGGACTACTGCTCTCATCATGTCCTGCACCTCCACAGCTGGTCAGACCCACCAGAGAAAAGCATTCTCTATGGGAAGCACAAGAAGGTCCTGACTAGGTCTGTAGCGTTTAGAAGACACCTATTCCAGTGTCAGAAATAATAATATAGTTATTGTATAATTGCAAAGAAGAAGCAGTAATTTGTGTCATCTATAACTTTTATATAGATACATTGGGAGAAGTCCTATCATTTCTATAATGTATTCCCTAGATATATCCAATCTAATAATCTATAATATTAGAATATAGTGCTGGTGACATGGACATGTGAGGTTATGGAATATCAGCACTTATTCTGCTGGATAGTAAGAAAACTTTTATAACTATACTACTTAGCAGCACAGGGTACAGAACAGATCCCAGCAGGTGTGTCCCATCAGCAATCATGTCCCCTGCTGCCATCCCTATATCCCTGATCATAGGACATGGTAATACTAGATCCCAGCAGGTGTGTCCCATCAGCAAGCATATACCCTGCTGCCATCCCTATATCCCTGATCATAGGACATGGTAATCCTAGATCCCAGCAGGTGTGTCCCATCAGCAAGCATATACCCTGCTGCCATCCCTATATCCCTGATCATAGGACATGGTACAGAACAGATCCCAGCAGGTGTGTCCCATCAGCAAGCATGTCCCCTGCTGCCATCCCTATATCCCTGATCATAGGACATGGTAATCCTAGATCCCAGCAGGTGTGTCCCATCAGCAAGCATATACCCTGCTGCCATCCCTATATCCCTGATCATAGGACATGGTACAGAACAGATCCCAGCAGGTGTGTCCCATCAGCAAGCATGTCCCCTGCTGCCATCCCTATATCCCTGATCATAGGACATGGTAATCCTAGATCCCAGCAGGTGTGTCCCATCAGCAAGCATATACCCTGCTGCCATCCCTATATCCCTGATCATAGGACATGGTAATCCTAGATCCCAGCAGGTGTGTCCCATCAGCAAGCATATACCCTGCTGCCATCTCTATATCCCTGATCATAGGACATGGTAATCCTAGATCCCAGCAGGTGTGTCCCATCAGCAAGCATATACCCTGCTGCCATCCCTATATCCCTGATCATATGATATGTTGCTGACTACTATGCAGCTCTACTATATCACTAGCTATGGGTGATGGAGCCCACTGCATCGCTGCTGTGCCTAATAGTCGGAAATAGTAAGAGCACCAATTGTAATAGCACCAGTATATAGTATATATAGTCTGCACATATTTACATAATAAAAGATGAGATAATGTGGAATATAAAGGATGCCATGGAAGATCATGAAAGGTGCTGCTACCAGCATTCACTTTTAGTACAGGAAAGAATACTTTGCGATTCGTTACAGTCCCTGAATATAGTATATGTAATGTAATGCAATAAGATCTATTATTCCATAGAATGGAGCATTGTTCCCTATGATAGAATAGCGTTTCCAGACCTCGGCATTTCGGTGCTTCGTGTTGTATCCATGTTGTTACCATTCTCCCATCCCACCAGTGTTCCCATAAGGTAACACAATACATTCTCCACCATAATCCTCTAGATGCCATTTATTTACCGGGAAAACTAACAGCTGCTTTCTATTAGGTCTCCTATTGTTCTTTAATGATCGTAACCGAATATAAAGCGGATTAATAGCAACTAATATTGGATTCCATTGAATTACTTATATGAATTCGTTCCAGATCGGGATAAGAGTTTGTGACGTGTTGTATCATGTAGGTTTCTGGTGGGATTTACCAACAATTACCGCTAATAATCTGTCATACATGACACCAGGCATATTGTATTCTAACGAATAAGCCTGTAGTCACAGATACTGACCCCCATGCACCGGGGAATAGCAGCAGCAACGAATAATTCGGTTTATGATAGATAGATAGATAGATAGATAGATAGATAACAGATAAATAGGAGATAGATAGGAGATAGATAGATAGATAGATAGATAGGAGATAGATAGATAACAGATAGATAGATAGATAGATAGATAGATAGATAGATAGATAGATAATAGATAGATAGACAGATAGTGTTGTCACAATTAATATGTATCTGCTTCTCAATCACTGTAATTTCTTATAAATAAACTACACCCAGGAAAGCTATATAAATGAAATGATTATTGGCTAAATGTTGTGATTATGGAAAACAATATATAAGCTACACCGACATAACAGCTGCTATACTGCACTTCCTTATACTAAACAGCTGCAGTAATACAGATATATTGTACACTATTAACATATACTTTTGGTTAGAATATGCTAATTATATACTATACTGTGCTATACAAAGCTACCATGCATTATAATATACTATGCTATATTAAACTATATTATACCTTACTGTGCTGCAATACCCCTCTACTATACCATGCTTGACTATTATATACAACTACTATACATAGTATATTATGCTTAATCATACTCTGTACTCTACTGTACAGTGCAATATACTAACCTATATCACACTCTCACTATATCATACTTTACTGCTACACCGATATACACTGCACTACATATTGTGCTAGCCCCCTGTTATTATACTTACCTGCGATACCATACAGTACTACCAAATACTATGCTGTCGTATACTATATTATACCATATAATAAATTGTACTGTTCTGCTACTGTACTGTACTGTATACTATAATGTTGCTTAATAAATATTGGGGGAGATTTATCAAACATGGTGTAAAGTGAAACTGGCTCAGTTGCCCCTAGCAACCAATCTGATTCCACTTTTCATTTCTTACAGATGCTTTGAAAAATGAAAGGTGGAATCTGATTGGTTGCTAGGGGCAACTGAGCCAGTTTTACCATGTTTGATAAATCTCCCCCTAACTGTACAACTAAACTCCAGTGATAGGGAATAAGGATCATTGGATAGGGAGGCATCTTAGTTCCTACTTCTTCCCTTTCATTTCTGCCTTTAGTGCTGAAATATTGGGAACTATTTGAGGAATCCCCAGCTCCTCTGCTTCAGGACGTGTTGCTGTGCACTTGTGGTGCTACATGCCTCATGTACAGTGCTCTATTCCTGCCTCATGTACAGTGCTCTATTCCTGCCTCATGTACAGTGCTCTATTCCTGCCCTATGTTCAGTGCTCTATTCCTGCCCTATGTACAGTGCTCTATTCCTGCCTCGTGTACAGTGCTCTATTCCTGCCTCGTGTACAGTGCTCTATTCCTGCCCTATGTGCAGTGCTCTATTCCTGCCCTATGTACAGTGCTCTATTCCTGCCTTATATACAGTGCTCTATTCCTGCCCTATGCGCAGTGCTCTATTCCTGCCTTATATACAGTGCTCTATTCCTGCCTCATGTACAGTGCTCTATTCCTGCCCTATGTGCAGTGCTCTATTCCTGCCTTATATACAGTGCTCTATTCCTGCCTCATGTACAGTGCTCTATTCCTGCCTTATATACAGTGCTCTATTCCTGCCTTATATACAGTGCTCTGTTCCTGCCTCATGTACAGTGCTCTGTTCCTGCCTCATGTACAGTGCTCTATTCCTGCCCTATGCGCAGTGCTCTATTCCTGCCTTATATACAGTGCTCTATTCCTGCCCTATGTGCAGTGCTCTATTCCTGCCTCATGTACAGTGCTCTATTCCTGCCTTATATACAGTGCTCTATTCCTGCCCTATGTTCAGTGCTCTATTCCTGCCCTATGTACAGTGCTCTATTCCTGCCTCGTGTACAGTGCTCTATTCCTGCCTCATGTACAGTGCTCTATTCCTGCCTCATGTACAGTGCTCTATTCCTGCCCTATGTTCAGTGCTCTATTCCTGCCCTATGTACAGTGCTCTATTCCTGCCTCGTGTACAGTGCTCTATTCCTGCCTCGTGTACAGTGCTCTATTCCTGCCCTATGTGCAGTGCTCTATTCCTGCCCTATGTACAGTGCTCTATTCCTGCCTTATATACAGTGCTCTATTCCTGCCCTATGCGCAGTGCTCTATTCCTGCCTTATATACAGTGCTCTATTCCTGCCTCATGTACAGTGCTCTATTCCTGCCTTATATACAGTGCTCTATTCCTGCCTTATATACAGTGCTCTGTTCCTGCCTCATGTACAGTGCTCTGTTCCTGCCTCATGTACAGTGCTCTATTCCTGCCCTATGCGCAGTGCTCTATTCCTGCCTTATATACAGTGCTCTATTCCTGCCCTATGTGCAGTGCTCTATTCCTGCCTCATGTACAGTGCTCTATTCCTGCCTTATATACAGTGCTCTATTCCTGCCCTATGTTCAGTGCTCTATTCCTGCCCTATGTACAGTGCTCTATTCCTGCCTCGTGTACAGTGCTCTATTCCTGCCTCATGTACAGTGCTCTATTCCTGCCTCATGTACAGTGCTCTATTCCTGCCCTATGTTCAGTGCTCTATTCCTGCCCTATGTACAGTGCTCTATTCCTGCCTCGTGTACAGTGCTCTATTCCTGCCTCATGTACAGTGCTCTATTCCTGCCCTATGTGCAGTGCTCTATTCCTGCCCTATGTACAGTGCTCTATTCCTGCCTTATATACAGTGCTCTATTCCTGCCCTATGCGCAGTGCTCTATTCCTGCCTTATATACAGTGCTCTATTCCTGCCTCATGTACAGTGCTCTATTCCTGCCTTATATACAGTGCTCTATTCCTGCCTTATATACAGTGCTCTGTTCCTGCCTCATGTACAGTGCTCTGTTCCTGCCTCATGTACAGTGCTCTATTCCTGCCCTATGCGCAGTGCTCTATTCCTGCCTTATATACAGTGCTCTATTCCTGCCCTATGTGCAGTGCTCTATTCCTGCCTCATGTACAGTGCTCTATTCCTGCCTTATATACAGTGCTCTATTCCTGCCCTATGTTCAGTGCTCTATTCCTGCCCTATGTACAGTGCTCTATTCCTGCCTCGTGTACAGTGCTCTATTCCTGCCTCGTGTACAGTGCTCTATTCCTGCCCTATGTGCAGTGCTCTATTCCTGCCCTATGTACAGTGCTCTATTCCTGCCTTATATACAGTGCTCTATTCCTGCCCTATGCGCAGTGCTCTATTCCTGCCTTATATACAGTGCTCTATTCCTGCCTCATGTACAGTGCTCTATTCCTGCCTTATATACAGTGCTCTATTCCTGCCTTATATACAGTGCTCTGTTCCTGCCTCATGTACAGTGCTCTGTTCCTGCCTCATGTACAGTGCTCTATTCCTGCCCTATGCGCAGTGCTCTATTCCTGCCTTATATACAGTGCTCTATTCCTGCCCTATGTGCAGTGCTCTATTCCTGCCTCATGTACAGTGCTCTATTCCTGCCTCATGTACAGTGCTCTATTCCTGCCCTATGTGCAGTGCTCTATTCCTGCCTTATATACAGTGCTCTATTCCTGCCTCATGTACAGTGCTCTATTCCTGCCTTATATACAGTACTCTATTCCTGCCTCATGTACAGTGCTCTATTCCTGCCCTATGTGCAGTGCTCTATTCCTGCCTTATATACAGTGCTCTATTCCTGCCTCATGTACAGTGCTCTATTCCTGCCTTATATACAGTACTCTATTCCTGCCTCATGTACAGTGCTCTATTCCTGCCCTATGTGCAGTGCTCTATTCCTGCCTTATATACAGTGCTCTATTCCTGCCTTATGTGCAGCGCTCTATTCCTGCCTTATATACAGTGCTCTATTCCTGCCTTATATACAGTGCTCTGTTCCTGTCTCATGTACAGTGCTCTGTTCCTGCCTCATGTACAGTGCTCTATTCCTGCCTTATGTACAGTGCTCTATTCCTGCCCTATGTGCAGTGCTCTATTCCTGCCCTATGTGCAGTGCTCTATTCCTGCCTTATGTACAGTGCTCTATTCCTGCCTCATGTACAGTGCTCTATTCCTGCTCTATGTACAGCACTCTATTCCTGCCTTATGTGCAGCGCTCTATTCCTGCCTTATATACAGTGCTCTATTCCTGCCTTATATACAGTGCTCTATTCCTGCCTTATATACAGTGCTCTGTTCCTGCCTCATGTACAGTGCTCTGTTCCTGTCTCATGTACAGTGCTCTGTTCCTGCCTCATGTACAGTGCTCTATTCCTGCCTTATGTACAGTGCTCTATTCCTGCTCTATGTGCAGTGCTCTATTCCTGCCCTATGTGCAGTGCTCTATTCCTGCCTTATGTACAGTGCTCTATTCCTGCCTCATGTACAGTGCTCTATTCCTGCTCTATGTACAGCACTCTATTCCTGCCTTATGTGCAGCGCTCTATTCCTGCCTTATATACAGTGCTCTATTCCTGCCTTATGTGCAGTGCTCTATTCCTGCCTTATGTACAGTGCTCTATTCCTGCCTTATGTACAGTGCTCTATTCCTGCCCTATGTACAGTGCTCTATTCCTGCCCTATGTACAGCTCTCTATTCCTGCCTTATGTACAGTGCTCTATTCTTGCCCTATGTACAGTGCTCTATTCCTGCCTTATGTACAGTGCTCTATTCCTGCCCTATGTACAGTGCTCTATTCCTGCCCTATGTACAGTGCTCTATTCCTGCCCTATGTACAGCGCTCTATTCCTGCTCTATGTACAGTGCTCTATTCCTGCCCTATGTACAGTGCTCTATTCCTGCCCTATGTACAGCTCTCTATTCCTGCCTTATGTACAGTGCTCTATTCCTGCCTTATGTACAGTGCTCTATTCCTGCCCTATGTACAGTGCTCTATTCCTGCCCTATGTACAGTGCTCTATTCCTGCCCTATGTACAGTGCTCTATTCCTGCTCTATGTACAGTGCTCTATTCCTGCCCTATGTACAGCTCTCTATTCCTGCCTTATGTACAGTGCTCTATTCCTGCCCTATGTACAGTGCTCTATTCCTGCCCTATGTACAGTGCTCTATTCCTGCCCTATGTACAGTGCTCTATTCCTGCCCTATGTACAGTGCTCTATTCCTGCCCTATGTACAGTGCTCTATTCCTGCCCTATGTACAGTGCTCTGAGCACTGGCTGCTGATCCTCAGTGTTGCAGGTTGTAGTAGTCCCAGTGGCTGTTGGGGTCCGGACAATAGGTGGGCTAGGATAGTATATGTCACTGTCAGCCACCATCAACAACACTGGTTAACGTTTAGCCTACACAGACTGGTTAAAGATTGGCCAATGTGCGTGACAGCTCCGGGGACACTTAGCTGAGGGTGTAGCAGTGCCAAGACAAGCCCTGATAAGGGTCTGGTGTCCTAACATGGGGAGGGGGCATCCAGGGGAGCAACATAGGGGAGGGGAGCTTACCAAAGGTGAAAGGAGTTAATGTAACAGACTGGGCATTGATGGGAGCTGCCAGGTGGACTGTATGGCACATCTCACACATTGCCAGGCATAGGCACTTCTTATCTGTTACTCCTGAGTGGCACTTCCAGCCAGCCTCACATGTGGAACACTGTAATATCTATATCTATATCTACAACTTTATTCATTGACAAATTCTGTGACTTTATGTGATACCCATTGCCACCCCTTAACAGTGCACCATTATATGAAGAAGAAGAAGAAGAAGAAGAAGAAGATGATGGTGATGATAATAGCAACAATAAATAAATAAGAAGTGGTAGTAGAATACATGATCATCATAAGGTATTGTGTATTCTGGGGGGCTATGATGGCTATAATTCTTTCAGTCCTATTGGAGTCTGCATTGACTCTACAGCCTCCTTGTCTGCTTGTGAACACTGTGTAGCGTTGTACTAGCTGATGTGGGGGGATTCTGTTACTAATAGGTAACATAGATGTATTTTATTCTGAATATATGTGTATGTGTGTGAGTGTATAGGAAGCCCCCGTGCCGGCAGCTGTGCCTCTGCATTGCATTAGATGGGGGATGGGAGAGGGCTCCCTCCAGGTGCTGGCAGGGAGAGAGGGGAGAGGTCACACTGTTTGGGGCATTGCGTGACAAGGGGACTGGGAGATGGTTTAACTCTCAGGACAAAACTTGCCAAACTTTCCTGGGTCAGTCACGCAATGGGCGGACTTAAAGAGACAGTGCAGCAAAGGAGGAGATTACAACTTTTTGCACAGCGAACTCCACCTTAACTGTTAAGGTGGTATGGAACCCGGTGGTGGTGTCGGCTATGAGTCCTGCTTTTTACTGTGTAGTATCACTTTAAAATGATGGCAATCCATAAAAAGGATCGAGGTAAATTGACATAGGTATACTGTATTATGCCATGTTGACTAGGGCTTATTGCTGTTACACTTCTAAATAATGATAATAATAAAGCTCCATGGAAATCCGGAAAGTTATTATCGTTATTGACAGAATTTTCACAATAATACTGAATCATGTTGTAAATAAAAGTCGTTTGTTACAGTTTAAAATACAGCATATACAAATAGGTATACTGAATACATGTTTTATACTGGAATTATGTATAAAATAACTACAATATGTTCATAACACAAACTAGGAGCACAACTTTTTTTTCTGCTTTATATTCTTTATTTATTGTGCAGCTGATCCGATCAGTTGCATAAACCAGCAGGTTTGTCAGAGAGTGTTGTCCTTAATATTTATTTTAGTCTTTACTAAATGTGTCAACATCTTTTGTATACTTCAAATTCTACAAATTTGTCATTGTTTATTATTGTCTTTTTGCTACTATTACTACTACTGCACTCATTGCTATTTAGATGTTATTTTACTGCACACAATGAGAAATAATTCCAGGGACATGTTTTACTATTATGTTTTAGATCACATTGTTTTACTATATTTCACATTTTCTCTTTTGAGCCCAGCCAAATCACAAGTAAAACATGTTGTAGCATCACGCCACAAAAAAATTAAAGCACGGAAACTTAAGAAAATCAGCAAATGACTACACAAAGACATGTTGCAGAAATTTCTGTGGCTGGGAATCTGGTTTATACGCCTGAATTTGGTTTATGTATTGTGTGCATGGATTTCTGCATATGTTAGTGTCACATTTGCAGTAATTTATACAACAAATATGCAAAGTATGGACTTTATAAGGGTACTCTAGGCAAAGACAAGAAAACAGTATGGGCAAGATGTGTTGGTAACATAAGAATCAAGTCATACTTATTATTAATTTATAAAGCACCCTTAAAGGGGTAGTGCGGCGCTAAACAATTATTCACTAAATAACACACATTACAACATTATACAACTTTGTAATGTATGTTATGTTAGTGAATGGCCCCCTTCCCCGTGTTTCCCCCCACCCACACCAGACCCGGAAGTGTAGTGCTCTATACAGCAGGTATTAGACGGATCTTGCATGCCCAGAGCATAGGCGTATTATACGCCATGGAGAGGCCATAGTGTACATACAGTGTAGGGTCTGCCTCGATATGAGTCCACCTTATCATGGTGAGGCAGTTTACGCTGTTTGCAAATAGTAACCAAGAGACTCATTATTTTTGTGGGAATTTTTTGGGCAGTTGGGGGGCTGCTTTTAATTATTTTCATGTCTATGGTGGGTCTGTATCTTGCTGTTGCGGTGAGCTGTTGCATTTTTCTGTGTTTTTGTGTGTTTGCAATTTCAGCCATGGCAACGTGCTCCTGCCTAGTGTGAACAGTGTCCTAGGAGAGCTGACCAATTTTTTCCTTTTTTTTCAGTGCTCTATACATACCTGCCTCTTGCCGACCCCCGTCCGCCATCTTGTGCCAATGATGTCATCTTTGGACGGATGGCCGAACCGCTCTAACCGTGCCTAGTGCTGGACGCCCTCTGCCGCATCATCAGCTACTCAGCCGCGATTGGCTGAGCATAACCGTGCTCAGCCAATCGCGGCTGAGCAGCTGATGATGCGTGTCGCTGAACGGCCGGTCTCTTACAGTGTGTAAACATAGCCTTTGTAAGTGTACTCACTGCATTTACTGACAGCAGCTCCCTGTGTACCTCATAGAGCTAATATCAGACTCCCCTCCTCCAGGCTGTAATACCCTGTTCTGTGGGGATTCTATCCATAAGATGGCTGATATGGAGGAGCATGTGACCATGCCCTGCCCCCAGTGTTCTTCATACAGGTTTAGTGGTGGACACTGGGGACGTTCACATGCTTCTCCATGTCGGCCATCTTATGGACAGAATCACCACAGAGCAGGGCAGCAAAGCCTGGAGAAGGGGAGTCTGATATTAGCTCTATGAGGTACACAGGGAGCTGCTGTCAGTAAGTGCAGTCAGTACACTTACTAATACTGTTCAGTGAACTATTTTACTATAAAGTGGCCAACCTATTTAGGTTTGCCTGAAGTACCCCTTTAAATTAAGTGTCACATATTTTTGTGCATTTTGTGCTGAAGACTAAAACTAGCAAGTAAAATGATCATTTTTATTTGTTAAAAAAAGTAAACATTTATTAGTTATAAAAAATTTAATGTATTTTAATTTAAATTAAATTAACAGCAATCTGCCTGTAGATTTATTGTGGATTTTGACTTTCTTAATAAAGTCAATGGGGAGATTCGTCAATAAATCCACAATGGATCCAGCGTACCAATTTAATTTAATGTTGTAGATTTTAAGGAAAACCAACAGCAGGTTTGAAGACAATAACCTGCTATTATGTTCCCATAGTGCACAGAGTTCCCCTCCCCCCCCCCCACACACACACTCTGCTGGGCCAGCAGTTAGCACCACACTGACACTGACCCCCAGCTTGGCACTTGATTATTATGGGCTCCAGCAGCCCATAGTAATCGAGCACTGATCTCATAGATCATTGCAGTACATATATACTGCACTGATCTCTGACTACAAATTACTGAAAAAAAAAATCATTAATAAAAAACTCCCATCCCATAATAAAAGTTTACATCACGCCCTTTTCCCTATTTTATGAATAAAAATAAATAAATGAACATGCCTGCGATTGCCACGTGGGGAATCACCAGAACTATTAAATGATCACATTCCTAATCTCATACGGTAAATGTGTACAAAAGTACAAAATTTTCAATTTTTGGTCACATCAAATCCTGAAAAATTGTAATAAAAAGTTATCAAAAAGTCGCAGATATGAAAGTAAACTACCGATAGAAACTACAAATCATGGTGCAAAAAATGACATCTCACACAGACCAAAAAATAAAAGAGATATAAGGATGGTACTAGAGCAATTTGAAAAAGTTTTTCTTTTCTTTTTGTCTAATAGAGATTAAATAAAAGTTATATAAACATGACCAACCCCCCCAATACAGTGTAAGTATTGTCTGTGTATCATTGTGAAGTACAGTGTTGCAGAAGGGCTCGTGTGGGTCTGTAGGTGAAAAAGTGCAAGCGATATGGCCTTTTAAACACAAAGAGGAAAAACCAAAAGTGCAAAAATGAAAATTGGCCCCGTTCTTAAGTTAGGATTTAGCTAAAATGGCACTGAGGATAAGAAAATTTAATTCATTTTCAGCGTTCTATGCGCTATGGGAGCCTAACAGCAGGTTAGTCATCTAACCTGCTTTCAGTTTCCCTTTAATATCTGAACCACAAGTCAAGTTGTGCTGCAGATTTTCCATCCACTCACAGCCAGACCCTGCAGTGTAAGTGCTGATCTGCTAGATTGGCGCTCACTCACCAAGCCTACACATGGCTCGATTATCTTGCAGCAAGGGCTGCACAGACATCCATAGCGATGTCCGTGCAGCCCTTAATTTTACATGAAAAATAAATTTTATACGTACCTACTCTTCCCCGTTGTCCTGCAGCTGATGTTTGCCTCTGCAACTGATTATTGTCTTTAGTACACAGAGCAATAATCTACTGAATTGCCCTGATTCTGCAGATTATCGCTCTGTTTAATAGAGCCCTTAGTTGCAAATAATCTGTTGCAAATATGTCAATTGTGAAATTTCCCTTACAGTTCATAGTATGTTTACTCAGCATATACTAGTCATCATTTAAATGGCAGCAAACTGCAGACACTGGACACATTTGTTTTATTATAGCACCACCTTATTTGGCAGCGATGTACACAGATTCCTTAGGGTGGTATTACACGGGCCGATGGGGGCCCGATAATACCTGTAAACGAGCGCCGATCTGCTAGATTGGTGCTCGTTTACTGGGGCTATTACACGGCCAGATAATCGTTTAACAAGAGCTGCAAGGACATCGTTACCGATGTCCTTGCAGCCCTTGCTAAACTGGCATACATTACCCATCCACGTTCCAGGGCTGCTCCTGCCGTCCGCTTCTCCCCGGGTCCCGCGCGCGCTCTAGCTTCACAGCGGCCTGTCAGCTGATGGGCTGCTCAGCCAATCACAGGCCGGGACCACCGTGGCCTGTGATTGGCTGAGCGGCCTATCAGCTGACAGGCCGTTGTGAAGCTAGAGCGCGCGCGGGACCCCGGGAGAAGCAGACGGCAGGAGCAGCCCTGGAACGTGGATGGGTAATGTATATCGTTAGTCGCCACCCGTGCACCGCTATTACATGCAGCGGTGCGCGGTCGGCGCCCGACAAAAATAGGTTCTAACCTATATCAACGATCAGCCGATGATCGTTGTCATCGGCTTATCGTTGCATTTATTACACGGAACGATAATCGGCTAAATTGGGCCAATACGGCCGATTATCGTTCCGTGTTATAGTAGCCTTAGTCCGTACCCCTATTGTGGTTCACAATCTAAATTTCATGTGTGTATGTTTTATGTTGTAGGAATGTGGGTGGAAACGAGTACCTAGGAAAAACACACACAAACATAAAAATACTCCACACAAGTTCACATTCAAGTTTAACATTGCAGGGCAACAGTGTTAACTCCTGAGATATCATCCATTGGTTTATGCTACTTTTTCTATATTTTTGCAACTATTCTAAACTGATGCTGTTGATATTAGTTTGCATAATTGTTTCTGTCAATTTTATTGACTATAAATATAAAATATGGTTTTATCTGACTGAAATACTGACTGGACTTTTCAAGGTATAAGCTATGTTTCCACAAAGTTTCTTTCGCTCTGTTTTTGAAAAGAGAAAATGACGTCCATCATTTTACTGTTTGGGTATGTTCATACAACGTCAAAAATGTTATAAAGGCATTGCAATGCACACAGTGTATGCAATGGCAATGCATTGAAGTTTAGGGGAAGACAAACGTCCAATGCACACAGTGTATTGAATAACGGACGTTTTTGCCGCGGACGTCAAAATAATGAACATGATCATTATTTTCGGACGTGTGAAGTGTATAATAGGGGGCAGTATTCCGGAAAAAGACGAAGTTAGACGACGAGGGACCCGAAAAAAGCCGAATGGGAGCGCCGGAAATAGCCGAAGAGGACGACGCGAGAAGAGGACGCCGCAGACCCGGAAGACTCCGATCGGGACCCCGGATTCGGTGAGTATGGCCCAAATACCTGCTCTGGACCCCTCAGCTACCTAGCTGAGCGGTCCAGAGCAGGTATTTTACACCTTTGGGGCACTTATATTGCCGTGATCGGCCGGTCAGTCCCGGACGGCTGATCACGGCGATCGGGACCGTGGCACCGGGCCACCATTACTTTTATCAGTAATGGCGGTCGGTGCCGTCCTCGGACAGCACCGACCGCCATTTTTTTCACCGATGACCCGGAAAGCTGTAGATCGCCGCTATTGAATGATCTGAATTGATCAGCCAATAGCGGCGATCGGCAGCACGGGGGGGGGGGGTTAATCACCCCCCGTGCCGACAAGCTATGGTCGTCTGCTGTCATCATTACCCGATCGCCGCGTGTTTACGTGCAGCGGTCGGGTAAACATCGGGCGTAAATTTACGCCCTGGTTCGTTAAGTACCAGGCTGCGAGGGCGTAAATTTACGCCCGATGTCGTTAAGGGGTTAAACTGAGCTGAAAAAACGTTGTGTGAACATAGCCTTTGGCGTTTTTCTCTCCTCCTTGGCCTTTTTGCAGCTCTATCTAAAAAGGGGGCATGCAGATGAATTTAAGATTCCATAATGAAGAATATATTGTAGAAAGTCTGTCCAATGTGCATCCATTTTGTTAGAAAGGTTCAACTTCTCATTTATTCATTTAAATCTCTGCTCATTCTTTGTTTACCATTCAAGTGCTATGTACATGTATATTGATCTGCTCTGAGATGATGCCATCATATAAACACATGGATGTGATTTGTTATTGGTGATTATTGATTTTAGGGTATGTGGATATGCCATAAATATTAACAGGAGAAAACCCCTTTAGGTGAGAAGGTATTTCGATACAAGCACAGTTATACGATATATGTAAACACTTTATAAACACAATGATATAAAGATGCAGTATATGACCATGTAACTGCGTTTTCCGTAGAGTATACATTATTTTATCTTGTAAACTTTTACTCCAGTAAAATCTTAGACAGTGGTTTGCATTGAAAAATTACTTTGTACGTTTGTTTAGAATTGCACTTGATTATGAATGTACCTTGTTATGTGCAGTACTGTGCAAAGGTTTTAGGTGGCTGCACATCTACTTAGTATGCTGTGGATTTCACGCTGCAGATTTTATGCTGTCATTTTAGGAAATATAATGTTCAAAACTCAAATTCACCCCCAGAAGTTACATGGCGCATATATTGCAAAAGTACCTATGGCTGCTGCTGCAATATTAAGATTTTTGTGTATTGTTTGTGCTTTAGGTGCCAAGAAGGTGTGTCAGTGCCACTAGCCTGCCCTGTGTTGCCCCTCCTTCTGCATCATACCATACAATGAGCCCCGGCCGTGCTTTCCCATGCTGTGTGTTACAATGGCAGTATGTGTGCACCACTACTGAACGTATACTTTTTGGATGAACAAAGAGGGACACTTGTGGTTCAGTCTAGGAAAATTTTACAGACATTTCTATACTTTTTAATTCAAGGATGCATCCACACATACAGGACCTGCTGCAAACTGATGCGTTTAGTTGCGTGCGGCCCTGCAAATAACTGACATGTTAGTTTTCTGCGGCCACAATTCAATGAATTGCGGCCGTAGGAAACCCTGTCAGTTCACACTATGAAGCGAGCAGCTCCGGCCGCTCGCTCCATAGTGTGCAGGGGGAAGCTCTGATATGGGCCCGCGCTGATGCACCCACATCAGAGCTCTGCGGCTGGACAGATCATCCAGCCGGTACTTAAGTACCGACCGCAATGGTCCGGGCAGAGACTGGCCATTCCTTGACCCGGCCGGGGTCACGGAATGGCCGGATGTTCACGTTGTGTGAACATAGCCTTAAACTGCTTGGGAATCTGTCAAGATCACTATACAGCTATGTCTATACAATCTATAAATAACACAAAACACACTATATATGCCATTGTAATACACAACGCATTCATGGTAATTGCAGAAGGGCTTGTCAATCAGGAAGGCTGGGGGGAGAAGGAGAAACATTACATAGCGGAGCAGGCCAGTGGCACTGACATGTTTTAAACATGAATAAAACACACTTTTTTTTAGTTATTTCGGCAGTGGCTGAAACATACAAGAGCTACTTTGATAACATATACGCCATGCTTTTGAGTAAAAACTTGTATAAGAGCAGGAAACTACGTGCTCACATACATCAACACCTGATTGTGACAGGGTGCCAAGATATTGAACCCTACCTAAACAGTAGCTGTGTGTAACTGGGACACACTGGCTTCCCCTAGTACTGAGCTGATGGCACTGCTGGACTTCTGATTTCAAAGGGAAGTAAGTATGATGTGTCTATGATCTGCCGCACCAGTTTTCCTTGGCTGACCACAATATCTAGCATTCTTAATATTGACCATTTCTTGCTTCTTCTAAAGAGCTTGCACAGCCACCTTTAAACCCCAGTCTGCTTTCACATCTTTGCCTGGGGGTATCCTTGCTGGTGCATTATAAGTACATTTTTTCAGATGCATGGAATGGATTAGCCAAATGTAATCCTGCTGTAAATGTGGCTAGTTGAGTCTTTTGACTATTTGCTACTACAGAACAGCCATGTTTGATCCATTTCAAGCTTCAGATCACCACTTATCTACAATGAGGCAAAAATATTCAGTATGTTTGGACGTATAAGCTTGTGCTGCTTGCAATTATCCTTATGCATTTTTCTTCTAGATCAACTCAAGGAACTCAAATTGTTTGTAACCTGAGGACCCTTTAAATGGTGTGTGAGTAAAGTTTCAATTATTACCATGTGTGTTAACTACCAGAATCATTTTATACATGGCTTAAAAGATAAATACATTTTATATAAACTGAATGCCTATATTGTTAGAGAAATCCATCTAGTAGATGGTTGGAGCTCCTTTGGAACTACAACACTTCATTGTGCCATAGATTCCACTAATGGTGCGTTTACACAGAGAGATTTATCTGACAGATTTTTGAAGCAAAAGCCAGGAATGGACTATAAACAGAGAACACATTATAAAGGAAAGCCTTAGAGTTCTCCTCCCTTCAAATTCATTCCTGGCTTTGGCTTTAATAATGTCAGATAAATTTCTCTGTGTAAACGCAGCCTAAGGGCTAGTTCACACAGAGCAAGATCAGTTGAATTCCGTGACAGAGATTTCCGCCGCGGAATCCCGCCGCTCTGTGTGCTGCTGTAAGTGAATGAAGACGGCGCGCGCTCGTCCGCTCCCTCTTCATTCACTTACAGCAGCACACTGAGGGTGGCGGGATTCCGCAGCAGAAATCTCCGCTGAGGATTTCCGACAATCTTGTTCACTGTGAACTGGCCCTCAAGTGTTAAGACTTGATTGTTTTGCAGGAATATTTCCCGATGCAGACAGCCTATTCTAGTGGTGCTCCACAGAAATATACTCTGCTTTAAAGACTAGCTAAGCACGGAAAACTTGCTTCTATGGTTTTGGAACCATTGCATGGCTATACGACTCTTTTGACATAGTGCATTGTTCTGCTAAAAAAAATATCTCTCTATATATATATATATACAAAAGGTAACAGCATCCAGGCGTTGTAAAGTGCAAAAAATAAAGTGCTTTATTCCATCATGGCAGTAACATAGCAGCAACGTTTCGACCTATGGGGTCTTTCTCAAGCCTATAGGTCGAAACGTTGCTGCTATGTTACTGCCATGATGGAATAAAGCACTTTATTTTTTGCACTTTACAACGTCTGGATGCTGTTACCTTTTGTATATTTTTACATGGACTTTATCCTGCTGGACTACAGGATTGGTAACTTTGTTTCATCCCTATTTATTGAGAGACTCTTTTACATGCTGTGAGTCTGGTAGAGACTAATAGGAGTGCTATGGTGTCTTTTTGAATTTTTTTTTTTTTAAATATCTCTGTCATAGGGTTAACAGCTGCCATGAAAGGATGAACTGGGCCAACACTCAGTCTTTCCTTTATGACTTTTTCCCTGTTTATAGTCTGTTCCTGGCTTTGGCTTCAAAAATATCACAATCTGTGTAAACAGACCATTAGACAAGCCCAAGTTAAATGTCCATCCACATTATTAGAGCACTCCACCAGTCTCAGCTGTTAAAGGGTTAGTTCACAATTTTTTTTCCTGCAGGACATACAGCAGCTGATAAATACTGGACGACTGGAGATTTTTTTTAATAGAAGTAACATCAAGTGCAAATCTGTTATTTCTTGTATAACATACAAACTATGTCCTTGATATTTGATAGGCGGATGGTCAAGACTAGCGTAGTAGTTAATTAAAGGGTTAAGAAGGAACCTTACAGACACAATGAAGAAGAAGCTGTAAATCAAAAGACTAGGGTGGATACATTTTACAGGCAATAAGATTAAATAATATCCTGTTGACAAGGATACTATTATCCTCAGAACGCACACATACACACGCACCTTTTAAAATGACACTGCAGCATGCTATGTGATAGGGGCAGTGACACAACTCACTGCTTGACACGCAAGGACCTTATCATTGCAGGACGGACACATTGGAAAGCAGCACACAGATATTTCCCAGGAAAGCCTTTATCAAGCTCTGCAATGATATTTTTGGCTTTCAAGAACAGAGAATAGTACTGTCTTACTAAAGCTGAGTATGATATACAGAGCTGTAAAAATCAATACAATCTATCCCAATGAAATGGAAGAAATGCAAATCATGTTTTTTTTTTTTGCTTTTTTTTTAATGATAAGCAGGGGACTCCTCTTTATGACAGGCATATGTTATAGTATGGCATAGTGAAACGGGCCTTAAATCACTTAGTAATGAAACATTTTGCCATTTATTTTATTAAAAGTAAAATCATTGCTGTATAA
This sequence comes from Dendropsophus ebraccatus, assembly GCF_027789765.1. Classification (NCBI taxonomy): domain Eukaryota; kingdom Metazoa; phylum Chordata; class Amphibia; order Anura; family Hylidae; genus Dendropsophus; species Dendropsophus ebraccatus. The sequence continues at coordinate 146,463,927 of NC_091454.1, read as the reverse complement.
CAAGGGCAAGTGAAAAAAATAAAAATAGTATTAATAATACTTGCCTACCCTGCAGTTCTCCTGCAGCTTTTGTTGTGGCCTCTTTTTTCTGGTTCCCCACTGTTCCTCTGTTTTTCCTGGTTCCAGGATAAGAGGTCAGAGCAGGACTTGCCTGCTTAGTCAATAACTGGCCACGACTTGACTCTGCTGTGGCCAGCGATTGGCTGAGCGGACAGGTCCTGCTCCGATCACTTGTATTAAAAGCAGGCTGGAAAGAATGGAAAATAAAAATAAATATACTTATCTCTCCCCTGCAGCTCCTCTATGTCCTCATGACATGCCACTTTGATCCTCTTTACTCCGTCGCACAGCAGCCTCTGTCCTTCCAATTGTGTGTGTGTCTTAAGAACGCACACACAGTTGACCGCTATGTTTGCCTGGGAATCTGGGACATGTGTCCTAGATTCCTGACAGGGCCCTGCAGCTGAGAATGCTGCACAACCATGAGGGCCCAAGGATGGGGGCCTGAGACCAGCTACCCCCCTTGCCCCCTGGGTATCTACACTTTTGGTGTCACTGTTTCAATTGTATTGTAAGCTGTTGCACAATTGTAATATCTTATGGGCAGTGAGATCTCTCCTTTTTGGTAATCGTTTGTTCATTTGCTTTTATTTACCATTTTACTTTTTGTGTGTTACTTAGGCTGGGTTCACACTACGTTTTTACAATCCGTTTAACGGATCAGTTTTTTCACGTTTTGCAAAAACGTAGTGTGAACCCAGCCTTATTATAATGTGCTGCAGACTATGTTATATAAGCCTGGAGTTCAGGCTCGGACTATACAAATTGTGACTCTATGGATGTAAACACTGTCAGTAAGCAGAGATCCTAAAAAATAGTGTCAAATTGAAATTTTTATTAAAACAAAGCTGAAAAAATTAGGTGTAGAATATATAAAATAAGTATAGCACACAATATACACTCACCGGCCACTTTATTAGGTACACCTGTCCAACTGCACGTTACCACTTCATTTCTAATCAGCCAATCACATGGCGGCAACTCAGTGCATTTAGGCATGTAGACATGGTCAAGACAATCTCCTGCAGTTCAAACCGAGCATCAGTATGGGGAAGAAAGGCAATTTGAGTGCCTTTGAACGTGGCATGGTTGTTGGTGCCAGAAAGGCTGGTCTGAGTATTTCAGAAACTGCTGATCTACTGGGATTTTCACGCACAACCATCTCTAGTGTTTACAGAGAATGGTCCGAAAAAGAAAAAACATCCAGTGAGCGGCAGTTCTGTGGGCGGAAATGCCTTGTTGATGCCAGAGGTCAGAGGAGAATGGGCAGACTGGTTCAAGCTGATAGAAAGGCAACAGTGACTCAAATAGCCAACCGTTACAACCAAGGTAGGCAGAAGAGCATCTCTGAACGCACAGTACGTCGACCTTTGAGGCAGATGGGCTACAGCAGCAGAAGACCACCCGTTACTAGCATGGTGTACCTAATAAAGTGGCCGGTAAGTGTATATACCAGTTTTTGGCATGTATGTGTTATCAGTGGAGGAAAAGGCGGTGAAAGCTAGTAGACTCATCTGGCTGTGACTTACCTCTGAAATCCGCCAGTGAAATCCAACTGAGCACAAATATGTGCAAGGTATTTCTTCTCCGGAGGAAAGAGAGCTCTCTGGTGGCAGCTATTGGAGGTAGTGTCTCTGCAGGTTGATGGTCAGCACATTAAAGAGCATTAAAATATGATTGGAGATTATTAGCCACGTCAGAATATCTTTCAAAAATGTTGCCCATCAGTAGACACCAGTTTTGAAGTTCTTACAGAGTAGAGTATTCACTGGCTAGTAAAGAAGCCCCCGTTGTGGTGTTGAGGAGGTAATGTTTCTCTTTAACTCCTTCATGACAAAAGGTCACTGATGTAAAGATGTCCAGGTCACACTGAAGCAGTGTTCCTCCTTGCCTTCTAAAAGCCATAACACTTTTCTTTTTCCACATACAGGGTTGGTTAGGGGCATCATTTTTTGCATCATGATCTATCATTTTTATTGGTATCTTGTTGGTGTGAAAATCCAAAGAGAAGATGGAGACCGCACTTCCAAAGAAGAATTCACACTTTATTCACACCAGATGCAACGTTTCGGCTCAATGTGCAGCCTTTCTCAAGCAGTGATACAAAATGCTCCAAGAGCTCAGTATATATACATGTGTACATGATTGTGGTTCATCAAACAATTAATTCATAGAGACATAAGTAAAGTAAAATAAAAGTGATCTAGTATCATGTGAAATTCAAAAATCAAAATGATAAACAGGCAAAGTGAAAAGACCTGTTTATCATTTTGATTTTTGAATTTCACATGATACTAGATCACTTTTATTTTACTTTACTTATGTCTCTATGAATTAATTGTTTGATGAACCACAATCATGTACACATGTATATATACTGAGCTCTTGGAGCATTTTGTATCACTGCTTGAGAAAGGCTGCACATTGAGCCGAAACGTTGCATCTGGTGTGAATAAAGTGTGAATTCTTCTTTGGAAGTGCGGTCTCCATCTTCTCTTTGGATATTCTATACGAACCTGGGTCCGGTTTGGTGAGACGTGCACCCGCACATATATGTTTTTCTAGTGCTGCTGAACATTTTTTCAATTTACTGTTGTTGGTGTGAAAGAAATTTTATTGCTTTATATTAATTATTTTCTTAATATATAATAATAATTAAAAAAAATCAGAATTCCTGGTGTTTTTTTTTTCTTTTCATGCTGTTCACTTTGCAGGAATAATACTGTCAATGCTTACTAGATGGGATAATTCTGCAAGTTGTGATACCAAATATGTTTATTTTTTTGATTTGTATTTTCTTTCATATCAGTAACTGAGGGAACTTATATAAGCAATCATTAGATTGCATATACTGATTGATTCTATGCCATTGCATAGCATTGATCACTATTATTGGAGCTCTGCCTGAGGGCAGACTCTATGAGAAGATCACTGATCTAACACAGTGCTTCTCAATTCCAGACCTCAGGCCTCACCAACAGGTCATGTTTTGAGGATTTCCTTAGTATGTCACAGGGGAGATAATTATACTCAGTGCATCAGGTATTATCACAGGTGTCCTTTGTATGGGATATCCTCAAAACATGACCTGTTGGTGAGGCCTGAGGACTGGAATTGAGAAGCACTGATCTAACAGGATGGAGATAAGTATCTCTGCTCCACCTGTCAGGGAAAGAGAACGGGACCCCCATAGTCATGCTACGGGGGTTCTGATCAGTCAGTGACAGCTACTTATCCTATCACTTATTTCTTTAAATGGGTTATCCAGCACTACAAAAACATGGCCACTTTTGCCCCACTCTTGTCTCCAGTTTGGGTGGGGTTTTAAAACTCAGTTTCATTGAAGTAAATGGAGCTTAATTACAAACCACACCTCAACTGGAGACAAGAGTGGTGCAAAAGTGTAAATGTTTTTGTAACTCCGGATAGCCCCTTTAAATGCTGTGATTGCTGCATTTGCTGTAGATTGTGGCATTTAAGGGTCCATTTACACAGAACGATTATCTGACAGATTATCTGCCAAAGATTTGAAGCCAAAGCCAGGAATGTATTTTGAAAGAGGAGAAATCTCAGTCTTCCCTTTATGACCTGATCTCTGTTTATAGTCTGTTCCTGGCTTTGGCTTCAAATCTTTGGCAGATAATCTGCCAGATATGATCTTGCAGCTGCCTGCCATTCTTTGTGGCTCCATGGCCACTAATGTGTGTGGGGCTAATCACATTGAAGCAGCTCTGTACACATTAAAACCCTTCACAGCAGAAACGTATATATACATTTCTCCTGCACAGCACTATGGCAGTAAGAAACATAGTTACCCTATTGTACATGTTGCCACATTTTGTTAGTTTTGCTAATTTTTTAAATTATAGTCCCAGCCTTTATATATATATAGCCCATAATTATATTCAACTATCTATGATATTTAACAAACCTTATTAAAAGAAGCAAATCAAAATAACATTTATCCATTGCTCATATTATAATATGTTCATTAGGGTTGATGCTTTTGCTTTAGTATGCACTAGCCTGGCGTAGTGCTAGAATAGGCCATAACATTTTGACTGTACGAATCTGACTTCTGGGACCCCTGCTAGTTAAGAGAATTAATGGGCATGGAGATGCCCTTTTTCATGGCACAAAGATGACTATGCAGAGAACTGTATAACACCGCCATTTCAGTAAATTGGATCACTGCCGATTGGAACTAGGACCATGTGCTAGTATTATATCATCACTCATTTTAGTGATAAAGCCCTTTTTATATCAATAGACTGGCACCGGCACATGGATTCTGGTGCCGCAGTCCTTTTCCAGAACCGCAACCCGATTCCCGCGCACATCGCTGGTCTATTCCTGGGCACTGGCCCAGCAGATTTGATGGTGCAGATTTGATGCTGTGTTCATTCATTTAGTCAAATCTGCTGCGGATACGCAGCAGAAATGAGCTGCGATACGGTACATGTGAAGCTACCCTTAGGGTCCTATTAAATGGAACGATTTTTAACGATTAACGACTAACGATAAACTATTGCAAACGAGATTGTTTATTGTTAACCTGAAATCGTTCACCATATTACACAGAACGATAATAGTTAGTTACGATCATTACTACGATCGTTATTGCGATTGTTACTGTGATCGTTTATTCCTTCTGATCCCAGCAAAACAATGGGCAATTACACTGAACGATTAGTAAAAAAATGCGGAATTTGAGCGAATGAATGTGGAATTACAGTGAACGATTAGCGAACGGTTAACAATAGTTTTAGGTTCAGATCTAAATCAACGATTAATGACATACGAACGATTTTTCGATTGTTGCCTGCAATTACACAGAACGATTATCGTTTAAATACGAACGATTTTTTGCACAATAATCGTCCCGTGTAATAGGGCCCTTACAGTGTAAACAAAATATCTATCAATCTGTCTGTTATGCACAGCCACAGCCAAGTTATGGCTGTGTGGGGTATTGTAAGTTCTTTTAGATTCTGAGGGAATTGGGGAGGGGGGGAGTGCCCTTAAGTGTATCCTCTCTATAGCACACCTCATAAAGTTAAAGGAGAAGTCCAGCTAAATTTTCATTAAAGTATTGTATTGTCCCCCAAAAGTTATACAAATTACCAATATACATTTATTACGGGAAATGCTAATAAAGTGCTTTTTTCCCTGCACTTACAGTACTACTGCATCAAGGCTTCACTTCCTGGATAAAATGGTGATGTCACGACCCGACTCCCAGAGCTGTGCGGGCTGTGGGTGCTAGAGAGGCGACCTAACAGGTTGTTATGGTGCAGTTGTTTCCCAGGTCTTATGTGAGATGTGGCCGACAGGAATGTGGAACCGTTCTGTGTATAGAATAGTGGGTAGTGTATCCATGTTTTGATTGGATTAAGACTTTATATGTACTATATATACTACTACCATGACACAAGGCATTTACCCCTGATAAAGTCCTAGTAACGGAACGCGTGAGGTTAATCTGCCTGGTCCGTCCATGAAACAGCATTTGTGATTTCTTCATGATTACTACTGTATTTTTTCTTTTGCACTTATTAAAGGGGTTGGCCACTTTATAGTAAAATTTCTCAGTGTACAGTATTAGTAACTGTACTCACTGTATATACTGACAGCAGCTCCCTGTGTACCTCATAGAGCTAATATCAGACTCTCCTCCTCCAGGCTGTGCTGTCCTGCTCTGTGGTGTTTCTTTCCATGAGGTGGCTGACATGGAGGAGCATGAGACCAGGCCCCGCCCCCCAGTGTCCACCACTGAGCCTGTATGTGCCTATGTCAGCCATTTTATGGACAGAAACACCACAGAGCAGGACAGCACAGCCTGGAGGAGGGGAGTCTGATATTAGCTCTATGAGGTACACAGGGAGCTGCTGTCAGTATATACAGTGAGTACACTTACTAATACTGTACACTGGGAAATTCTACTATAAAGTGGTAAACCCCTTTAACGTTTGTTGTAGGTTTTTTTATTTCTGTTTCAGGATTTTGTTTGTTCTAATTTTTCACATCATATGCACTTGCACTTTGTGGCACTTAATGATAGGGTCAGATAAATTACATACATTTTGTATTTTGCACTATTTTTACATATCTTGATTTCTGCTATCTCTATATCATTATATGGGGTGAACCAGTTTTTCATTGTGCTTTATCTTGGCATGTGGCAGGAACATTTGTGTTTTTAAATGGTTTTTAACTCTTTTTGTCTTTGATTTGATTTAAATAAAGGATATTGATTACATTATGGAGGCGTAGACCTTGTTTTTACATACCATTTCTTTGTTGTGTCACATGTATGTTTTTTGGGGGTCTGGATAGGACTAGCACTCTGGATTTATTTTGTGTGGTGCCTGCCTATATATATCTGGCTGCTGTTTTCACACAAATCTGGCTTCCTCTGTCACTGTTTCTACCTCACACACAGAAGCTTTCCCTCACTGCTGGGCAACTAGCAATGTTGTTTGCTGGCACTGCTGCTATTCTCTCACTGCCAGACAGAGGTAATTATTTAACTTTTGACAGTGATAGCCAAGCGTACCCTGGGCCACATATCCACCTGCATAAATAGATTAAATAGAGAGAGATGAAACAACTCTTTAATTTCCCCTGTACTGCTCTGGAGGCTGTTGTTTTCATGCTCCCACTGATTGGTGTGATGTCAGTGATGGGTGGGGTTAGGGGTGAGGTGTTACAGCTTGCCTGGCAATAGAAGAGAAAGATCATGTGACTTAGGTCTCAGAATGGAGGGGAAGGACAGAGGAGCAGCTTCAGGGTGTGACTCAGGATGTGCTGCAGACAAATTGCCCAATTCAGGTAATAGAAACTTATTACAAGCAAGCTTAGATTATGGGTGGGGATTTAACAGGGTAAAATTTTGAGTTAGGTACTTTAAAAGGCTTGGCCACTTTATAGTAAAATTTCTCAGAGTACAGTATTAGTAAGTGTACTCACTGTATATACTGACAGCAGCTCTCTGTGTACCTCATAGAGCTAAAATCAGACTCCCTTCCTCCAGGCTGTGCTGTCCTGCTCTGTGGGGTGTCTGTCCATAAGATGGCCGATATGGAGGAGGATGTGACCATGCCCCGCCCCCAAGTGTCCACCATAGAAATGTACAGTTTCAGTGGTGGACAGGGGGGGGGGGCATGGTCACATGCTCCTCTATGTTGGCCATCTTATGGAAGAAACACCACAGAGCAGGACAGCACAGCCTGGAGGAGGGGGGTCTGATTTTAGCTCTATGAGGTACACAGGGAGCTGCTGTCAGTATATACAGTGAGTACACTTACTAAGGCTGCGTTCACACTACGTATATTTCAGTCAGTATATGTATATTTTAGTCAGTATATTTCAGTCAGTATTGCAACCAAAACCAGGAGTGGATTAAAAACAGAGAAAGGATCTGTTCACACAATGTTGAAATTGAGTGGATGGCCGCCATTTAATGGCAAATATTTGCTGTTATTTTAAAACAACGGCTGTTATATTGAAATAATGGCCGTTATTTACTGTTAAATGGCGGCCATCTACTCAATTTCAACATTGTGTGAACAGATCCTTTCTGTGTTTTTAATCCACTCCTGGTTTTGGTTGCAATATGAGGACCACAATACTGACTGAAATATACCTAGTATAAACGCAGCCTTAGGCTGGGTTCACACTATGTATATTTGAGGCTGTATTTGTGAGGCTGTATAGCAACCAAAACCAGGAGTGGATTGAAAACACAGAAAGGCTATGTTCACATAATGTTGTAATTGAGTGGATGGCCGTCATTTAATGGCAAATTTTTGCTGTTATTTTAAAACAACGGCTGTTATATTGAAATAATGGCAGTTATTTACCGTTATATGACGGCCATCCACTCAATTTCAACATTGTGTGAACAGAGCCTTTCTGTGTTTTCAATCCACTCCTGGTTTTGGTTGCTATGAGGACCTGACTTGAGGACCAAATACTGCCTGAAGTATACAGTGTGTGAACCCAGCTTATACTGTACACTGAACTAAGTGGCTACCCCTTTAAGTTAATGTAATTATTTATATAAGCATTTAAACCATCAGCGGGGTGCATTAAAGTAAATTATGATCTTGTTACATGATATGACCCATCTACATGAGATCTGAGGCAGCCCACGATTGACTCTGGCCTTCTCCTATGGATAATGGTCACATCCAGGCTGATGTTTATCTTTTATTCAGGCGTGTTTTTTGTTATTGTTACCTATTTAACAATTTATCTGTATTCTGTGGTATTATGCTGTAGATAATCCAGGCTTCTCACTGCTTCTATAATATTATATAAAGCCATGTTTTCATAAGTGTGCGGCTTCCTGATGTGTGGGCTCCTTGGCCGCTGGCCAAAACTGACAACTTTTCAGCAGAGCAATTGACCCACATGGTTGAAGGAGTTCACATTTCTAGTTTTTGTAAGACACAGGATGAAGACATACTGTATAGACTCACTGACTGTGAGAAGAGGCTGGGTTCCAGCACTTGGTTTTCATTTTAAGTGTAATTGTATTTACAGTTTCTGTTCTAAATTTCCCACTGTATTTGGCAGTCGCATGACATCTAAAAAGAACCATGGTTTTGCTCGAACAATTAAGTCAATAGATTATGTCCCTGAGCGTTGTAACATAATAAATCTGCAAACCTGCTGAATAGTTTCCGTGAATAAACAGTCCAGAAGGTAATGTACTCTTACTGAGAAATAAGTAAAGCAATAAAGGGAACAAGAAGAAAACATCTAGTCAACAAAGCAGGAATGAGAAAGGGGCTAGAAATGCGTGTAGGATAAAATAACATGGATACTAAGGTTGGTATTTTTCACATTTCTTCTATGAAGGCTTCAGCTCTAACTTTCTGTTTTAGCTGAGTGGATGGAATCTAGCCATTGTGGTTTCATCATGAAATTAAATTGAAATGAAATGAAATTTAAGTACACTTTTGTAGTCCCTTTAGGGGTCTTATATGAGTAATACCTTGATTGCTCATATAGATCAATGCAGTACATGTCTACTACAAGGATACATAAACTAATAAGGCCCTATTCCACGGAACGATTATCGTCCGTATTCGGCCGATATCGGCCGCTACAGACGATAATCTTCAGTGGAATAGAGTGCAATGATCAGCCAACATCGTTCATGTCGGCTGATCGTTGCAGTCGCTTGTTTTTCAACATGTTGAAAAACAAGCGACTGATATAGCAGCGATCTGCTGCCGTTGCTCCGTTGAATAGGAGCATCGGCAGCAGACGCTGCTGTATCCTATGGGCTGCCCGGACGATCAGCTATCAATCGGGCAGCCTCCCCTGCTTGGTTCAGAAATGAACTCCAAAGTTCAGAATGTCAAATAATGTGTCAGGAGGAAGTTGGCACTATTATGCTCCTGCCATCATTTGGGGTAGGAATGAGCAAACTTTTGAAAAGTTCTGTTTGGTTCGATCCGGCGAACTTTTGTGAAGTTCGGATTAGTTCGAACCGAACCTAAAACGAACTTTGCTATAACGGCTGAATAATTACAGCTACAATAGTGGGAGTCTGATAGGGTATAGTTTTGTTTAGTTGCAGTTGCTATTACAATGAAAAAAGTGGAAAAAAACAAAGTGCAAAAATAGTGAAAAAAAATTAGCCAAGGTGTAAGTGATTACAAGGGACATAGGACACAAAGTTCCTTGGACCCAGTAGGGTGGAAAACAGACATTTGACAGTGGAACTAGCAGCAGTAATAGTACTGTATTAGACCTAGTATGGTTGAGAACAGACAATTGACGGAGGAGGAGGCAGCAGCACTTGATTGCACCCAGGCCAATATGGTTGAGAAGAGACTATTGGAGGAGGTGGCACCACATGATTGCACCCAGGCCAGTATGGTTGAGAACAGACTATTGACGGAGGAGGAGGATGTTCAGCCTTGGAGTAATGGCTTGGAAATCCTCGCTGATGATGTTGTTCATCGCACTTTCCAGAACACGGACGAGTGGGATAATGTCATTGATCCCATAGTCATGCCTGCTCACAGAGTCACATCCTCAAAAGGGATCAACAATTGGCAGGACATGTTCGAAGAAACCTGTGCACTGTGAGGTTTATCACATGTGCCATACAAGGTGTATGACTCAGCCCTCCCTGCTGCACTGCAGAGTCAATGTTCCTCCCATTGTCGGCTACAACACTTCCCACCGTTAGTTGACCTTGGGTCAGCCATTCATATATCTCCTACCTGATGGTCTGAAGGAGCTCCTGCCCACTGTGGCTCCATTGACCCAGGCTCACAAAATGGAGGACATCCTGAGAGCGCAGGGCCTGACATCGTTGGTAAGACACCGGGGCAGGTTGGACTGCAGTCAAAGCGGTGGATGGTTGCAAGGTGGTGGAGGCAGAACTTGTGCAAACTGGCCCCCTAAAGCACCGGGGAGGTGACAGTGGCAAGAATGGGCTAACTTTCTGATGGTCTTCTGGGAGGATGTTGACCCAATGGGCAGTAACAGACATGTACTGCCCTTGCCCATAATTAAAGGACCAGACATTAGCACTGGGGTGCACGGTCTTGGACACCAAGAATCCCAATGAGTCGCCAACATTTTTCTACACAACTGTGCAGTGATGGAACAGCTGATGGGACTTTTTTTCTTTCTCTGGGACAGTGATGGGACTTTTTTTTTTTTACAGTTTTTTTTTTTTTAACTTTTTTGGTTGCGGCTAAAAGGGGTTCTCCTATTATTTTTTTTTAAAGCTTTATTGTAAAAATATAAACTGAGATTTTCACTTAATAAATTAAATCAGCTTGAACACTGAAGTTGCTTTCATGTGTCTGGGTTGATACTCACAGACAGCTGTCACATTACATTTTTGATTAGGCAGCACCCAGGTATATCTGAGAAGACTAATTAAAGGTCTCACCCTAACAGGGGTGACGTCACACATCTTGATTTTCACAGAAAACCAGGATACGAGGAATTATAGGAGTAATAATCCCTTGTATCCTGGTTTATTCTGTGATTTTTGTAAAGTTCATAACAAATCTGGTTCGTTACAGTTCGGTTCGCTCATCCCTAGTTCTGGGTCCCCCGCTGACGTCAGCCACCATCTCTTCTGCAGACTTACCTTTCTCTACAGTGACAACAAACTCAGCCAATCACTGACTGAGATGGAAAAGCGCCACAGTCAGTGATTGGTTGAGTGGGCTGTCACTGCAGAGATGAGTTCATCTGCAGTGTTGGCTGCGGTCAGCTGGGTACCCTGAGACATGGCAGGAGGACACCATATGCAGATAAGCATAACATCTAACATCACAGAGGGGCATGATTCAAAGACCTGAGCTCCGCCAACGTCATCTCTGGCTTGCGCTCCACGATGGCGGCACGTTGCGTCTTTCGCACGCCGCGCATGCACAATACAGCGGGAGAAGATGCTGAAGTACTGCACGTGTGCAGCATGCGGAAGACGTCGGTGCGCCGCCGCCGTGGAATGCAAGCGCCGCCGCCGTGGAACGCAAGCCAAAGATGACGTTGGCGGAGCTCAGGTCTTTGAATCACGCCCCTCTGGGCATGATTACAGCGCTGGAGGCCGCCCCAGGACCCGGATAACTACGCCCAGGACCATGACTAGTTCAGCCCACCGTGACTACTTGGGGCTGATTAGCATACGGCGCGGGACTTCACAAATGTAAGATTGCGGGGTAATAAAGGAGGGGACAGAGGGTACAGGGGGATGTTTGGGAAGCGTGCTGCGTGATTAATGGGGGGAATTTCGGCGTGATAGGTTCTCTTTAAAGGGAACCAATCACCTAAAACTCACTGTCCTTTTCTTCAGTACAGTAATGCCGGCCGCTGCCATCTTGATGACGTCACGTTGGAACACACCGCTGGAACGCAAGTGACGTCAGGATTAGGTAAAATATAAGATACAGACTGCAAAGGCAGTCTGTATCTTCATTTTGTCTATTTATGAAGATACAGACTGCCTTTGCAGTCTGTATCTTTTACTTTACCCAATCCTCTTGTTCGGTGCAGCAAGGCCGGCGCCGCCATCTTGATTTAGTCACTTGCGTTCCAGCGGTTAAACGCAAATGACGTCATCAAGATGGCGGCGCTCAGCTTTGCTGCTGCTCTGCATGACGGGAGTTTCCTGTCTCGCGTTGGCTCTTTTGAAAAGAGCGGGCGCGACACAGGAAAGTAAAAAGGGAATAATTAAAAAAAATACATTTCCATGTTTACGCAATGCACTTTACGGTAAAACTTGATATCTTTATTCTATAGGTCAGTCTGAATACAGAGATGTGAAGTTTATATAGCTTTTGTAATCTTTTACTATTTTTTTAACAGTATTTTTTTTTTTACCTACGGGGCTGTATGGGAAGTCATTTTTTGCACCAGGATCTAAAATTTTTAGTAATAACCTATTTGTGTAAATTGGACATATTGATCACTTTTTATTATTTTTTTTTATATAAAATGTAAAAAATCATTAATCCCGCCTTTTTTTTTTTTTTTTTTACTGCTTTTTGTTTACGCCATTCACTGTGCAGAAACAATATTATTTTATTTTAATAGATTGGACAATTACACATGCTACGGTATATATTATGTTTATTTGTTTTATTATTTCTATATGCTTTATTTATAAAATGGGAAAGCTCGGGTTATTTCAATTTTTATTGGGGGAGGGGCTATGTCATTTTAAAAAAAATTAAGATTTTTATTTTACACTTTATAAGTCCTCCTAGAGGACTTTAACATTTTTACATTTGATTACATGACATAGCATAGCATTGATCAGTGTTATGGTGCGTTTACACAGGCAGATTTATCTAACAGATTTTTGAAGCCAAAGCCAGGAACAGACCATAAACATGGAATGGGTCATAAAGGAAAGACTGAGATTTCTCCTCTTTTCAAATCCACTCCTGGCTTTGGCTTTCAAAATCTGTCAGATAAATCTGCCTGTGTAAACGCACCCTTATATGTGATCATTGCATAGAGTCTGCCTGTAGCAGACTCTATACACTGATTGCCAAGCTGACTCCCGGAAGCAAAGTAAGAGACCTCCAGCAGTCAGATAGAGGGGGGTCCAATCGGATAGCCACAGGAGTGAAGCTTATTGTTCATGTTATTCAGGAGGATATCTCCAAATCAGCTGCACAAAACAATGTAAGTACAGTGGTACCTTGGTTTAAGAGTAACTTGGTTTAAGAGCGTTTTGGTTTAAGAGCTCCCAGTTTTTCAAAATTGTGACTTGGTTTAGGAGCATTGCTTTGGTTTAAGAGCTCCCTGTACTGGGTGGGAGCGCGCATGGAGGAGGGGCATGGCCTGCATAGCGGGGTCTACAACCCTGTACTCTGACCCAGGAAGTCTCCCTCACCTTCCAAATCATAACAGATCAACTTCAGGCTGGGGCTTGCATCAGGGGACAGGACTGTGGAGGTAATCTCTTCATAGCTGTAACCCCTCTCTCCCTGGACATAGAGTGCTGCATGTATGTGCCCACATATGTCCTGCTCATTCCTTCATGCTCCCTGCAGTCTCTGTCAGCCCTTGTGTTTTCCATCCTCTCCATTACTGTACAGTAACTTATAATATCACAGATTCTGCTGTTTCTGAATGTTTGTTTCATTTATTTTACATGTTATTCAGAATAATAAATCATTATTTTTGGGGTGTTGAACCAATTGTTTGCATTTGAATGATTTCTTATGGGAAAATTTGCTTTGGTTTAAGAGTGGATTTGGATTACAAGCACGGTCCCGGAACAAATTATGCTCGTAATCCAAGGCACCACTGTATGGCTTCTGTGTCAGTAGTTTATGCTACCCTTAGATAGAACACCATAAACCTGCTGACGTTAGAAGTTCAGGTTGCCATGCAAACATTTCGTGGTGAGATCTATGCTCAAGCCCTATTTTAACTTAATAGGCCTCATGAATGAAACTCACCAGGGTGTGGGACATTTCCATGGCAACCCAAATGTCCGGCATCAGCTCTGTCTGCATGCAAACATTACAACCTCAGCACCGTGACAGGTGTGCTTTAAAGTTATTTTTACAGTGCATTATTCCCCCTAGGAGATTTTTCACAATATGTGCACGGAAGGCTTTTTTTCATAGACTTTAAAGGGAAACTGACAGCACAGATATGAATATTTATGCTGCCTGTTTCCCATTGCCCATCACAGGAGCAGTGCATGATGTCCATGCTGCTCTGTGATCCAGCGTCTTCATGAAAAACAATATTTTTTCCCAGACTCATAGTGGTGAGTCTGTGACATTGTCTGTACTTGCCCTGCACGTCTCAGGCCCCTGCCCGCCTCATCTGGCTGTCAATCATTCCGGAGGAGCCAGGTGGCGGCTTGAAGCTACATCGGATGGGGACATGGGTGGGCTGAGGCCGTGCCGGGCAGGCACAGACAGTATCACAGACACAGCCCAAGTTAAAGATCAATTTTCATTAAGATGACGGATCACAGAGCAGCGCGGGCGGTGAGTATGCACTGCTCCTGTGATCGGCAATTGGAAACTGGTAGCACAGATATATGTCTATCTATGCTGTCCATTTCCCTTTAATGCATCACATTACAGGATTAAAAATATGATCGCTTTTCATACCTATTTTACAGCTGTAGATTTGCTTTTATTTTATTGTGTGGGAACATAGCCTTAATGTTCATGTATGAAAGGATTTGTCATCATAAACTGAATAATTGAGTAATACATATAAAATACTATATTTAAGGAAATCCACGTGACGAGTGGGATTTTAGTCTAACTTAAGCAAAATTAAAGTTTAAAGTCTTGAATTTTAAAGCAGAGAAGTAATGTTCATATCTAACCTTATGTGCTTCTGTTTTGTAATCTGATTCTTGCTTAGTAGAAAATTCAGCCCTTAGGTGGGTGTCTACGGTGACATAGTAAACAATGGCTAGTGTTTAGTGTCTTCTCTCACTACTAGCTGCCAGAAGTGACTGATCTTCAGGTTTAAGGTTAATGATACACTGGGGGATGTGCTGCGATTAGGAGTTTTACTGATGAAGACTTTGCGTGACTAGATCTCATGTACATGAAGAGGGGGGTGTCATTTGCTTCAAGCAAATGGGAGGTCTACAGCAGCACTCAATTATCTTTTCATGATTCATTATATTTAAGTTTTGTATATATACACAGATAAAGAAGTACAGCTTTTTTCAGTGTATCTGAAGCAGTAATATCTACGAAAAACAGGTCAGATGTAGGCTATCCAGATGTTGGTAATTACAGCCCCCATTATTTTGCAATGTCATAGATTGCCTTCCCCTGACTAAGGCCCACTCTGACTCCAGAAGGATATACCACTGGGGGCTAGATGATTAACTATAGTGGTAAACTGGGAAATACGAGTAAATATCCCATTGTCAAAGCTAAAATTACAGGCGGAATTTACCTCCTGCACTACCTTATACACAAATAAAAATGTCAAAAAGATCTGTTAAGAGAACGACACGAATAAGGAAATGTATCATGAAATGTTCAGCCCTTTTCCTACCCAATAATATATGTTTGTATAAATATATATATATATATATATATATATATATATATATATATATGGGCGAGATATAATTATTCAACACTACACTGCAATTTATTTTCAATATACATTTGGTGCTGTGTAACGGTTGTATTCTACCAGCCGAACTTGGTGATGCTTGGAAGAAAAAAAAAGAAAAAAGCCACATGGTACAGTTGCATACTGCATTCATATAACATCTGTGCTATGGATCAGCAGTCATACCTAAAAAAAAAATGGAGGAAAATATGAATACTTACAGCAGCCAACAAGATATCTTCTGATTTGGAAAATCATTTTTGACAATGATTAGACCCAGGAGAGGAAAAGGTAATTTATTTGCTTGATTCCCAATGACTCAACATCTTAAAGACCTGGACCTCTGTCCATCTAAATAGTGATATACATATTTTAAAGATTCAACATCACTATGTTAGTTTTCTAAACTGGGTACTATACATTTATTTATTGCCTTCTGTACAGTAAGTTGGGGGAAAGATCACACAAGAACATATTAATTTACTTAAAGGGAATGTGTCACCTAATTATTTTTTTTTATGTATGGGGAAGAAATACAAAAAGAAAAAAAAATATTTTATTATTGGGCCGTAAGAGATGATCATAATGGCCATCATTATCAAACAACGGATGTTTTTTCGCTGAAAAAAAGATGTTGTGGGTACAGCTCAAGGCTATGTTTACACATTTTTCCCATTTCACAGCAGTTTTTTGGCTGACAGGGGGTTAATGCAAATTATGGCCGTAATTTGCATAAAGGTTCATGTTTTGGCGCTGAAATGACAGCTGTCCAAAAAAAAAAGCCTGTGAAATGGCAAATAAAAAGCCGTTGTGTGAACATAGCCATATATTGTGACCGCTACTTGGAATTCTCTCATAATACTATACACTGTTGTGAATATGCTTATGTTAAAGGGCTTGTCCAGGATTTGAAAAACGTGTCTGCTTCCTTCCAAAAATAGCGCGACATCTGTCTTCAGGTTGTGTGGGGTATTGCAATTTAAGGGCCTTTAACACAGGCAAAAAATTGTTAAACCGTTTAAATTTAAGTGAAAATCTTCTGGTGTAAGCGCCGCAAAGATTGAAAATTGTTATTCGTCATTTGTGTGTCGTTGATCGTTCATTTAGACCTGACCCTAAAATCATTGTTAATCGTTCACTAATCGTTTGTTGTAATTCCACAATTGTTCACTAATCTTTCAGTGTAATTCCAAATTGTTCTTTCTTAAGATGGAGTAAACGTTCGTAGTAACAATCGTTACAAACGACTATCGTTCTGCGTCATACGGTGAACGATTTCAGGTTAACGATAAACAATCTTGTTTGCGATCGTTTATTGTTAATTCTAAAATATTGATTTGTCTAATAGAACCCTTAGACTCACCCTTAAAATTCACTTCAATGCAGTTGAGTTGCAATACTACACATAATTGGTGGACTTGTGTGGTGCTGTTTTTGGAAGAAAGCAGGCAGTTTTTTGTAATACTGGATACCCTCTTTAATATAGGAACAGTTTAGTAATTTTAAAACACCCTACTCATAATATAAACAAAGTTTTAAGTCATATTGGCCTCTGCATGCTAAGCTGATAGTCAACAAGTGTTTAATTCTCTTACAGTGCCACTACTGGGTAATGGTGCATTTACACAGAGAGATTTATCTGACAGATTTTTGAAGCCAAAGCCAGGAACATTCCTGACTTTGGTTTCCAAAATTGGTCATATAAATCTGCCTGTGTAAACGCACCATTGCACAGTACAATTACACAGGTTTCCTTAAAACAGTGAGTCATCTGTGTAATGCCCTATTAGTCTAGGTTCTAAAAAGCAATGTTTAGACAGAAGGTATTTGCAAATAGGTTTTGTTTATAACCCTTTATCAGACCAAAGATCAACACAAAAACTAATACTGCCGAAGTAATAAAAAAGCCATAAACACAACCCCAAGTTTCCCAATCATAGATTTTCAGGTGAGTTAATTTCACCCTCTCAAAAAAGATGCAATCCTGCCCAATACAATTGTTTATCCTTTAAATACAATGATCAAATTTCCAAACTTTTTGGATACATTTTCCAACAGTGTATCAAATGAATACATCCTTATGTTTTTGAGAAGGAGAATTTTCACTGTCATAAAGACCTGTTGTCAAATTACACAAATATTATATTTGCAAACTATTATGTAGTAGAATAAGAGTATGTTCGCACACCATAAATAGATGTAAAATGCAGCAAAATTAAGGACAAAATTCATTTGTTTTCCTTATCTAGTAATTTGCTACATTAGACAGGAAATCTTTGTTTTTACACATACAGACATGTTTCCATAGGCTTTTAAGGGGCAGAACCCACCCTACCCCTTAATAAAGCTTCTTATACTTACTGCCCTCCTGGTGATGCTCTGGACCCCAGTCCCATTGCCGAGAAATCGTCTTTGCGCTCTTTAAGCTAAGGACAGGAGTCCGATGTCCATAGGAAATGACAACGTCCATAGTGCAAAGGGGCCGGCACAATGGAACCGGCATTTAAGGCATCATCAGAAGGACAGGGTAAGTATTTGAAGCCTATTAAAGGAGAAGTCAATTTTTTTTTTTTTCAAAACAGCCAGGAAGGAAGTGAACATAACAACATGCACTTACATCCCCGTCTAGCATTGGGGTCCTCTGTCATCAGGGTTTCACTTTGGCTGCTGACTGGCTGAGCAGGCCTGACCCGTCACATCCCAGATCCCCACTCAGACCTAGAAGCGTCCAGGATCGGGAGCCAGAAAGAAGGACAGAGGACCCAGGGGAGGTAAGTGCATGTTGTTATGTTCACCAACCTGCTCCCCGGCTGTTTTGAAAAAAGGTCTGAGCCAGACTTCTCCTTTAAGGGGTAGGGTGGGTTCTGTGCCAGTCTCCTGCGTCACAGGTTACCTTTAACGCAGTACCTTTTAAGACAACGATACAGCTCCATTTTTTAAAACTTATTTTACAGCTGTATTTTGCTTTATTTTACTGTGTTTAAAGTGTCACTGACTTCCCTCAGTAGTTGAATGTTGAGTTAAACACATGTTAGACTGAGAAAACTGCCTACAATAGCTGTGACCCTGAGCCCACTGATATGTTCGTGTGTTGGCCTGCATTGTTAGGGTTGGCGTGCAGATGAACAATACAGAGTAGGAACAAGTACTGTGAACTTGTGATGTCAGCTTGTGAGGTCCAGGGTTGACTGACACACCAAGATATGCTGGCTGTGAACTTCCAACTCCTGCTTTATATGCAATTCTGCAACTCATTCAACCTTCGGTATTTAAGATCCACATTAGTAACAGATTTTTTTATTATTTAAAAAAAAAAGTACATTCTGTTTACTCTTTTTTAATTATATATATATATAATTTTTTTTTATTTGGATCTGCATTGTGACCATTTTTAGCCCATAAATGTTAGTGGGTTGAATTTAAAACTTGTTCTTTTTTTTTTTTTTTCTTTTTATTATTATTTATATTTAATCAGTTTTACCAAAACCAGCAAAACAATGGGTAACAAAAAAAATTGAACAAAAATGAATCAAAAACGAATAACAAAATGGATTTACATTGAGCATTTGATAGAGCCATCTTTTTCTAATTCTAGATAATCCCTTTAGGATAAAGGGCCTATTACAAGGAGAGATTATCTGCCAAACCAGGCAGATACTGTAACTTCCAGGGTAATAGAGCCAGTGATCAGCAGATGAGCTAGTTTATAGGCTGATTGCTGACTTTCAGGATAATATGCCACTGGCTCATTGGCATTGGCTGTATCCCAGTTTTCCAGGCGTTTCTTAGGAGGTATCCACCCGCTGCACGGAGCGAGCAGACAGTGGGAATCCGACGCCTATTGTTCTGGTTCTCATGAACCAGAAATCTGAAAAGTCCGCTCATCTCTAGCGCACACATGCTCTAATGTGGTACAACCCATGTTTTTTTTTTTTATTTTTATGTTCATCAGAGATAAAACTAAACATTAAAGTCTATGATGGACAGTAAAGCCCCTATTACACAGGGCGATCTCTGTGAGTAAGCGAGCACTGACCTGTCAGAATAGTGCTCGTTTGCTCCGTGTTCCCTGCTCGCTGCCGGCACGCAAGGCACCGTGGGGAGCTGTGACCGGGGAGCCCAATGGATATAGCGGGAGTTTGCTGCCGCTGCTCCTATTCCATGGAACAACGGCACCAGATTGTTGCTAACCTAATCATTTGTCTTTCAACATGTTGAAAGACAACGAAAGACAACGATTAATCGACATCGTGCATGTCAGCTGATCGTTGGCTTTTACTACATGAAGCAATTATCGGTTGTATTGGCCGCTAATCGGCCAAATGTGGCCGATAATTGCTTTGTGTAATAGGGCCTTAACAGCAAGGACTTACAGGACTAAAAGATCATATCTCAACCTTTCAGATTCCAAGACTTCTGACAAAGGGTTCTCTGTTTCACACTGAAAAAGCACAAAAGAGCAAAAAGTAAACACAGCAGGGGAGTTCTCTAGACAAAAAGGCCAAGGACTGAAACATTGACCTTTATATTCTCTTTGGTCTTTGTCTTGTGTTGCTGCAGTCTTTCAATTTTCCTGTAATGGACAGGACCATGTTAACAAGGAAGCGCATAGGCAAAAGAATACTTTTGTATATGGTCTTCGGGAAGAAACAGAGAGTAAAAAATGTTATACACATAAAAATTACATTTCAATTGAAAACTTAAAGGGAACCAATCAGCACAATTCTACTGATAAGGTTCCCTGCAGCACAGTAGAGATCTACTATGCAGCTCGTGGAACATACCAGCCACGGCTGTAGCAGTAGCCACATGAGGCTAGGAGAGGGGCAGCATCAAGTTATCTGTCTGTAAGCGTGCAGTGCAGGGATGATTGACAGGCAGACAGACAGACCCATTAGTGGCCTCTCTGTCTGTCAATCACCCCTGCTAAGTGTGTTGACAGACAGAGAACCATGACTAGTCACGGGTGGCTCCCTGCCCAGATGACTAGTTTCTGTCTCTCTCCTGGCCTCGCGCAACATAATAAAACATCTTTTTCACCTTTATAAAACTACTTCTTCAGACGCGGCTGGTAGCCTCATGGAGCTGCACAGTAAATCTATACAGTGCTACAAGTTGGTTCCCTTTAAAGCACAAAAGATAAGTTAGTAAAATAAAACAGTTGCTTGAGTCACACACATCTAGCCATCTAGGTACAGCACATAATATTTCTGTGGGTTTTCAGAAATGAACATTATGTTAATGTAAGATAAAGGAATAGTAGTAATAATCAGGTGTTTCGATATCCTGACTGGTTGATAACAGAGAGGGTTAATCCCCTTTTATACAGAACAATTATCGCTTAAGGAGCATTGCTGGAAAGGCTTTACTCAGCCTGTGTAAAAGTGTCAGCATTTAGTCGAGGAGCGGGAAAATGTCTGCACGTCAGCTGATGGCATTTTTTTCAAAATGTATAGCTATCGGCCACACATCTAAACATGGGATATTCGGCTGATAGCAATACTTTTAAATGGCCACACAAACAATATAGTGATCATTTGCATGGCCCAGCCATGCGATTATTCATGCCTTCTAAAAGCACTGCACTTCTCATGTAAGAAGACCCTTATGGGCCAATAATAGATGGACCCTCATAGATCTTATATTTATGGCTTAGCTTAAAGTAAATGTATTACTGAAATTTTTCTTTAGTGATTAACCCCTTAAGGACCCATGATGTACCAGTCATCATGGGAGCCTGTTATGCCTCAGGCAGACTCTATGAAAGATTGAAGATTACACTCATCAATGCTATGCAAACTCTCATGCAGATCTCACAAATATGCAGCATGCAGCATGAGTTACGTGTGGATTTTTTGGCAGATTCACCATAGATCTCATTACCTTACACAGAAAGTAGTGAAATCAATCATACATCCACAACATGAGAGGCTGAGATTGCAAAGCTGCAGGTAAATTTTGCTTCAGTTCTTATCCATGTATAGTCAACAAATGGAAATGTTGATTTCTTTTTTTTGCAGGCCACAGCAAGGTGGCAGCAGCTATATCAAAAGTATCTAAGTAATACTGATGCCCTGGGCACAGGCCCTAATGACAAATACAGCCCTGGCTGTACAAGCAGATTGCTGATAAATCAATTCAATGAAATCCAATAGTATAACATTGAACTGAACAAGCAATTGCATGGTTGCTTATTGTCCCCAATGGGCACTTAAAAACTGCAGGTTATCTTGCAAAAATTAGCCTCCTACAACTTTATATACAGGAAAATCCAGGGGTCATAAAAAAGTGATAAATAAAATTTTATATATTTTAGAGTAGTAAAACCTAATGAAAACTATACAAATTTGGAATCATTGTAATTGTACCGACTTAATAAATACATTGGGTGTAATTTGCCAGATTGCATTTTTTCAGTTCCTCACAAAATATTTTTCAGTTTTTTTGTTACAAAGTACAATTGGTGCTGCAGAAAACAAGCCCTCATGTAACTCAGTAGATAAAAAATAATAGTTATGTCCCTTTAAAGCATAGCAGGAAAAAATGGAAATACAAAAATTTAAAATTTTGCAATGTGACTGATGCAGAAGTCATTCTAAAGGGGAAGGGGGAGAGCTTTGAGCAACAGATATTGTGAATTGATGTCTTATCTATCTATTGGTGTTATCTTTCACTGTACTCCTCTGTGTGATGATAAGGAGGAAAGTGATTTGTACAGAATGAAATAGGCACGATTTGGGGATTATTTTATACTATAGATAGTAAAATGAAAAACTACAAAAATCATCACCAAAGATTCTTAACCCTTTATGGCCAAGATCATTGATGCCCAGATGTCCGGGTCAAATTAATGCAATGTTCCTCCTTGCCTTCTATAAAATCATAAATCCTTGTGTTTTTTTTTTGTTTATGCTGCTCACCGTGCGGGTAGAATATTGTTATATTTTAATAGATCAGACAATTCTGCACAAGATGATATATAATATGTTTATTTATTTTGCATATTTTTATTTTTATAATGGGCAAGGAGGTATTTTAAATTTTTATTGGGGAGTTATAATACTTTTAAAAACTTCCTTTTTAACCCTTAGAGGACCCGGCCAATTTAAATTTTAGCATTTTCGTTTTTTCCTCCTTTGCATTTTTTCACCTAGAAACCCACATGAGCCTTTATTTTTTTGTGCAACTAATTGTACTTTGCAATGACAGGCTGAATTTTTGCATAAAGTACACTGCAAAACCAGAAAAAAATTCAAAGTGTGGTGAAATTGAAAAAAAAAAAACGCATTTCTTTTATTTGGGGGGTTTGTGTTTTTACGCTGTTCGCCCTGGGGTAAAACTGACTTGTTTTACATGTTCCTCAAGTCGTTATGATTAAAACGATATGTTACATGTATAACTTTTCTTTTATCTGATGGCCTGTAAAAAATTCAAACCATTGTTAACAAATATATGTCACTTAAAATCACTCCATTCCCAGGCTTATAACGCTTTTATCCCTTTGTCTATGGGGCTGTGGGAGGTGTCATTTTTTGCGCCATGATGTGTTCTTTCTATCGGTATCTATTGCGCATATGCGACTTTTTGATCACTTTTTATTACAATTTTTCTGGATTTGATGCGACCAAAAATGCGCAATTTTGCACTTTAATAGTTCGGGCGATTACGGATGCGGCGATAGCAAACATGTTTATTTATTTATTCGTTTATTTTTATTTATAACCTGTGAAAAGGGGGGTGATTCTGACTTTTATTAGGGGAGGGGGCTTTTTACTTATAACATTACTTTTATTTTTACTTTTACACATATACTAGAAGCCCCCCTGGGGGACTTCTAGTATATGCACTCAGATCTCTCATTGAGATCTTTGCTGTATAGATATACAGCAAAGATCAATGAGATCGGCACTCATTTGCTTTCGGCTGCTGCAGCCCAAAACAAACGAGTGCCGAGCAGGGGACGGCGCCATCTTGGAGAGGTCCTCGGCCGGCATCAGGTACACATCGCTCCTCCGGGACAACATCCCGGAGGAGCGATCTCACCCACTAGACACCAGGGAAGTGCTGCAGCCGGTAATCGGCATCTTTGACAGCTGCCTCCGATTACCTGATAAGCAGGCATGGCGATCGGACTGTGCCCGCTAATAGCCGCGATCCCACGCTACATGCGGCACCCGGGATCGCGGCGGTTCAGAGCGCGGCCGCCACGCGGCCCCGCTCTGAACGCGGGGAGGCGGCCCTGGACGTACGGGTACGTCCAGGGTCGCCTAAGGGTTAATCACACTTTTTTTTACACTTTTATTTTACTGGTAAACATGCAATCATTAGATTGGATATACTGATCTATGCTATGCTATTGCATAACACAGATCAGTACTATTGGCAACCTGTACATAGAATCTGCCTGAGAGCAGATTCTATGCACAGATCGCCCATCTGACAGGTCAGAAGTAAGTGGCTTACACCTCCCCCCCACCCCGCCTGTTGGTACAAGTGACCGGGACCCCCGCAGCCTGGCTCAGAATTTTTCCCAAAACTTGCTCAAACAAATTCACCTGGTACTGACCAGACAGAGGCCTGCACCTGTTTGTGCAACTTTTTAAAAAGTCGCAAATGATAAATTGGGTGCAAATCCCAGATTATGCAAATTTTGGGTGGATACTGAAAACAAGCAGATAAAAAAGTTGCATCTAAAAAATATTTGCCCATTTATAATGGTTCATAAATAGAAGTTAGACCAAAAATGGGTGAAAGGCACAAAGCCCACATTTTTTGAACATTTGCAGAGATCACAATAAAAGAAAGATTAAAGGCTGCTGAAATGGAATACACAACTCTTCCCCAAAATGATATTAGACCATTATTAATTATCCATCAAGCAAATGTCTGATACATTTAAAGGGGTTGTCTCAAAAAGAAAAACAAAACAAAAAAAAAACCTGTTCTTTGTAAGACTTTGTAAGATCAATTCCTCTTCTTCCTGCCCAAGCATTATACTGTTCCTGAGACATTTTCCTGTAAAGCTACATTTCCCCTGCAGAGAAAGTTGTTCTGGTATTACATAAGATTGTTATCCGATCAGGTTGAAATTTGAAGGACCTGTAAAAAAAAATACACTGAAGAGTGGTTTACAGTATATAACAGTCAGTTTGAGTAACCTGTTTTTACTTCCCCTAGAGATAAGTGTTGCCAGATTTGTTCCTCTATGGAAATATGATGCCCTATTTGGCTCAGTCTAAGAGGCAAATTAATGGGAGAGTCTGGGAAGTTAGCTGTCATATGTTTATGGCCATCCTTATTCATTTACCTCTTATATCTGTACAGATCGTAGGGGTTTTATTTCCTAATGGATCTAGTTTATATATTATTTGTAATTATTGTAATTATTTGAAGTATTTAATTTCTTTCCCACTATACAAAGTATAGGCCATATGTGATTATTACTTTTCCCTAATAGGTTCACTTTAATGCTCAAAAAGGCATGGAATAGGCAACCCTCTCTGGAGGGGATTCATAGTGAATAGCTACTTCCGAAAGCCAATGGATTGGAAGATAAAAAGGTTGCCTTCTAGAAAGTGATGATCTGGGGATTTTTTAATGCTTCAGCCTGAGGGGTGCATGTTAAATAAAACCAAACGGATTACAGGCTCCAGGCTCCTGGCTCCATGGTCTCTTTCTGTCTGATGAAGCTGCTGTCTTTGGTCCTGAAAGTGTTTGAAGTTTGTGCATCTGGGATGAAAAGATTCCAGAGTGACAGTGCACTTATGTTGTTAGCCCACCAGCCAAAAACTAATTAAACAGGAAGTATTTCACGTGCCGCTTTCTCTCCGCATGCAGCAGGTGAAGTCTGATGCAGAACTGATGGGTGGGAAAATATGCCAAAGAGATCTACTGCACAGATGTGGGAATCACTCACATTGTACATTGTAGAGAACTGATTGTTAAGCAGTTTAATAGGACTCTGAAATGTAAAAATGAATGAAAAACAGCAAGCACTCATCTGGCTGTCTGCAGAGACTTTCCTAAGGTAATTAAAGGGGTTGTCTTATGATTCTGGCTATATGAATGGGCTGGATTCATAAGATGACTTATTAAACAAACTCTGAGGGGGGGATTTATGAAAGGGTGTAAATATACACCTGGTGTAAACTGCCCACAGCAACCAATCACAGCTCAGCTTTCAGCTCTGGTAAAATATAAGAGGAGCAGTGATTGGTTGCTGTGGGCAGTTTACACCAGGTGTATATTTACACCCTTTCATAAATCCTCCCCCTAAGACTCTAATATGAACTGAAAGCAGTGTTTCTAGATCTGGTTTAGTATAACTGATGTCTTTATGCATAATAACCTTGATGATGTCCTACCTAGTTAGGGTACATGCAAGTCCTGTCATGATACAGTGCATATTAAATGGGTGTCCTCAAAAAAATTTTTTTCTAATGTGAGAATTCTTAGCAGTTTTTTTTTTACTAAAGGTTTAATCGTGTACAATGAGTATACCATGTCAATAATCCATTTATGTGACAGAACAAACTCCTCATGAGTGACTGTATGCCACCCATACCCAAGACTATAAGGCTATATTTGTGTACAAATCAGTGCAACCAGCAGAGGTGCAAGCCTCCAATGTCATGTCAAAGGTCTTTCACTGCCCCACAGAGAGGAGAATTGACAGTGCGATGGAAGGTAAAACAGGAAACATAGAGAGTGAGAAATTAGGGGTCAGGAGACCAACTGTATATGAAAGGGTAACCTCTTGTGCCCAACACAGTAAGCGTGGTTAGGATAGGTATGGGATAGGTATGTCCTAGTAGTTAGGTTCCCACATAAGTAGGTTCTCTTCTAGTTAGTTCCTAAGTAAGTAAGAATGGCACGCCGGCAGGTAGGCAGGTTACCCCTCCCCATTGCATACCTCCCAACTTTAGGTGAGAGGAAAGAGGGACATGGACACGCCCCTAACCCACGGAAAGACACGCCCCTAACCCACCCAAAGACACACCCCTAACCCACCCAAAGACACGCCCCTAAATCAGTCATAAACGCAACGTTTTGGCGAGTCGATCGCCATTTTCACACTTCAACATGGTGATTGACTCGCCGAAACGTAGCGTTTGTGACTGTTTGCTGTGCTGCACTATTTGTTAATGCTTTGCATGTTGATGGAATAAACACTTCTTTATCTATCTATCTATCTATCTATCTATCTCCTATCTATCTATCTATCTATCTATCTATCTATCTCCTACCTATCTGTCTGTCTGTCTATCTATCTCCTATCTATCTCCTATCTATCTATCTCCTATCTATCTATCTATATATCTTTCTATCTATCTATCTATCTCCTATCTATCTATCTATCTATCTATCTCCTATCTATCTATCTATCTATCTATCTATCTATCTATCTATCTCCTATCTACCTATCTATCTATCTATCTCCTACCTATCTGTCTGTCTGTCTATTATCTATGTCCTGTCTGTCTGTCTATCTATCTATCTCCTATCTATAGAGATAGACAGACAGACAGATAGGAGATAGATAGATGGATAGATAGACAGACAGACAGACAGATAGATAGATAGATAGATAGGAGATAGATAGATAGATAGATAGATAGGAGATAGATAGATAGATAGATAGATAGATAGATAGGAGATAGATAGATAGATAGATAGATAGGAGATAGATAGATAGATAGATAGATAGATAGATAGATAGATAGATAGATAGGAGATAGATAGATAATAGATAGGAGATAGATAGATAGGAGATAGATAGATAGGAGATAGATAGATAGATAGATAGATAGATAGGAGATAGATAATAGATAGGAGATAGATAGATAGGAGATAGATAGATAGGAGATAGATAGATAGATAGATAGATAGGAGATAGATAGATAGATAGATAGATAGGAGATAGATAGATAGATAGATAGATAGATAGATAGGAGATAGATAGATAATAGATAGGAGATAGATAGATAGGAGATAGATAGATAGATAGATAGATAGGTAGATAGATAGATAGATAGGAGATAGATAGAAGATAGATAGATAGATAGATAGATAGATAGATAGATAGATAGATAGATGGGAGATAGATAGATAGATAGATAGGAGATAGATAGATAGATAGATAGATAGGAGATAGATAGGAGATAGATAGATAGATAGATAGATAGATAGGAGATAGATAGATAGGAGATAGATAGATAGATAGATAGATAGATAGATAGATAGATAGATAGGAGATAGATAGATAGGAGATAGATAGATAGATAGATAGATAGATAGATAGATAGATAGGAGATAGATAGGAGATAGATAGATAGTTCAATAGAATATATCCGCAGCACACAGAGTAAAGTGCAAAAAAACTGGTGTGTTTATTCCATAAGTGTTAAAACAAAACACAGCATATGGCAAGACGCGACGTTTCGATGAACTCCATCATCTTTTTCAAGCGTGCTGATGATGAACTCAAAAGATGATGGAGTTCATCGAAACGTCGCGTCTTGCCATATGCTGTGTTTTGTTTTAACACTTATGGAATAAACACACCAGTTTTTTTGCACTTTACTCTGTGTGCTGCGGATATATTCTATTGAACTAGCTGCCTGTATCCTTGGTCGGGATCATCCGCTGGCACCATCTACCTGATTAAGTGTGCTGCTCAGTATTGCATTAGATAGATAGATAGATAGATAGGAGATAGATAGATAGATAGATAGATAGGAGATAGATAGATAGATAGATAGATAGATAGATAGATAGATAGATAGATAGGAGATAGATAGATAGATAGGAGATAGATAGGAGATAGATAGATAGATAGATAGGAGATAGATAGATAGATAGATAGATAGGAGATAGATAGATAGATAGATAGATAGATAGGAGATAGATAGATAGGTAGATAGATAGTCTATCTATCTACCTACCTAAGTAAAGCCCCCCTGTGTACCAGAAAAATAGAAAAGCATACTCACATGGCAGCACAGCAGTGGCTTTCTCCCCAGTAGTGGCTATATGCACACCTCACACACAACTCCCAGCCCCCGCAGCTCCTATGTCCAGTCCCGCGGCCCCTGCACTCTCTTCTCTCCTGCTTGTCCCGGACATGTGACCTCATCAGCAGCAAGGAGATGATAAGCAGGGGAGAAGATGAATGCCAGTGCCGCGGGGCTGGAGATAAGAGCTTCGGGGGCTGTGCGGTATGTGAGCTGCCTGCTCAGGACGTAGAAAGGGACAGAGAATGTGACCTGTCAGTGGCCACTGACTGATACTGAAGGCCGCAGCTGCTGAGTGTCAGATGGCCTTCAGTGTCAGTCAGTGGTCAGTGTGTGGCAGCAGCGGCACCCCCTCCCACATGTAACTGCGGCACCCCCCAGGGACCCCTCACTATATCCAACCCCTTCCCTGTCAGCTAGCCTCCCCCCACCATCCCTGGAATAAGGACGTACTCACTGCAGTTCTGTTCTTCAGCCCTCCGGCAACGTCTCCTTCCTCTCGGCTCTGCTGGTGACGTCACTCTCCTGCTCCGCGCCGGAACGCAGGGGATGAGAGAGTCCTCTTGTGACCGGAAGCAGAATGCAGCTTCCGGCCACTAGAGCGACCAGTGCACAGCCCAGCATCTGCGAGCGCTCACCAAGAGCAATCGCAGTTAAAGGGACAGGTATGTTTTGGGAAGCGGGACACTTGGGGCCTGTTCCGGGACAGCGGGACAGGACCCCGAAATCGGGACTGTCCCGCTGGATCCTGGACGGTTGGGAGGTATGCCATTGGGTAGGTCTTTTGAGGATGTGGGGCCCTTGGTAGGTAGCCCCTTATACCCATTTATGATGCCTTCCCCCATCATTTGTGCCAACATTTAAAAAAAATCATGTTTCCCTTATCTCTGCTCCCAAGCAGCACCTTGCTCCACCTTGCTCTAAAGCAGGTTGATGCAATGAAGGAATCATGCACCAGGACACAGGGGTCTTGAGCTGTGCATGACACCACATAAGCTGCACAGAGCAGACTACAAGACTGATGGGGTGAGGAATCGTTTGCTCTTTGCTGTTTTAAATCTTTCAGCACAATGTGCATAGAGATGAAAGTGACTTCCCTCACACCAGCACATTACAAGGCCTGGCAGGTGGCCTAGGTCCCTGGATGCCATGGGCTCTGAAGATGCTACTATGGCTGCCCCTGCTGGGGACACCCTGTGAGAGATGGAAGAGGGAATGGTTTAAGTGAGAGGAAACAGGAATCTGAGTGAGAATTGGAGGCATGTCGAACAGTCTACATAAATGAGGGGACATGGGGAGCAGTCTCTATCTTTAAAGTGACTATACCACCAGGCCCAGGCTGAAGCACTGGAGGCGGGCCGACCCACCCTTAGTGGGAAGAAACTCCAGCCCCTCCATGACATGACTCCATTAGAATCAATGGAACCCTATCATAGAGGGGCTAGGGTTTCCTCCCACTAAGGGTGGGTTGGCCCGCCTCCAGTGTTTCAGCCTGGGCCTGGTGGTACAGTCACTTTAAGAAAAAAGGAACATGGACAGCAGTCTATGAGAGAGAGGTAGGGATAGGGAGCAGTCTGACTCAGAGAGGGGACATGTGGAAAAGTTTTGTGAGGGGAGGGTATGAGATACAAAGTGATAAAGAGGGCATGAAAAGGATTCTGGGGAGAAACATGGGGAGCAGTCTATGAGACAGATGGCCATAAGGCCAGTGCCATTTCTCAAACATGGATACCCTAATGTTTCATGTTTTAAGGACGCATCTCCCCCCTTACAGCTCCTTGGTTGTAGCCCCTTTCTTTATAACTTGATCCTTACAACCAATCTATGCAATTATATCTAGAAAGATGAGGGGACACAAAGTAAATCAAATCGCTTCTATCTGGAAATGTTCATCACAAACTTCACTGTACAGGAATGTTATGATACAGGAAAAGTATAATGTAACTTTCAGTTTCTACATCTACAAAGCAAGGCGTAAAATCGTCAGGCTGCCTTTTATATTTATAAATTGTTTGGGACAGGATAACCATGGTTATCTAAACAATATGCATACAAAAGCCAGTAAAATCTGCTCTTGATATATTTTATGTCCTTATTTAGTGTATTGAAAGTTCTAAAACATTTTTACAAAGAATTAAGATAAAAAAAAAATGTCAGAGTAGTGGATTATACAAATCAAACTCGTTTTTCAGGTATATTGGTAAGTTTAGCAGACACACCTCCAAAAACTCATATAGCGGAGAGCCGGAGGGGACGGAGATTTATTTAAGATGTGCGTGAGAGAAAAACACATCTTTGGGATGTATAGAGAACTGGGACTTTCCCTGCAGCTACTTATAAATATTAAAAGCATGTTATACTCAAAGAGAGACTACACCTCTGGCTTTAAAAATAGTACACTGAGAACTGCTGGCCACGAGGTGGGATGGGCACACATTGAATATGGTAGAGAAACACAATGTTTACTCATCTTGCCGACATTAACCCCTAAGGAGCGGGCCTAAAATGGCCTTAAGGACCGGAGCAAATTTTATGAATATGACCTGTGTCACTTTATTCATTAATAACTTCGGGATGCTTTTACCTATCCGGCTGATTCAGAGATTGTTTTCTCGTGACATATTGTACTTTACATTTCTTGTAAATTGGAGTCGATACTTATAACGAATCTTTATGAAAAAAAACAAAATAACGTGAACAATTGTAAAAAAATGCATTTTTTCCAACTTTAAAACTTTTCTGCTTATACAGAAAATGGTTACGCCACATAAATTATATATTAAATAGCATTAGCAACATGTCTACTTTATGTTGGTGGCATTTATTAAACTATATTTCATTTTTTTTAGACAATAGAAAGCGTAAAACATTAGCAGCAAATTTCCAAATTTTCTGTAAAATTTCAAAATCAGATATTTTTAGGGACCTGTTCAGGTTTAGTGTATTTGAGGGGACTGTATGTTAGAAAGCCCCACAAAGCACCCCATTTCAGAAACTGCACCCCCCAAACTCTGCAAAAGCACACCCAGAAAGTTTTTCAACCCTTTAGGGGAGTCACAGAAATAAAAGCTAAGTGTGTAAGAAATTAGAAAATTTTAATTTTCTGTGCAGAGATTTTATTGTAATCCAATATTTTTCATAATTATAAACCTATTAGCAGAGAAATGCACCCCAATATTGATTGCCCCGTTTCTGCAGTTTATAAAAATACCCCATATGTGGCCCTATTGCGCTATTTGACGCAACCACAAGCCTCAGATATAAAGGAGCGCCTAGTGCATTTCAATGGCTCCGTTATATTTGGTCATTTCTGACTGTACCACTTCAGCTTGGCAGAGGCTCTGGGGTGCCAAAACCTAAAAAACACCACTAAAGGGACACCATTCAGAAAACTACACCCCTCAAGGAATGTAACTAGGGGTGCTGTGAGCATCTGGACCCCACAGGTGCTTCACAGATTGTCCCAACAATATGGCGTGTAAAAAGTATTTTTTACACTAAAACGTTGTTCTAGACTGCAATTTTTCATTTTCACAAAGGGATAAAAGGAAAAAAAAAAACACAAAATGTGTAGCGCAGTTTCTCTCGAGTACTGAAATACCCCACATGTGGACATAAAGTGCCAAGCGGGAGCAGCACGAGCCTCCAAAGGGAAGGAGCGCCAATTGGCTTTTGGAAGCTGGATTTCACTGGAATGGATTTCAAGGGCCACGTCGCATTTACAGAGCCCTCGTGCTGCCAAAACACTGGAAACCCCCCACAAGTGACCCCATTCTGGAAACTACACCCCTCAAGGAATCTAACAAGGGGTGCAGTGAGCATATGGACCCCACTGGTGACGGGCACAAATGTGGAACAATGTGACGTGAAAGTGAAAAATTTCATTTTTTCACTTTCACGGCACAAATGTGCCCGTCATCAAGGGGTCCATATCCTCATTGCACCCCTTGTTAGATTCCTTAAAGGGTGTATTTTCCAGAATGGGGTCACTTGTGGTGGGTTTCCACTGTCTTGGCAGCACGAGGGCTCTGTAAATGCGACATGGCGTTCATCATCCACTCTAGCCAAATCCAACCTCCAAAATCCAAATGGCGCTCCTTCCCTTGAAAGGCTTGCCCAGCACCCACATGGCGCTTTATGTCCATATGTGGGGTATTTACAGACTCGGGGGAAATTGCTCTAAACATTTTGTGTGTTTTTTTCTCTTTTAACCCCTTTTCACGCCACATTGTTCCACATTTGTGCCCGTCACCAGTGGGGTCCATAAGCTCACTACACCCCTTGTTACATTCCCTGAGGGGTGTAGTTTCCATAATGGGGTCTCTTGTGGGGGGTTTCAACTGTCTTGGCAACACAGGGGCCTTTTAAATGCAACATGGCCCCTCGAAATCCATTCCAGCCAAATCCAGCCTCAAAAAACCAGATGGCTCTCCTTCCCTTTGGAGGCTTACCCTGCACCCACATGGCGCTTTATGTCCACATGTGGGGTATTTCCGTACTCAGGGGAAATTGCTCTACAAATTTTGTGTTTTTTTTATTTTTTAGCCCCTTGTGAAAATGAAAAAATCAAGACAAGATCAATGATTTAGAGTAAAAATTTAAAACAAATTACACTAAATGTTGGTCTAGCCTTGATTTTTTTTCCATTTCCACAAGGGGTTAAAAAAGAAAATAAACGCAAAGCGTGTAGGGTAATTTCCCCTGAGTACGAAAATACCCCACATGTGGACATAATGTGCCATATGGGCACAGGGCAAGCCACCAGAGGGACAGAACGCCATTTAGAGGCTGGAATGGAGCAATTACAAAGCTCCTGTTCTGCCAAGACAGTAGAAACCCCCCACAAGTGCCCCATTCTGGAAACTACACCCCATAAGGAATCTAACAAGGGGTGCAGTGAGCATATGGACCCCACTGGTAACAGGCACATATGTAGAACATGTGCCGTGAAAATAAAAAATACCATTTTTTTTCATTTTCACGTCCAAAATGTGGCCGTCACCAGGGGGCCATATCCCCGCTGCCCCCCTTGTTAGATTCCTTATGGGGTGTAGTTTCCAGAATGGGGTCACTTGTGGGGGGTTTCTACTGTCCTGGCCGCACAGAGGCTTTGTAATTGCATCATGGCATCCTCTAATGGGAATGGCGGCCATGTCTATTTAGCTGAGGAAAAGGGACAATTATTAATTTATTTGGGGGTATTAGGCCAATTATTAGTTTATAAGGTTGAAAATGACAGGTGTCCATCCAATTCAACCTGTGTTGATCCAGAGGAAGGCAAAAAACTCTTGTAAGGCAGACGACAGTAGCCTCATCACTGGGAAAAAATTCCTTCCCGACTCCATAATGGCGATCAGAATAATCCCCGGATTCAACGTGACCCCTGAAATATGAATAAGGGACAGACTTTAGAAAATGTAGAACCCCAATGACGTGTGGTACGCCTTGAAGCGATCCAGTATGCAGAGGCCGGGGTGATCAGGACAGGCGTCACACTGGAATATGGCGTCCTTCCTGATCCCCCTTTTACGCCACACTCTGCACTTCTTCTGGGGTCTCCTGTTTTCCAGTGTGCGGGACGTCACCTGGAGAATGTTTTCCTGGTGCAATACGGGGTCCCTCATATCCAGAAGCGCTGGGTCCGCTCCATGGCTGCTAAATATTAGGGCTGGTATTACTGCTTCTGATATGTTCGGATCGTGCCGCAAGCTACAGTAGCTCGGGCAGCGAGGGACCGGGAGAGGGGGGTGCTGGTATAAAAGTTATCCCCTTACAGGTGGTAACCTTTATCCAGCAGTGGGAAGATCAGTTCCCGAACGATCTTCCCACTAACTCCGAGGATGGGGGGGGGGGGCATCTGAGGGCTGGATTCGGGTGTCCCTTCCTTCATACACTCTAAGGGTACGTGCACACTGCGGAATGGCGAAGGATAACCCTTTGTGCATTCTGCAGCTGGCACCCACCGGCGGACTGATGCGGGCGCGCGTCTCCGTCCGTGTCATAGACTCCATTCTATGCACGGGCGGATTCCGCTCTCCGTCCAACGTATTCATTCTTTAGACGGACGATGGAATCCGCCCATGCATAGAATGGAGTCTATGACACGGGTGGAGACACTCGCCTGCATCAGCCCGCCGGTGGGTGCCAGCTGCGGAATGCACAAAGGGTTAACCTTCGCCATTCCGCAGTGTGCACGTACCCTAAATCTGTAAGTGTACCCTGAGGTACTCTCACAGAGTTTGTAGAATTTCACGGCATACCGTCATCTCTTATTGGGACAGTACTGGCGGAAAAGACGTGTCTGGGGTGCAGCGTACGCTACGCTACCCCCAGACACGTCACTGGATGATGAGGATGAATGGAGGAAAGAAGGATCCCCCCATTCATCCTCACTGGCTGTTTCGGTGTCGGAGGCAATAATAACGTATGCGTCCGACACCGAAAACACCCTGGGGGCCATCTTTATACGGGAAATGGTATATGGGGTATGTAAATGTGTAGTGGTGTAGTGTAAAACTTTATTCCGTGTAGTGTAATGGTGTTTTTTACTTGTTTTTTTAACATTAAGTATAAAAAAAAAACTACGGCAAGAAAGGAGTTGCCGATAAATGCCGCACTTATAAGCAGATCGTGGCTGTAGGATATAGGAAAAAAACACCCTATGCCAAAAAGGAGGAGTTGCTGATCAGTGGCGCACTTACGTGCGATGCTGATCAGCACTCAGCGGCGATAGGGTGCGGAAAAAAACCCAAAAACCTCTCTTCAACCCTATAGCTACTGATATGTGTATTATATACACTTATCAGCCGCTAGGGGGCAGTAGAACGCAAATTCCGGAAAAAGCTGAAGTTTGACGACGCTGGAGCCGATGATTGCCGATGGGGACCGCCGGAAAAAGACGCAGACGAAGACGAGGACGCGATCAGAACCCGGAAGACGCGATCGGGACGCTGGATCCGGTGAGTATGGGTCAATACCTGCTCTGGACACCTCAGCTACCTAGCTGAGGTGTTCACAGCAGGTATTTAACCCTTTCATGGGGTACTTATATCGCCGTGATCGGCTGGCCGGGCCACCATTACTTTTAACAGTAATGGCGGTCGGTGCCGTCCTCGGACAGCACCGACCGCCATTGCTTTCCGGGCCATCGGGTCACCGATGACCCAGAAAACTGCAGATCGCCGCCATTGGCTGATCTGAATTGATCAGCCAATAACGGCGATCGTCAGCACGGGAAGGGTTAATCACCCCCCGTGCCGACAAGCAGGGATGGCCTGCTATACATTATAGCAGGCCATCTTCCCCGATCGCTGCGTGTGTACACGCAGCGATCGGGGAAACCGCGGGCGTAAATGTAAGCCCATTTGCGTTAAGGCACGGGTTTTGGGGGCGTACACTTACGCCCGCGGTCGTTAAGGGGTTAACTAAATAAAATGCCATATGTAAATGACCGTTGGATCAATTTGATGGGCTCAAATGATATTTGCCATCTCAACGGTTAAGTGTTGGCTTGTGAAAAACGTCCGCAAAGTTGTCCGTGATTGTGGAACCACAATCACGCATCAACTTCGTGGCGATTGATTTTTATTGTGCTACTCACACTTTCAGCTATTTTACAGATCCGCATGGATCCGAAGTCTGTGGGATCCATGTTTTTTTGTGGACATCACAGATGTCACATCCTTGACATTCCTGAAAAATGCGAATCAAATATGGGCAAGCTAGTTAATTTTTTTCTTTTACCAGTTTAACGTTATTAACTAGAAATGTACAAGTTTAGCAGATGCACTACGGATGCAATTACGAACCATTTCTCATGGATCACTGAGTAAAAATAGCGGACCTATTGCAAATCTGAAAAATCACCGAACGTGTGAATGAGGCCTTAAAGTGGAAAATCCAACAGGAATGTATAGGTAGAAAAACCTATTGTGGATTTTTTTTATTTTAATTGATTTTTTTGTTAAAGGAAATTTAAACCCAATTGAAGTGCCAAACGTTTTATCAGTGCACTGCTGTTTTTGTCTGATGTAAAAAAAACCTAGTCAGATAAAATCCACATAAGAAAAGACAACTACAAAAATTCATCTTTTCTGCCTAATACATTTTTTCTGACCACCATTATAGCTTTAACTCTACAAACTATTTGAATTCTGATCCTGTCATCATACTCTTTTCCTGGTAGGGTATTGACAGGGTATAGGGCAGGGATAGGCAATTGATTTTCTCGATACTGTTCTATATACTAAATACTATATATAGTAAGTAAAAAAAACTGTAAATGAAACATGAGAATGATTCAATGAACTTGTGATATCTGTAAAGTAAAGAAAATAATAAAGTAACAACTCACTGAGCAGCAACCAAAGGCCCTGGCATTTAGTCTACTGTCATTATGAGGGGGTCTCAGCAGAGGCCCTAACCCCCTGACCACCACATGCCCATCTCTGCTGAGACCCACTAATAATGGCTATAGACTAAATGCTGCAGCCACCCCATACCCCCTCCACCAGTGATCATCCAAATTTAGGGTTTAAACAATAGGTCATATTCTCATGACACTTTCCCTTTAGGCTATGTCCACACACCATCAAAATGATGCCTGTTTTAAATAGACAGCCATTATTTAACAACATCAACAGCTGTTATTTTATAACACTGGCCGTATAATAACGTCCATTGTTATAAAATAATGGCCATTATTTATCATTAAATGACAGCCGTTCAATCGAAATCGAGTGTGAACATAGTCTTAAGCTGACTTATTTGGCATCTATTATTCCATATACTTCTAGAGGTATCAGGAAGGGAAGACATCGTCTTAAGTAGCGTGACAACTCTCATCCAGGAAAATTCCAAGGAATACAAAATGACTCTTATGAATCCAGTTCTGCAACAGATCATTCTTTTATTACACACTGTCACATATAATACTATATCTAATCTGCACTGTTATTATTCTCCAATAAAGTTTATTATTACTCACTATATATAAGCATACATTATCACAATTAAACCTGACTATTCTAAATCTATGTGCATTTCTTCTCTCAATTTTCATAGAAACATATAAGATCAGAGACAGAAAAAGACCACTGGGTCCCTCCAGTCTGCCCTTTTAGTATAACCCTTCTTATTATTTTAGGATAGATATATGTTTATGCAAGAACTGTCTACTTTCTGTTATTGTAGATTTACCAACCACATCAGCTGGAAGTTTGTTACAAGCATCTACTACTCTTTCAGTAAAGTAAACTTTTCTTGTGTTTTAAATTCCATACTTTTTCTACTTTAGTTTTTTTTTTTAAGAACACAAGGCAGCTTCTGTAATTTTGGGTTGAATGAGACACTTTATTTTTAAGAACTTTTAAGGCTGTGGTACTTTAATAGGTGTCCTTTCTGTAGGTCTTCAGGGTGGAAATTCTGAGCTGAACCCCTTCCATGAACGATTTCTCACTCGTCGCTTGATCGTTTGCTGTGATTACACGGTACGATTATCGCTCAAATTCAATCGTTAATTGCGACATTTTGAAC
The DNA here is from genome assembly GCF_027789765.1 of Dendropsophus ebraccatus. Taxonomy (NCBI): domain Eukaryota; kingdom Metazoa; phylum Chordata; class Amphibia; order Anura; family Hylidae; genus Dendropsophus; species Dendropsophus ebraccatus. The sequence continues at coordinate 146,425,720 of NC_091454.1, read as the reverse complement.
GATAATCGTTCCGTGTAAACGCAGCATTAGTTATGAGGATACATTAAAATAATTACTTTTGTTTAGTCTGGAGAAGGGACGTTTAAGGGGAGCTATGATTTATTTATTTTAATATATAAATGACCCCTACAAGAAATATGGGGAAAAGATGTTCCAGGTAAAACCCCCCATAGGACAAGGGGGCATTGCCTCCACCTGGAGAAAAAAAGGTTCAATCTCCGGAGGCGACAAGTCTTCTTTACCATGAGAGCTGTGAATCTGTGGAGCAGTCTACCACAGGATCTGCAAAAACAATGAAGCACTTCAAAACAGGCTTAGACAAGTTCTTAGACCAAAATAACATTAATGCTTATGTATAGAACCGTCTCCCTTCCCCTCATCTATCCCTTCCTTGGTTACATTTGATGGACATTTTCAACCATACTGTCTTTTTTTCAACCACACTATGTAACTAATAAGGATGCAGCTGCCTTATCCCCCTGTTGTCACAAATAGATCTATGAAAAGAAAAAAAAGCCCTCACTCTTAGCAACCTTAGAAAGTTACTGTGGGCAACAAAGACAGTTTTTTAAATCTGTTCCTTTGCTTTTCATAGGGCTAATTTCTTACCTGCTCAGCTAAGACCTGCTAAGCTAAGACCAGCTAAGACCAGGCTGCCATCAGAGGCGGACAGGTGGGACTACAGCCATTGGCTCAGGAAAATAAGGAAACTAAATTCACCCTTTTGTTGTCCCCACCTGCTTTACTTCGGTTGCTGCATGGGAGCTATAAAGTTTCTCCTAATTAATATTTAATTTTTATAAAGAGAACATTATTTTCCTTTGTTTCTAAACCAATGGGTTGCTGTGCTTTTGAAGCAGTAAAACAGTTTCCACCAAATTCCTACAAAATATGTACAATAAGTTACAGGATAGAGGTTGATGAACATGAGGTTCAGGGACTGTGATAATAATAAGCCATAATAAGCGCAGATATTTTTGAAGGCTTCTCTCTGCACCCAGAGGATCCACCCACTCCTTTATGATTCCATAGCAGTTAATTACAATAAGAGAACCCTTCTCCCTTAATCCATTTTACTACACAGCTGATGTTCGAATGGATCTATGGCTGTAGTGTGTGAAATATCATCTAGTATCAGTGGTTACATTTCATTTTAGGCTTGGTTCACATTGTATTTACCATATAGGTTAACAGGAAAAAAATGTATGCCAAAACATATGGTAAAAACGGATGCAGAATCCATATGCCATACTGCAGAATCCATTTTCCATTGACTTACTGTACATTATAAAAAAAAAAGGGATCAATTTCTTTTTACATACACAAAAATTACACAAACTGATATGGAAACAGTAAAATGGATGGAACAATGCAGTGTGAAACCAGCATTATGCATAACAGATGTGTCAGGTTGATCCAAATAATCATATTAAAAAAACTATATGTAAAGTTTAACATCTTAAGGACGGAGCCAATTTTCGTTTTTTCCTTCTTGTGTTTAAAAGGCCATAGCACTTGCATTTTTTCACCTAGAAACCCACATGAGCTCTTATTTTTTGTGTTACTAATTGAACTTTCCAATGGCTGGCCTAATTTTTGCATAAATTATGCTGCGAAACCAGAAAAATATTATATGCGCAGTGAATAAAAAAATGCAATTCTTTTTCTTTGTTTTTTTTTTTTCATTTTTACAGCGTTTGTCCTATGGAAAAACTAACATGTTATATATGTTCCTCAAGTCGGTACAATTAAAATGATATGCGACTTGCATAACTTTTATATTATTTGATGGCTTTTAAAAGATTTAACCTTCTACAGCAAAAAAACCTTCCCTAAAATCGCTCCATTCCCAGGCTTATAGCCCTTTTATCCTTTGGTCTATGGGGCTGATTGAGGTGTCATTTTAATAGAGTACTGAGTTGGGATCAGCGTCATTATGTCACTGAGGCCCAGCCTGGTAAGACCAAGGGATCCCCCCTCTGCGATCGCATCGCGGGGGGGAAATCCCGCCACTAGACACCAGGGATGGGCTGCATTTAACACTGTTAGATGCAGCTGTCATGTTTGACAGTTGCATTTAACATTGTTAATTAGTGGGAGTGGCGATCGGCTGCTCCCGCTAATAGCCGCGGTCCCATGCTTCAGATAGCAGTCAGGATCGCGGCAGTTCAGAGCGGGGTTGCGGCGCGGCCCCCCTCTGAAAACCTCTTGGGGACATATGATGTACGGGTATGGCATATGTCCCTAAGAGGTAAAAGAAAGTGTTTAACCCCTTTTCTGCATATGGACGTACTGGCACGTCCAAATCTGCATAGCGTTCCTGCAGTTGGATGTGTCATCCGCAGGAGGGCCTGAATGTCAGTGATAGTTGGCCATCCACCACAAGTGCCGTGATTCGCCAGTCGTTTATTACTTATCAGCTGCTGTATGTCCTGTAGTAAGTGATGTACTCTTCCCAGTTTGACATGGTACTCTCTGCTGCTACCTCTGTCCATGTCAGGAACTGTCCAGAGCAGTAGAAGTTTTCTTTCTTTTTTAAAATATTTAATTTTTTGTGTTATAACAATAGAAGATGTTGTAAGATAGATCGAAAATGAAAATACAAAATTGTAACATAAATATACGTCAAATATTAAAAAAATATAAATACTCAACTATGTTACTTTTACACATTGAGTTTACAAATAAAAGTAGGCCTGTAAAGGGGTAGGGGTGGGGGATTTGGAAGAGTTAGCAGTAGAGGTTTTTTTATGGGGATTGGTTACTGCTCTGGATAGTTCCTGTCATGGCCACAGATGGCAGAAGAGAGCACAGTGTCAGACTGAAAAGAAGACACCACTTTCTGCAGGATATACTGCAGCTCATAAGTACTGGAAGATTTTTTTTAAAACAGAAGTAATTTACAAATCTGTATTCTTTTTTGACATTTTTTTTTCTACCTCTAAAGAGGAAATGACTTGTTTCCCTTCATACTCCCACTTCCTTTCTGCACATGAAGTCTATATACCCAGCAGGCCTAGTGGTCTATAAATGTTAGTAATTAATGGCCCAGATGACAGCTTGCTTATATTCGTTTTTGTCTTCTTCCTTAAGAAATGCTCTTAAGTTTTGGCAACTCTGTGAGCTTGTCTTATAGCTGTACGTGATGTTCAGATAAAAACGCTTACGTGTGTGCATAAAGAGTGGTTCTACCAGGGAGGTTTAGTTGTGAATACTTTCCTAGAAGCGTGTACATTTCATACTGCATACTTCTCCAGCCTTTAAATCCTCATAATGACAATTCTTTTGTTACAGCGACAACTGATGGCCGGAGATGTGGATTAGATGATTGACATGTGGCAGTACATCATTTACTGGTCTCTATGGCGACCGCCAGAAACAGTTTCTTGGCCTGAAAGCATGAAACTCATGGCTGTGGTTTCAGTAGACAAGCAGTCTGATAGCTAGAGCGGTAACCAGGTCACAGCACCAGCATTACTATTATATTCCCGCTGTATGATATAGGCTTTACAACATAGCTTTATTAGTAGGAATTTAATAAGGACTGTTTAACTATTCTATAAATACCTAATAAATACTTTGCAACATACAATTACAAGTGTGCAATAGAGGTATCCGCTAGTTAGCTTCATTCTCTTTCTACAGCAATATGGACACTAGTTAGTGGTGCTGATTTTACCCCTAAAAAGTATGTGAAGTGGGAGTCAAAGCCAGACTCCCCTGTAGAATAAGAGTACCGGACAATGAATTATTCAGGATGCCCAAGAACATTTAATTGCGTAGTTGTACTAGTGTATCTCTGCCAGAATTATGTTCAAAATGTAGCCCACAGGACATTTCTCCACATTTATTATGCATTTTAGATACTTTAGGGACACAGGGTTTAAAATGAGTGGCATTCAAGGAGTTTTGGTGGCCTAGGCAGAGAAGGCAAATGCTCCCCCCCCCCCCCCAAACCCATTGTTATCAGAATCGGTGCTCCATAGACAGTATAATGCCCTGAATATGCCCCCACACTGTATTACGAGCCCCAGTACAGTCGGTAGTTATCTTATAAATTCTTACCACCATACAGTGATTACATATTGCCTAACCGAAAAATATCACCAATGATACCATTGAATAATACCGCCACACCATGACCACTATCACTACAACCCTATAACAGAGTGCAGTTACATCTAGTTGCTCACAGGTGGCATCTTCTGTGATCAGAGTCTATCACTTTTTCTCTTTCTCTCCATCCAGCGTGGGCCACCTTGAAGTCTCCCCCGGCTGTGAATCTTCTCTCCAGAATCTGCAAACATTTTAGGCTCCAACACATACAGTAGCTAGGTCCCCTGTACCCCTATATAGTAGTTACACCACTCTGTGTCCCCCATAGTTTTAAGGTGTCCCTGTGCCCCCACTTAATAATTAGATATGCTCTGTGCCCAGTATAGTAATAAGGCCCCTCTGTGCAGTCCCTATGTAGTATAGACCCCTGTGTGCTGCCCTAAGTAGTATATAGACCACTGTGTGCTTCCCCAGTAGTATATACACCCCTTGTGTGCTGCCCCCAGTAGTATATAGACCTCTGTGTGCTCCCCATTAGTATATAGACCCCTTTGTGTGCTCCCCCAGTATTATATAGACCCTTGTGTGCTGCTCTCAGTAGTATATAGACCCCGTGTGCGGCCGCCGGTTGTATATGTATCTTCTGTGTCCTACCCCAAGTTGTATATATGTCCACTGTGTGCTCCCCCAGTTTTATATGTGTCCTCTGTGTGCTACCCACAGTAGAAGACCCCTGTGAGCTCCTCCAGTAGTATATAGACCCGTGTGCTGCCCCCAGTAGTATATAGACCCCTGTGTGCTGCCACAATTTGTTTATACAAAACTTCAATTTTACAAAACTGCAATTTCATCACATATAGTGGATAGTACTCAGTTGGGCATTACAGTGCCAGAAAAGAACACTTCCATTTATTATGTGGTGCCAGAGGGGCATAATGGGGGTGTGTTTACCCCATTTAATTTTTCCAGCTGAAAATTGTTGAGCTGGCGTAGGTTTCACTGCGTGCACACGCGGTGGGGCTCCAGTGCACATGGGATTTATATTGAGGCATTGCGTCTCTACATAAATCTGGCATGCATGGTAATACATCCGGAAAAGCCATGAGAGTGGAGTAAAACAGCATCTAGTTTTCTAGTGGAAAAAGTGACCTCTAAATCATTTCCTTGATGAAGAGATATACAAAAATCAAAAGCAAAATTTTTTCTAATTAAAATGGAGAAAATGTTTTGCATATTACAAGGTATCAATAGTCTTCTATACATATATAACTTGTTTAAATGCAGAAGCCAAATGGTAGACATGCCATATTACCAGGGGCAGGCTGGGCCGGGGGGCAGGGTGGCATCTGCCCCCCGGGCCGGCCTTCCCCAGTACATTACAGGGCCGTGCAGAGGCTGCTTACCGCCCCAGCGCTCTCATCTCTGCCTGTGCTGCAGGGCCGGTCTGTGATGCCAGTGGCAGCTGAAGCTGCTCCCCGCCCCCGTTAAGCCCCGCCCCCTGTGGATCGTCCCATGTTCCTCCTGGCCCGGGACTTCCTGTATTACACAGTGTGGAGAGGAGGAGGCTGGCTGCTAACCTCCAGCTACAGGCTCCTGCTTCCTGACCATCCCCCTCGTGTCCTGCTCTCTGCTCAGCAGCTATAAATGCAGGTACTTCCGGTTGTAGATAGGAGGGATGTAGGGACAGAGAGGAGAGGGCTGTCTGCTGAGCTGGGCTGACAGAGGCAAACACACACTAGCATCTGTTCCCCCAACCCCTTGTAGCTGCTGCCCTTTACCCCCTATAGCTGCACCCTCTTCCACATGCTGCATTGCCCCTCTGCACCTGTAGTTGATATGTACCTCTTAAGGCTGCTGTGTGAGCCTTACCCCCAGACTGCTGTGTTCTCCCCTTCAGGCTGCTTTGCCTCTCCCCCCCCCCTTTCAGGCTGCTGTGCCCCCCCTTCAGGCTGCGGTCCCCCCCCCTTCAGGCTGCTTTGACCCCCCCCCCCACACACACACACACACTTCAGACTGCTGTGCCCCCACACAGAATGATACACACTCATAGAGAACAATATATGGTCATACAGAACCATACAGAACAAAACGCACCCATACAGAACAATATACACCCATACAGAACAACACGCACCCATACAGAACAATATACACCCATACAGAACAATATACACCCATACAGAACCATACAGTGCAATATACACCCATACAGAACAACACGCACCCATACAGAACAATATACACCCATACAGAAAAATATACACCCATACAGAACCATACAGTGCAATATACACCCATACAGAACAATATACACCCATACAGAACAACACGCACCCATACAGAACAATATACACCCATACAGAACAATATACACCCATACAGAACAATATACACCCATACAGAACAATACGCACCCATACAGAACAATACAGTGCAATATACACCCATACAGAACCATACAGAACAATATACACCCATACAGAAAAATATACACCCATACAGAACTATACAGAACAATACGCACCCATACAGAACAATATACACCCATACAGAACCATACAGTACAATATACACCCATACAGAACCATACAGTGCAATATACAAACATACAGAACAATACGCACCCATACAGAACAATATACACCCATACAGAAAAATATACACCCATACAGAACCATACAGTGCAATATACACCCATACAGAACAATATACACCCATACAGAACAACACGCACCCATACAGAACAATATACACCCATACAGAACAATATACACCCATACAGAACAATATACACCCATACAGAACAATACGCACCCATACAGAACAATACAGTGCAATATACACCCATACAGAACCATACAGAACAATATACACCCATACAGAAAAATATACACCCATACAGAACTATACAGAACAATACGCACCCATACAGAACAATATACACCCATACAGAACAATATACACCCATACAGAACCATACAGTGCAATATACAAACATACAGAACAATACGCACCCATACAGAACAATATACACCCATACAGAACAATATACACCCATACAGAACCATACAGTGCAATATACACCCATACAGAACAATACGCACTCATACAGAACAATATACACATTTTGTAGGGTATTTTGGAGCATATTGTATAGTTGTCAGTATGTTGGAGGTCACCCAGCTTTCCCAGCATCTTGTAGTCAGTAAAATGGAGGTCACCCAGCTTCCCCAATATCTTTCACTCAGTATAATATGGTCACCCAGCTTTCCCACCATTTTATACTCAGTATATTATGGTCAGCCAGCTTTCCCACCATTTTATACTCAGTATATTATGGTCACCCAGCTTTCCCACCATTTTATACTCAGTATATTATGGTCACCCAGCTTTCCCACCATTTTATGCTCAGTATATTATGGTCATCCAGCTTTCCCACCATCTTATAATCAGTGGCTGGTAGCCTCGGGGAGCTGCATAGTATATCTATACTGTGCAGCTGAAAACCATATCATCACAATTGTGCTAATTGGTTCCCTTTAAGGAGCACTCCAGCCCTTACTTATTATTACCCTCCCCACATCAGTGCAGGGACGGTAGATGGCACCCCAGACCTGTACTTCTGCCAGCGTCGATGTTCAAACAGTTCGGGTAACGTCTTCTTCCCTTCTGGTCATTTGTGACAGGGAATTCCTACTGCTCTGTGTGAAGGGGCCAGAAGTCACCTTGTCAATGTGAGTCTATGGGATGGTTTTGTGTCAGCGCTGAGCCGTCCCATATAATTATACAGTAAAGAGATTCCCGACCCCGTCACATCGGGCAGTAGGAATTCCCTGTTTACAAATGACTGGAAGGGCTGAATGTGTTATCCGAAGTGTGAAAACAGTGCTACTGGAGAAAGTATTGGAGTGGGTGGCATCTACCTTCCCTGCACTGATGTGGGGAGCGTAATAAGTGAGGGCCTAGAGTGGTCCTTGAAGGATGGGCCGCTAGCCGGCTACTCATGGGCCAGTGCTGTGTGCTTGCCCCCAGGCTAAAATTTGCCAGCCAGCCCCTGCATATTACCTATATAGATGAACTAAGATGCCACAAACTGCTAACAGGGAAATGAAAGGGTAAATAAAATGATCAGATAATCTGACACAATTAAGTCAATCAAGTTCAGTATTTGAGATGTAATAAAACAAAACAAATAATCTTATCTGTGCCTCCACTTCTAAATAACTGAATGTTCCGGTGGATTACAATGCAAAAAAAGTGTAGTTGTCATGCAGTCTTTGCAAAATCAGGGATGGTTCCTAACAGATATAAAGTGTGGGCCCTTGTACTCAGGCCAATTACCGGCAACAATAATAATTGGATAATTGGTCTGTGTAAGGGTGCGTTTACACAGAAAGATTTATCTGACAGATTTTGGAAGCCAAAGCCAGGAATGGATTTGAAAAGAGGATAGATCCCAGTCTTTCCTTTATGACCTGATCCCTGTTTATAGTCTGTTCCTGGTTTTGGCTTCAAAGATCTGTCAGATAAATCTGTCTGTGTAAACGCACCATAAGGGCCCTTTTACACGGAAAGATTATTTGACAGATTATCTGCCAAAGATTTGAAGCCAAAACCAGGAATGGATTTGAAAAGAGGAGAAATCTCAGGCTTTCCTTTATTACCTGATCTCTGTTTATAGTCCATTCCTGGCTTTGGCTTTAAATCTTTGGCAGATAATCTGTCAGATAATTTTTCCGTGTAAAAGGGCCCTAATGCTAAGTTTACACAAGGCGATTATTGGCCCAATCGTACGATTAACAATTTCGAAGTAACGATTTTTTTTTATAACGATCAGCGTTTAGACGGTACGATATATCGTACGGAAAAATCGTTTTGAGATCGTTTTGCGATCACGCGCCCGCAGCCCGGCCCGCCCGCAGCCCGCTCAACCGCAGCCCCCTGCGCCGCCCCAATCAACACCCCCGCCGCTCCGATCGCCACCCCCGCTGCTCCAATGGCCCCCCGGCCACCGCTCCGATCGCCCCCCCCCCCCCGCCGCCGCTCTGATCGCACCCCCACCGCCGCCGCTCCGATCGCCGCCCCCCCCCCCGCGCTCCGATCGCCGCCGTTGCTCCAATCGCCCCCACTGCCGCGTCCAAGAGCATACATTACCTGCTCCGTGCAGCAGGTCTTCCGACATCCCCGGCTCCCCTCTTCAGCGCATTGATTGGCTGAAGAGATGAGCCAGGAATTTCAAATGGGCGATCGGAGCGGCGGCGGGGGGGGGGGGGCCCATCGTAGTGGCGGCCGGGGGGGGGGGCGATCGGAGCAGCGGCGGGGGGCGATCGGAGCGGCCGGGGTGGCGATCGGGGCGGCGCAGGGGGCTGCGGGGGAGCGGGCTGGGCTGCTGGCGCGCGATCGCAAAACAATCGCAAAACGATTTTTCTGTACAATATATCGTACCGTCTAAACGCTGATCATTATAAAAAAATCGTTACTTTGAAATCGTTAATCGTACGATCGGGCCAATAATCGCCTCGATTAAACTTAGCATAAGAGTCCATTTACACAGAAAGATTATCTGACAGATTATCTGCCAAAGATTTGAAGCCAAAGCCAGAAACGGATTTGAAAAGAGGAAAAATCTCAGGCTTTCATTTATGACCTGATCTCTGTTTATAGTCTGTTTCTGGCTTTTGCTTCAAATTTTTGGCAGATAATCTGTCAGATAATCTTTCCGTGTAAATGGACCCTCAGGCTGGGTTCACACTACGTATATTTCAGTCAGTATTGTGGTGTGCCAAGGAGCTGAAAAACGCCTGCTGGTCAGTTGATCGCATCTTTTGTGCAGGCCTATAAATCATTGTATAGCGGCCGCACATTTCCTTTTATAAACAGGGGATTTTAGGCCTATAGCAATGTATTTAAATAACAGCACGAACGATACAGAGATAGTTTGTGCGACCCAGTCACTCGATTGTTTGTACAATGTAAATGTTGATTGTCACTCGTTTGCTTCTGTAGACAGCCCTATATCGGCCTGACTAAAAGGGCCTTAAGGCTTCATACATGCAAAAACTTCACCTAGTGGACAAGCCAACCTAGGTCTTTTCCAACAAAAGCAGCCTTCTCCATACTGTTGCTCTTTTGACATCATGCAGGTTTTAGGCTAGGGCTTAATGGCCCCTTTAGAATTGCGCAGGGATTAAGGCTATGTTCACACTACGTATTGGACCAGCCGTTCCGTGACCCGGCCGGTTCACGGAACGCCCGGTCTCTGCAAAGATCATCCCTGACATGGGTTTCTACGGCCGCAATTCACTGAATTGGGGCCACAGAAAAGTGACATGTCAGTTCTTTGCGGCGTCGCATGGGATCCCAGCCAGAGCGTATACCATGTGTATATGCTCCGGCCGGGATCCCATAGGAAATAAGGCAGTGTCTCACAGCGCACAAAGAACATCCGTTGTTGCCGATGGCAATAACGGCAGTACTTTTACACTGTGTAGACATAGCCTAAAAATGTCCCCGCAGCTCCGATGCTCCACATATTCATGTAGAGGCGCAATGCCTCTACATAAATTCCAATACCAGTGTGCGCACATAGTAAAACCTACACCAGTTCAGAGCTGGCGTAGGTTTCTTTAACATTTTCAGTATGAAAAATGTTAAGTTGAGCGGACCCCTCTGGGGCAACGGCATAGAGGGGTCAAATGCAAAAATGTATTCGCAGAACAAGAGTGTGCAAATAACTTTATTCACATCTGGCCCCTCTATGCCAAAAAAATGGCAACTCCGCACCATAATAAATGTCTCCCAAAGGGTTTACATTGAAACCTACAGGTGGCCATAACCAGAAATACATCCTGGACAGATTTCTGCTTATTGTTCGGTCACAATTAATCAGTAATTACTCACATTTACTGCAATGCAGCAGGAGTCATGTAGTGCAACATGGGGATTTTTGGTTGTGTCCGCCTAACCTTTTTGGCCGTGTAGTCCAACCCTATTCTAGGTATTGCTGGGACCACTAATGACCAGCAGTATCAGAAGGTCTTTTTTTGGGGGGGGTCATCCAGATTACCTCATCCAGTCAATAGAGACTGGAATAGGCCAGACAAAATCTAACATTTCATGGACTATCGCTAGTTCCCTTAGTCCCTTTAAATGATGTCATTGGGCAGAAAATGGCATAAAACGTGTAAAACATCAATAGGGATATTTCCTTGAACCATTTATGAATGAAAAAATAAATAAATAAATAAATGACTCTGTATTGTGATCAAACCCAGTTGTATTGGCATAAAGTTTTGACCATGCAGTAGTGTTGTAGCTCTGAAGCCTTTCTACCACTCTACTACTGTGTGACTGTGTCAATTTCCATTGTCTACTATATAGCAAAGTTTCAATACCAAAGGGTTGCATTGAGCAAAAGTTGCAGTCAACTGAAACATGTCCAATGAGCAGATTTCCCCTTTGGTTAGCTTAGAAAGGCCTTGATGACCCTCTGTGACCAGTCTGCCACCTGTAATGCTAAACAATTTGGTAGACAGCAGCAGCTATGTGACACTTTAGCACAGGAACAGCCGTTGTGTCGGAAGTGTGTGATTTCCCAGCTGTTTATCTTAGTGTCCCTCCTTGCATGCAAGGAGCTGTGAATGACAGAAAGCTGTTTTTCAGGGTGTAGCAAGATCATGTTTTCCTAAACCTTGCTCCACCCTTTTTCTGGTTGCAGATTCTCTGATATCCACAGACTCGCACGCTATGCCTGTCACACTCACACACACATACACACACATGCAGATGAAGTGTCGGAGGTCACACGCGTGCTACATAGTAGTATCAGCATCACGCTAAGGGTGTGAAGTGCACGAATCAATCAGGTTCAAAGTATTAACTCTTTTATGTGAACCAATGTGTCATAGTAGATAGTGAGCTGAGTTGTAGAACAGAAGCAGACAGCCTGTCATTTATTTACATGTAAGCGGTGACTCTTCTACAATTAGAACCACTTGTCCAGGCATACGACAGGAGCTGTGTAGCACATCTGTGCCCCAGAGCATGGGATAATTCTATTTTATCTGTTTAGACTACATCTGCACCTAGACTGTTTATATTTCACTGCTACAAAAATCACTGTCAATAGGAATGGATTAGGTAACTTAAAAATCACTTCAAAATGACTCCAGTCAAACAAGCTGGCAGCAATTGGCCTCTTTTCACACTGCGCTTAGCAGCGTGTTTAACAGACCCCCACCACCAATATCCAACATTTTGGATGGAATGGCGTGGACCACCGCACCATGCAACTGAGCTAGATCCCTTAAAAATGTATATCAGTATATGTATTTTTACCATAGGACCCTACATATGACCCATTTTGAAATATGCATCTCATATGCAGTATTTAAAGCTATTTCATATTTATTATTCTGTGTGCCCATTATATTCACCCAATGTTAAAGGAGAAGTCTGGCGAAAAGTTTTATTAAAGTATTGTATTGCCCCCCAAAAGTTATACAAATCACCAATATACACTTATTACGGGAAATGCTTATAAAGTGCTTTTTTCCCTGCACTTACTACTGCATCAAGGCTTCACTTCCTGGATAAAATGGTGATGTCACGACCCGACTGACAGAGCTGTGCGGGCCGTGGCTGCTGAAGAGGATGATGGCAGAGGGATGCTCAGTGTCCCTCCAGTGCCCTGTGTCCCTCCAGTGCCCTCTGCCATCATCCTCTCCAGCAGCCACAGCCCGCACAGCTCTGGGAGTCAGGTTGTGACATCACCATTTTATCCAGGAAGTGAAGCCTTGATGCAGTAGTAAGTGCAGGGAAAAAAGCACTTTACAAGCACTTCCTGTAATAAATGTATTTTGGGGATTTGTATAACTTTTTGGGGGCAGTACAATACTTTAATAAAATTTTTTGCCTGACTTCTCCTTTAAGCCTAGTCCAGTTATACATGGCGGTATTTTACATCAGTATGTGTAAGCCAAAACTAGAAATTGGTCTTAAACACAGAAAAGATAAAAAGCTTTGCACTCCTGTTTTTTTTTTCTCTGTGTCGCTTCCACTCCTATTCTTGGCTTACAAATACAAGTGTAAAATGCTAACCCATATACTGCCATATGATGGTGGCTTGGATTTGCTAAGGATAATTCCATGGAGAAAGGTTCCAAAAAATCCATACCATATCCTGCTGATGTTGGTGTGGATTGTGCAGGCATCTTCTGCTGCAGAAAACTTCTGTTACTAAACAAAACCCAGTGCTCCTGGCCCATCGCTTAATCTCTGCACACCCGGCCTCCAGCTGTGACATTTCATCATATGTGACCGCTGCAGCCTGTGACCGGCCGCCGCAGTCATGTGACCACATAATACGAAGTGAGGAAAATCCAGAACGAATCTATGATCTAATTTGATACACTGTAGATTGAAAAAATTGCACTACAAATAGATTTCCATGTAAAGAATTTAAGCTGCATGTAGATGAGATTTAGCCTCACATCCACTTTATAGCTTCCATATTCTGCAGCACACAAAATCTGCTGCAAATATGCTACATGTGAAATTATCCTAATATCTATAAAATACTAATATAAATATCATGTATGGTATTTTAAACTTTTCTGCTTAATTCCTTTACTCTATTATTCAGTTCTATTATTATGCAGTAAGTAAAGGTTTGCCAAGTTTACACTCCCCTCACCACCCCGACTCCGCACGCTATCCTCCTGAAATTCCCTAATCAACCTGTCTATCTGCAAGGACACTCCGTAGTTCATTAACTTATTAACTAAACAAGCTTTGCTGTCCCAACACTGAACACACGCACAGGACAAAAAAGGGGAAACATGAAGCATTACGTAAGAATTTAGGACTATATTTTTTCGAGTAAAATATTCACACTTTCTAGGACATGAAAATAATAGGCATGTACCTGGTTTGAGGCACTTTCTCATGTGTTTTGTTAATGCAGTAGGTAGTGCATGGGCTCTTCTTAATTCCTTTGCTTTCTATTAATCCAGTTTGAAAAGTGTAAATTTCGTGAGCCATAATATATTATTAGTCTTAGGCCACGTTCACACACTGTGTTTGGCCGCTAAACAATGACCATTGTTGTAGAGTGCAACAACGGACACTGTTTAACAGCACTGCTTAATTGTTTAGCAGTCTATGGAACCACGGCCGTAGTGCATACACCCTGTATACACTAAGGCTGGGGTTCTCTGCACCAGCACAAAATAATCGACAGGTCTATTTTGTGTGGCCGCTATTTAGTGATTCAGCTCCCGGCTGTACTTTACATTGTGTACTATGGTTAATTGGAGTGCAGGCACACCCGAATGTGCCCGCATTCCAAATAAAATAAAGTGATGTTCATCCGGCCGATACTGAACATCTCTGACATCGGCCAATATTTATTGTGTAAACATGGCCTTAAAAAACATTTGAGCTCATTGTATTTCTGGAATGCTGGAGTTTGCCTTTTCTTAGTATTTATTACACATATTTTCCAGTATATTCCAGTTGTTTGGGGAACAATGCAGTTTAAAATCTATAGTTTTTTTTTTTTTAATAACGTTGGAGTAAATTCCTTTAAATGAGTCAGAAATACTCAAATACCCCTTAAGGCCATGTTCACACAATGTATGAACATGGGCCATTGTTTGATCCTGCCAGGTCAAATAACTGCCGATATCGGACATGTTCACATAACAATAATTTATTTTAATTGGAATGCAGGAACATTCGGGTGTGCCCACACTCCACTTTGCCATAGCACACAGTGAAAAGAACGTCCGGGAGCCGTATGTTACATTGTGTGCACAGGCTATCTTGTGCAGCCACTGTTCACTGAATAGCGGCCTCACAAAATAGAACAGTCACTTATTTTGTGCGGCTGCAGAGAACCATGGCCGTAGTGTATACAGGGACGTATCTCAAAACTGTGTCTGGCAGGAGAACCTCTACCCACAAGACAGGAAATGGAAAGCTTCATGTAACGGCTACAAAGCTCATATAAGCAGGAGCTGAACTCCATTAACCCCTTAAAGACCGGGCCAATTTCTAGTTTAGCGCTTTCGTTTTTTCCTCCTTGTCCTTAAAGTGACACTGTCACCCCCTTTGTGCATTCTGACATCTCTACACAGGTGTAAAGGGTAAATTTAGCATTTTTCATACCTTATTTCATATCATACATCATGGTGTTTGTTCAAGTAAAAAGTGTCCTTTTATCAACTGCAGATTGTATTAAGTGGGCGTGGCCTCGTGACATTAGCGCCACTTAGCCCCACCCACAACGGTACTGTTGGCCCCGCCCCTTGCCACCCATTGGTTGGTCAACGTAAAGGGGTGGGGTCTAGACCTTTCGGCCAGCCTGTTCCAATGGCCGGCGAGGGGCGTGGCCAACTGTGGAGTTGTGGGTGGGGCTAAGTGGCACTAATGCCGCGAGGCCCCGCCCACTTCACACAATCTGCAGTTGATAAAAGATGACTTTTTACTTGAACAAGCACCATGACATGTGATATGAAATAAGGTATGAAAACTGCTAAATTTACCCTTACAGCTGTGTAGAGATGTCAGAATGCAAAAAGGAAGTGACAGTGTCACTTTAAAAGGCCATAGCACTTGCATTTTTTCACCTAGAAACCTACATGAGCCCTTATTATTGCACCACTAACTGTACTTTGCAATGACAGGCTTAATTTTTGCATAAAGTACACTGAGAAACCAGAAAAAAATTAAACGTGTGGTGAAAAAACACACAACTCTGACGAAATTTTTTTTTAGCTTATTTAACACACATTACAAAGTTATATAACTTTGTAATGTGGTTAAATACCCGGTCTGGCCCCCTTCCCCCACTTTCGGACCCCCGACCGCCCGGAAGTTAAAGAATGTATACATTACCTATTACGGTCGTCACGGTCCTCTTCTCCCGGGCGGCATCTGGTGACGACAACGTCAGAGACGGGGGGCGGTCCGGGTCTTCTTCCTCCTCAGCGTATTCATGGAGAGTGAATGGGACGGAAAAGGCTGCTGGTGCACATGTGCAACAGCAGCCTTTTCATTGGCTGGAGCGCATCACATGGCTTCGAGCTTGCTCAGCCCTGATTGGCTGAGGTTGCTGGAAGCCATGTGATGCGCTCCAGCCAATGAAAAGGCTGCTGGTGCGCAAGCGCACTGGCAGCCTTTTCCATCCCCAGGACCCGGAAGTCAGAGAGATCGCTGGACGGCAGACGGCGGGCGAATAGAGTGGCGATTGTCACCGGAGGGATGGTGAGTATGGTGTCTGTGTGTGTCTGTGTTTTTTTTTTCGGGGGGGGGGGGGGGGTCCCGCCGGAGTTGTCCTTTAAATTTGGGGAGGTTTCATGTTTGCCGTTTGCCCTAGGGTAAAACTGACTTGGTATATATGTTCAAGTTATTATGGTTACAATGATATGTAACTTTTATTTTATTTGATGGATTTTAAAAAAATAAACCCTTTTTAAAAAAAATACATGTTCCTTAAAATTGCTCTATTACCATGCTTATAGCGCTTTTATCCTTTGGTCTATGGGGCCATGTGAGGTGTCATTTTTTGCGCCATGATCTGTAATTTCTATCGGTGCCTTGTTTGCATATATGTGATCACTTTTTATTACAATTTTTCTGGATTTGATGCAACCTAAAATGCGCAATTTTGCACTTTGGAATTTTTTTGCCTTTATGCCATTTACCGTGCGAGATCAGGAATTTAATAAATTAATAGTTTGGGTGTTTACGCACGCGGCGATATCAAACATGTTTATTTATTTTTATTTATTAAATGGGAAAAGTGGGGTGATTATAACTTTTATTAGGGGAGGGGATTATTTATTAATAATAAAACATTTTCTTTTTTTTACACACATACTAGAAGCCCCCCTGGGGGACTTTTAGTATAGCCACACTGATCTCTCATTGAGATCTATGCAGCACAGCTATACTGCATAGATCAACGAGATCAGTGTTCTATTGCTTTTGGCTGCTGCAGCCGAAAGCAATAGAATGCCGAGCTGGGATCAGCACCATTACGGCGCAGACCCTGGCCCGGCTCAGATGTAGGGATCGTTCCTCTGCGACCACTCGCGTAGGGGCGATTCCCCCCCCACTTGACCACCAGGTATTGGAGAAACAGCTTTTTAAATGCAGCTGTCAACTTTGACAGCTGCATTTTAAAATCTAATTACCGGCACGGCGATCGGAACGTGCAGAAAGCACCCGGAATCGCAGCGGTTCAGAGCGGGGTTGCCGCGTGGTGCCCCTCTAAACTCCCTTAACGACCTCAAGGCGTATATTTACGGCTGTGATTGTTATGGGGTTAAAGCTGTGATGCAAATAACCAAGACTAGAATAGAAGAAATGGACATTTCTGCTAAAGTGGAAAACTTAACTATGAAAATGGACACTCTCGAGTCCCACCTCCCTCAGCTGTATTGTCTGCACAATGATGAGGAACACAGAAGCAGGTGAAACAGGAAGTACCAAAACCTCTGATCTAATTCCTACATTGCAGGAGATCTTCAGTTCTACAATGCCCTATTTCTGCATAGTTTGAAATAGATAGGGTTCAAAGGGATCTGGGTCCACCTAATCCAGACCCTGACAGACCAAGGGATGTGATATCCAGTCTGCATTATTATTCCATAAAAAGAGGAAGTTACGTACAAGGAAAGGTCAGAAACCACTATTGACCTTGATGGCATTTCTTTAATGCTACTGTAAGATCTTTCAAGATATACGCTCTCTCATCGCTGCATATTCAACCTCTTTCGGAAGTGTTGTACATCTCATACGCATGGGGCCCATATCAGTCTTGGGTCTACCAGAACATCTACCGGACTGGTCTTTTCTGCCTTCGCCGCCAGACTGCAAGGGGTTGGAATCATTGAGGTCAACTGCTGATAAGCTTGTTGAATGTTCCAGATTCACCCTGACATTATGCCAAGAGGAATGCTGTTCTTAATATCTTGTGGTGAGCATTTGCTTGATACATGGGTGTTGCAGCCTATGCATGCAGTTGCCACATTGATCTGTATATCTCAATTCTGGGGAAAGGGTATATCCTTTTAGTCACATTGAGGTCAACCATTGATGAGCCTGATGGATAAAGTTCTCGTTTTAGTTCACCCTATTATGTAAAGATGTACGCTGTCCTGTACATTCCCCAATCTTGGGGAAGGGTATATCCCTTTGGCCACATTCAGAGGTTAACTTATATTTGGTTAGACCAGAAAGTGTTTTTTTTTTTTGTTTGTTTTGTTAAAGGGGAACTCCAAGTAGCCTTGTTAAAAAAAAGACAGATAGTGCAAGGTTCTTACCTAACCACTCTTCAAGTGGTTGTACAGTAGTCCTGCAGTTTTCTGCCTGCTCCATCTCTCTAACTGTTGCTGTTCCTGTGCACTGCTATTAGACATCTGCCAGTAGTCTGATAGACGCTCAGAACGTCCTGCTTCTCCCACCCATAACCCTGCACCCTCACACATGCCCCTTTCTGCTCAATCGACCCCGCTCACACTCCTTCCCCTGTCATGTCTGCATTCTCACTCAGCAAACAAACGCAATGTGAGATGGAGGTCACATGATCTTCATCTCCTGTGGGGGGAGAGCAGTGGGAGCAGGAGACAGAGTGGATTGCACAGAGGCCAGTTTTCTTCACTTTCTCGATGTCAATCAACTACCAGTGTGGCAGAACCGCACAGATATGGTAATACATTGTATAGAGACAGCTATATAACTTTCAATGTACTTTTTAATAAAAAGTAACCTTCCTTCCTTCCTTCCTTCCTTCCTTCCTTCCTTCCTTCCTTCCTTCCTTCCTTCCTTCCTTCCTTCCTTCCTTCCTTCCTTCCTTCCTTACTTCCTTCCTTCCTTCCTTCCTTCCTTCCTTCCTTCCTTCCTTCCTTCCTTCCTTCCTTCCTTCCTTCCTTCCTTCCTTCCTTCCTTCCTTCCTTCCTTCCTTCCTTCCTTCCTTCCTTCCTTCCTTCCTTCCTTCCTTCCTTCCTTCCTTCCTTCCTTCCTTCCTTCCTTCCTTCCTTCCTTCCTTCCTTCCTTCCTTCCTTCCTTCCTTCCTTCCTTCCTTCCTTCCTTCCTTCCTTCCTTCCTTCCTTCCTTCCTTCCTTCCTTCCTTCCTTCCTTCCTTCCTTCCTTCCTTCCTTCCTTCCTTCCTTCCTTCCTTCCTTCCTTCCTTCCTTCCTTCCTTCCTTCCTTCCTTCCTTCCTTCCTTCCTTCCTTCCTTCCTTCCTTCCTTCCTTCCTTCCTTCCTTCCTTCCTTCCTTCCTTCCTTCCTTCCTTCCTTCCTTCCTTCCTTCCTTCCTTCCTTCCTTCCTTCCTTCCTTCCTTCCTTCCTTCCTTCCCTGAAATTTTAGCAGTAGGGTGACAGATGTGTTTTTATGTCTGCATCATTCACAGTATCATATTGGTCCATAGTCATATCTATTATTACATGTTTCAAATGTATTATGTATATTCTGGTACAGTCAGTTAATGCTTCCATTGTCTTATTTTCTAATATATGCAAACTCCCATCTTGTTTTCATTTCTTTTACCAATAAAATAGGAGTATACACAGACTAATAAAAAGAGTACAGCACATTGAATGTGTTAGCTTCCAAGTTTGGCACATGGTCTGTTAATGTTATCTATTAGGATAACAAAAATAGTTACAGCTTTCTAACAAGGAAAAGAACAAGTTCGTACATCTGTCTGGAGTCTGTCCTCAGGATAAAAGAAGAAATTTTGCAGACAGATCAAACCTCCCTGCACGCAAACCTCCAAAGAGAAGAGCTTGCGGCCAAGTCAAGAGAAGTTGTGCCTGTCCCTTCTTTGTACCATTCCTCTTCCTCTAACTGTGCATGTAATTGAACTGTAAATCACTAGAACAGCCTCAAGCTCACACAATTTATATTAGTGGCTGCTATCTGCACGCACAGCATAGCATCCTAGGTAAAAGCACCTACACTATAGAAGGTTTACATGATCTCGATTGCTGCCCAAATGAGAGGAAGAAGCAAGTTTAAACAACCCTCAAATGTGTTCAGATTTATGATGTGTTCCCATGTGATCAAATTAATAAACTCGTCATGCTAAATGTTGTTAGAAGACTCACCAAACTGCTCTCCTGTATGGCAGCTTGACAAGTGCTTGGAGGGAAACTTAAACCTCCCTTCTCCCCGCTTGTACTTCTAGAAGTACATGCCTTTTCTTATGG
The DNA here is from genome assembly GCF_027789765.1 of Dendropsophus ebraccatus. Classification (NCBI taxonomy): domain Eukaryota; kingdom Metazoa; phylum Chordata; class Amphibia; order Anura; family Hylidae; genus Dendropsophus; species Dendropsophus ebraccatus. The sequence continues at coordinate 146,405,445 of NC_091454.1, read as the reverse complement.
TAAGTTCACATCAGACACAAACAGGTAAATAGGAAATGGTTTTTCCAGCAATAGTTAAAGTGTCACTGTCGTTTAATTTTTTCCCCCCAGAAATCAATAGTACAGGCAATTTGAAGAAACTTTGTCATTGAGTTTATTAGCCGGAAAATGCATTTTTATCATGAAAAAACAGTTTGAAGCTCTTTCCCCTGTCTTCATGGCTTGCTTATGGAGAGGGGAGGGGTGAAGAGAGGTGAGGCACCAAAACAGGACAACAAAGAGTTAATTTACAGTTAATCACCCGGCTATCTCCTCTGACAGTCAGCACTTACCTCCCAGGCCTCTGAATATGCTGTCACCCACCTCTGTGTTGTGTAATCCTTTGTTCTCTGCTCTCTGCTGCCGACTAACTCCCTCCTCCCCCCTCCCCTCTCTATAGAACAGACAGGGCTGTGTCTGATGCAAAAAGTCACAATTTCCTGATATTTTGCAGTCAATGGAAAGGAGGAGGGAGGGGGGAACCTGGGAGAAGTCTTTTTGAATGCAGATAATGGCATATTTGCTTAATAAACCCAAATACAAAGTTTCTTAAAATCGCCTGGACTATTGATTTCTGCAAAAAAAAAACAAAACCAGAGTGACTCTTTAACATCAGAACAGGATATGATTATGTGTTTTTCAAATAAAGCAAACGGATAAAACTTGAGGAGTTTACAGAGGAGCAAACCTCCAGTGCGCCATCATCCTCTCCAGCAGTCACAGCACGCACAGCTCTGGGAGTCGGGTCGTGACATCACCATTTTATCCAGGAAGTGACATCACCATGTTATCCAGGAAGTGACATCACCATGTTATCCAGGAAGTGAAGCCTTGATGCAGTACAAAGTGCAGGGAAAAAAAGCACTTTATAAGCATTTCCCGTAATAAGTGTATATTGGTAATTTGTATAACTTCTGGGGGGCAATACAATACTTAAATAAAAATTTTCGCCGGACTTCTCTTTTAAAGTGATATCCTTCTGAACTCATTTTGAAGGTTGACACAATAATAACTGTTGATGATACCAGCTTACTGACATACCATCTCCCTGCTATCTTTAGCTTGAAACATTCAATATTTACCTTTTACCCATAGAAGATGCTGGTGTTCACTTCTAATAACATCTTGATCTGAGAATTTTAGCACATTCCTCTGTCCTTCTACCATTGCTTAGAATACATCTACCGCAATCTTGAAAATATAATTTACTTATCTTATCATTCATCATTTGGCCAAATGTCAAGAGCTGAAGTGTGTGCCATGTAAAAATTGTCTATCCCCAGGTTGCATCACTGACTATAAAGGGCTAAAAGAAAATTGTATAAATAAATGTAAAAACACTGATTACAGACTACAGCAAATATGGAAAAAACTTTGCTAAAGTTAAGTCAAATGTATTTCTGCCTCCAGAACAAGATCTGATTACTAATTATTAGAAGGGAGAGGGGAGGGGTATCATAAAAACACAGAAGATTGTCCATCTAGTCAGCCCTTTTAGTACTTGCCTTATTATTATTATCTTAGGATAGATATATGTTTATCCCAGGCATGTTTAACCCTTAGAGGACGGGGCCAAGAAAAATTTTAGCGTTTTCGTTTTTTCCTCCTTGTGCTTAAAAGGCCATAGCACTTGCATTTTTCACATAGAAACCCACATGAGCCCTTATTTTTTGCGCCACTAATTGTACTTTGCAATGACAGGCTGAATTATTTCATAAAGTACACTGCGAAACCAGAAAAAAATTCAATGTGTGGTGAAATTGAAAAAAAAACACAACGCATTTCTTTTATTTGGAGGGTATTTTTTTTTTATGCCATTTGCCCTGGGGTAAAACTGACATGTTACATATGTTCCTCAAGTTACGATTACAACAATATGTAACATGTATAACTTTTATATTATGTGATGGCCTGTAAAAAATTCAAACCATTGTTAACAAATATATGTTCCTTAAAATCGCTCCATTCCCAGGCTTATAGCGCTTTTATCCTTTGGTCTATGGAGCTGTCTGAGGTGTCATTTTTTGCGCCATGATCTGTTCTTTCTATCGGTACCTTGACTGCGCATATGCGACTTTTTGATCGCTTTTTATTACAATTTTTCCTGGATTTAATGCGACCAAAAATGTGCAATTTTGCACTTTGGGATTTTTTTGGGGCTGACGCGGTTTACCGTACGAGATTGGGAATATGATTAATTAATAGTTGGGGCGATTACGCACGCGGCGATCCCAAACATTTTTATTTATTTATTTATTTTTATTTATAACATGGGAAAAGGGGGGTGATTCACACTTTTATTAGGGGAGGGGGCTTTTTACTAATAATAACACTTTTTTTTACTTTTACACTTATACTAGAAGCCACCCTGGGAGACTCCTAATATATACACACTGATCTCTCATACAGATCGATGAGATAGGCACTCGATTGCTTCCGGCTGCTGCAGCCGGAAGCAACCGAATGGCGAGCCGGGATCAGCGTTATTTTGGAGGAGACCCCGGCAGGTAACAGACACAGAGATCACTCCTCCGGGACAAACTCCCGAGGGGGGAGGGGCGATCTCCGCCACTAGACACCGCGGAACGGCTGCATCAGGTAATCGGATGCAGCTGTCATCTTTGACAGCTGCATCCGATTATCTAATTAGCGGGCACGGCGATCGGACCATGCCGCTAATAACCGCGGTCCCGGGCTACATGCGGCGCCTGGGACCGGGGCGGTTCAGAGCGCGGCCCCGCTCTGAACACCTGTGGGCAGCCCTGGACGTACGGGTACGTCCAGGGTCGCCTAAGGGTTAAATTCTGTTATTGTAGATTTACCAACCACATCTGCGGGAAGTTTGTTCTAAGCATGTACTACTCTTTTTTTTGTAAAGTAATATTTCCTCATGTTGCTTTTGATTTTTCCCCCAATCTCAGATTTTGCCCCCTAATCCTTGTGTTATTAAAAACACATATTTAGTCCTTTAACATATTTAAAGGTGGCTGGGGCTGGCAGGGGTTTGCACAAAAAAACCCCAGTACTTTTTTTGAACTTGCTAAATTGGTGCATATAGTGCTACGCCAACCAAAGCATGCTCCTTGAGCTCACACAGTTATATTATTGACCCATAGGGGGACATTTATGAAGTCCTGCGTTTTTTACGCCAGACTTATAAATGTCCCCGCATCTCCGGCGCTACTGAGATTTATGTAGAGGCGGAGCGCCTCTACATAAATCCCGTGCGCGTCGGTGCGCACAGCCGAAAACCTACGCACCCTGAAAGGTGGAGTAGGTTTTCGGCGTATCTTTGCGCAGAAAAAATGATAAATCGCGCGGACTCTCCCCCCCGGCGTACTCGGCGTGAAGTGCCGATATGCGAATATTTTATTCGCAAATCGGCCATTTGCGAATAAAAAAATATGCAAATCGCCACTTTCCGCCAAAAATTATCCGTACGTCGGATGATACATGTCGCCCATAGTGTTAAAGGGCTAAAAAATTAAATCCTCCCAAACCTAAATGTCTCACTCACCAAGTCCCCCTGAGTACTTTGAGCCATCTCCTGTCTTTCTAGCCGCTGACGTTACAACTTTTTCTAAAGCTGGTTTATATCCAAGATGGTGATGGCCAGGAAACTACATTTCCTATCATGCAATGCTTCCCATTGATTGGTCCATTTGCATACCCGTCCCCTTGGCAGCAGGCAGAGAAGAAAGCTCTCATTACTATTGCACAGTAAACACAGGACTGTTGTTTTCACTGACTTTACATCACATCACCCCAATATGTATTCCATACTAGCTGATGATGTAGCAGAGCTGATCAGGGGCGTAACTAGAAATGGCTGGGCCCCATAGCAAACTTTTAATTGGGCCCCCCCCCCCTCAACCGACCACCACACCGTCAACACACCCAGCTCTACACAGGGTCTGTACTACATATAAATTACAGTGCAAATATATTTAGTGACTCACAGGGGACGTCTTCTCTGATCGGAGTTCTTCCCTTTTCATCTTCTTCTCCATCTGTCCTGGGCCATTATGAGAACTTCTCTGAGCCACGAATGCACAGAATCTGCCAGACAGACATATTAGTCTCCTCACTCTGGCACCATCCTCATCTCTATACACACTGCACATCTGTTTTGGCCCCTTTAAGCCCTCTTTCAGTGGGTAGCCCTGGCTCCTTATAGATAGTCCCTTGTTCAGTCTTCCACATAGATGGCCCTGTGTGCATCTACTATAGTAGAGAGCCCCTCTGTGTTTATAGTACATGACAACCTCTGTGCATCCCCTATACCAGGGGTAGGGAACCTCGGCTCTCCAGCTGTTGCAAAACTACAACTCCCATCATGTGTAGACAGTCAAAGCTAAAGCTGTAGTTTTTAAACAGCTGGAGAGCCAAGGTTCCCTATCCCTGCCCTGTAGTATATGGCCCCCTCTGTGTAGTCCCCTTATAGATGACCCCTCTGTTTAGTCCACTAAAATAAATACCTCCCCCCCTCTGCGCATGCCCTATTATATACATCCCGCAGTGTAGTTACCCTTATAGATGCCTCCTCTGTGACGTCCTCCTTATAGATTGCCCCCTGTGTTGTTCCCCTTACAAATGGCCCCCAGTGTTGTCCCTCCCCATATATATAGCCCCCAGTGTTTTCCCTCCCCCATATATATAGCCCCAAGTGTTGTCCCTCCCCCATATATATATATATATAGCCCCAAGTGTTGTGCCTCCCCATATATATATAGCCCCCAGTGTTGTGCCTCCCCCATATATGCAGCCCCCAGTGTTGATCCTCCCCCATATAGCCCCCAGTGTTGTTCCTCCCCCATATATATAACCCCCAGTGCTGTGCCTCCCCCATATATATTGCCCCCAGTGCTGTGCCTCCCCCATATATCTAGCTCCCAGTGCTGTGCCTCCCCCATATATATAGCCCCCAGTGCTGTGCCTCCCCCATATATATAGCCCCCAGTGCTGTGCCTCCCCATATATATACAGCCCCCAGTATTGTGCATCCCCCATATATATATACAGCCCCCAGTGCTGTGCCTCCCCCATATATATAGCCCCCAGTGCTGTCCCTCCCCATATATATAGCCCCCAGTGCTGTGTCTCTCCCATATATATATACAACCCCCAGTGCTGTGCCTCCCCCATATATATATACAGCCCCCAGTATTGTGCATCCCCCATATATATATATATATATATATATATATATATATATACAGCCCCTAGTGCTGTGCATCCTCTCTCTCTCTCTCTCTCTCTCTATATATATATATATATATACATACAGCCCCTAGTGCTGTGCATCCCCCATATATATACAGCCCCTAGTGCTGTGCTGTGCATCCCATATATATATATATATATATATATATATATATATATATACAGCCCCTAGTGCTGTGCATCCCCCATATTATATATATATATATATATATATATATATATATATACAGCCCCTAGTGCTGTACATCCCCCATATATATAATATATAATATATTTATATATATATATATATATATATATATATATATATATATGGGATGCGCAGCACTAGGGGCTGTATATATATATATATATATATATATATAATATGGGGGATGCACAGCATTAGGGGCTGTATATATATGATGCATTTATATGATGCAGCAGAGCTGATGCGGGGGTGGGGGGTGCGGCAGGTTGTGTGTGAGGGAGGGAGCTGGAGTGGTAATTTGTTTGGGGTGTAGTCTAGGTAGAGGGTCAGGAGGGAACCAGTATATCACATGGGGGGGATGTGGGTGGACAAGCAGGTGCTGTGATTTGCAGCGTGTGAGGGAGATTACAGGCTCCAGAGTGCTGTCATCTGTGTACGGCAGGTGCAGGGGGGCTGCACAGGAGAGATCAGGGCCGTTTCTAGGTAATTTGGAATACAGGGCGAATCTTGCTAAAAGTGCCCCCCCCCCCAAAAAAAAATAAAGGAATTCAGTGACTTACAGGTGACGTCTTCTTTGATCTGAGGCGTCAATTTCCTTTTCCTCTCCTTCTGGCCCAGACCTCCATGATGATTTCTTCTAGGTACAATTCATCTCCTTAGAACCTGCCAAACATCTTAGGCTCCGCACTTTTACAACAACTTCCCCTTTTTTGAGTCATGTGCAGTGAAGTCAGTAGGTATGTGGGTTACCCCCTGTGTATAGGATCCCCTTCTGTGCCCCCATATAGTAATAATCCCCCTGTGCTCTGTCCCCGTAGTAATAATCCACCTGTACTCCACTCTATAGTAATAATCCCCCTGTGCTCTGTCCCCATAGTAATAATCCCCCTGTACTCCACTCTATAGTAATAATCCCCCTGTGCTCCCCCCATAGTAATAATCCCCCTGTGCTCCCCCCATAGTAATAATCCCCCTGTGCTCGTCCCCATAGTAATATCCCACCTGTGCTCCCTCCCATAGCAATAATCCCCCTGTGCTCTCCTCATAGTAATAATCCTTCTGTGCTCCACTCCATAATAACCCCACCTGTGCTCCTTCCCATAGTAATAATCCCCCTGTGCTTTGTCCCCATAGTAATAATCCTCCCTGTACAGTTCCCATAGTAATAATCCCCCTGTGCTGTCCCCATAGTAATAATCCCCCTGTGCTGTCCCCATAGTAATATTCCCCGTGTTGTCCCCATAGTAATAATCCTCCTGTGCTCGTCCCCATAGTAATAATCCCCCTGTGCTCTGTTCCCAAAGTAATTATCCCTCCTTTGCTCCCCCCATAGTTATAATCCCCCGTGCAGTCTCAATAGTAATAATCCCCCTGTGCTTCCCCCCCCATAGTATTAGTCCAGATAGTAATATCCCTATATAGGATAGCCCTCCCCCCGTGTAGCCCCCCCATAAAATAGACCCCCTGTGTAGCCCCCCATAATAATGCCTTCCCCTGGTGTAGACCCCCAAAGTATAGCCTAGCCCCCCATAGTGTAGCCCTCCCCGTGTAGCCCCCCATAGTATAGACCCCCTGTGTAGCCCCCCATAGTAATGCCCTCCCCTGTGTAGACCCCCAAAATATAGCCTAGCCCCCCATAGTGTAGCCCCCATAGTATAGACCCCCTGTGTAGCCCCCCCCATAGTAATGCCCTCCCCTGTGTAGACCCCCAAAGTATAGCCTAGCCTCACCGCTGTAGCCCCGCGGCGCCCAGCGTCGGCTGGTGTGTCAGATTGCCTGTGCCGGAAGCTCACTGTACCTGCCAGACATCCGGCAGCCTCTTAACGCCCCTGGAGGGACCGGCCCGGGGGCGCACGCCCCCCGGCCCAACCCGACCCTACCGAGCGTGGGGGCAGCAATCTGGGCAGGTGATGGGGTGGGTGGCCGAGGAGGGGGAGAGCACCGTTAGGTGAGGTCCAGAGGGGTGGATGTGCCACCTGCGCCCCATAGCTGTTGGCGCCCCCGTGCGGTCGCCCGCCCACCACTAGAAACGGCCCTGGGAGAGATGAGCGGGAGCACAGGAAGGTGATGACAGGCTCCGGAGTGCTGTCATCTAAGTGTATGGCGGGGGGGGGATACATGCAGGAGGGAGATGACAGGCTCTTAAGCTCTATCATCTCTATGTACACTGGGGGTGTGCAGGAGGGAGGTGACAGGCTGTCATCTGGGTCACCAAGTCAATAGACAGCTAACCCAGCCCCCAGATAGGAGATCACATGGACTCTGTCTACAAAGGGAGGAGGGAAGACGGAGCGGCAGGTTGTCAGAGTGGATGCAGAGAAGAAGATTTTAGTTGTCCAGAGCGAGTAAGTATGAGGAAAAAAATGGAAAGGGCGTAGGATAGGTTATACATGTATATTAGAGGGAGGGTAGTATTGGGATGGGGGATTGTTTAGAATATTGTTTTTCTTACCCAGATAACCCCTTTAATACAAAAATGTAATAATTTTTACTATAGAAACAATGACAATAACTGAATGAATGATAATTATGTTAAAAATGTAATACATAGAGGGTATATGTATTTAGCTAAAACACAATTACTTGGGTTAAAAGGGTATTGCAGATACATACATTTTTAATACATTGCTGGGGCCACTGGGGAAAATGATAAATAAATAAAAATAAATAAAATAATAATAATAATAATTAAAAAAAATGAAATACTACCCTACCTTCATGATGTTTCCTAGCTCCCTGTCAGTTGTTCTTCTTTCTAGATGGACCTGTCTTGGCAGTGACAGCCCATTCAGCAAATCACTTATTGAGGCAAGGCATTACAGTAACCGGTAGAGGCATTATCAAGCGATTCGCCTCGCTATTTATAGATCATACGACACACCATTAAAGAACTGCAAATGAAGTTTGCACACTGCTGGTTTTTTGGGGGATTTTTTGTTTAATAAAAATGTAAATTTTTGTATGATTTGGGATATGCGCAACATTTTTTACTGTACTCTTTTCCTTTTGCTCTGTATGGTATTTTGACATGAACTACAGCACCCCAATTTAATATAATATTACTTGAGCCCACTCTTTTGCGTAGTGGTTTAGTGTTATGTATACATTCACTGTAGTCTTTAGTATTACCCATACTATTACCAGAAAGACTATTCCTTCTATGCACATTGAAGGTTGACACAATAACTGTTGATGATACCAACTTACTGACATACCATCTCTCTGCTATCTTTAGCCCTAAACATTTATTATTTACTTTTTTCTATACAAGATACTGGTGTTGTTTTCTAAATATATCTTCATCTGACAATTTTAGCACATTCCTTTGTAGTCTACTATTGTTTAGAGTGGATTCATTGGAATCTTGAAAATGTTACTGATTATTATCCAAATATCCATGGATCTTTTTATTTATCATTTGTTACGCACGTTTGTTAACCTATAAACTTTCTAATAAATATTACTTTTTGCAAGAAAAAAAACTTCCTGAGTTGTTTTATATACGATAAAAGGGATTATCCAGCATTTAAAAAGTTTTTATATATTGCTTACCTCTCCACGCTCCCCCAGTGTCCCAATGCGGCCTCTTCAGTGTCTTCCGCTGACTGCAGCTTTGCTACTGCTGAGAAAAACTTGTCTCTGGAGTGTTAGCCAATAATTGGCCGCAGTGCTGTTCTGTCTCAGCCCGTGATTGGCTGAGTGGACTGTCATTCCTGAGACTTCGGAACACTAGGGGAGCGTGGAGAGGTAAGCATAAGATGTTTATGATGTTTACCAAGAATGCAGCAATGTCTAAAAAATTGTTAAACTCTGGATAGCCAATGTTGTACTACAGTGTAACAAAGGACGTGCAAGGAGGTGAAGGGGCTGCATCCAGGCGTAATCATGTGATGGTCACTAGAGGCTGTAGAACAGAGAAAGATGGAGGAGGAAGCTGGACAATACAGCCAGGAGCAAGGAGGGTAAGTTCAATCTACAGTAAGCATCCATCTGTATAGATTACTGCTGTCTGACCCCATGGATTGTTGTTCATATTGTAGATACCTTGCTGATTTTACTGATAACCCCAGGAATCTACTCAAAATAAACTAAAAATGAATTAACCAAAACTTTGCTTATTACTCATTGCTTTGAATTTTGAGTGTGGAGCTTTGAAATATTATTAAAGCGGTTATCCAGTGCTACAAAACATGGCCACTTTTCCCCCTACTGTTGTCTCCAGTTCAGGTGTGGTTTACAATTAAGCTCATTTACTTCAATGGAACTGAGTTTCAAAACCCCACCCAAACTGGAGACAACAGTAGGGGGAAAGTGGCCATGTTTTTGTAGCACTGAATAACCCCTTTAAATCTAAAATAAATATATTTAAGCAGCAATGAACTGTTCTATATAACTATATCACACATAGTCTGCAGTGGTTTAAACAACAGTTTTTGTAATTGAGGTCTTAAAAGTATGCTTCATTTTTACTGTAAATTTACTCTACTCAAGATGCTACACTGTTTTATAAACTTCTAATAACATCTGTGGGAGTTATTAAAGTTGTTTAAAACTTCCCACTTGGCTGTTTTTGGCATTTCAACCACCTTCAGTTACCACAGGCGGACCAGACTGGACTGGAGTGCACTTGTTCTTTTTTTCCCCCAAAAGCTTTTTATTAGGTATATACATAGTACAACACAGGACATGTTAGCAATTCGCATTTTTGGTCCAAATGGACAGGAGTGAACTTGTTCTTAAGATAAGTGAAGCTCCCAGAGATAGGATCAGACAGTTATGGGATACTGTATGCATAGGCAATATTTTTTTTTAAATGGGAATACCATTTAAAGCCCTGCTTCTTATCCATTGTATTTTTTTTCTATTAAATAAAAACCACTGATAGAAACATTTTAGCTATTCCAATAAATTCCATTTTGAACCAACTCCTACATAAATATTAGATGCTACAGGGACCTATGTTTATAGCAGACATTTAACAAAAATAAATCATGTAATGCCAACCATTAATTATATTTTATGCAGAAAGTTTGGATTTGAACAGTTTTTCTAATACAAGAGACACTGGAATTAGATATATTCTGCAAGCAACACTGCCCTCTTGTGGACGACACCTTTCACTGATCCTGTGTGGTAGATGAATTGTTCAACTGTCCTGGAGGACAGGAGAAATCCATCACTCTCTTCTTGTAAGGAAATAGTTTGTTGATTTCATATATAAAATATAATCTTCTACTATATAGATTATGACACAATATTGTCTGATGACAGGAACTTTCATGAATGCTTCTCCGTGTTGTTATTTCCAGGATATTCACACAAAAAAGATATTTGGGGAAAAAATTAAAATTGTTGTGAAAAAAAATAAAAACTGTGGTGACTTCTGGATCAAAAAGTCGTACAAGACCTGATCATCTTACAATTCAATGTGATGCCCTAAAAATCCCAGCAACCCTTCACACTGCTTTAATAAAGTTATATTACTTTGTAAATATATATTTTTTTTATTACATATTCACCTCCTTTGACTAGCAGCAGTAAGGGGGGACAGGACCCTTATTTCCCCTTGTAATTCTTTTCCCACTCTTACTTTCACAATTTAACCCCTTAGTGACCCATGAGGTACCCGTATGCCAGAAGGTCCAGGGGCTCTATGATGCGAGCTCAGGAGCTGAGCTTGCTTCATATAGGTGAGGACAGGCTGCTATCCTCATCATTAATGATGTCCCGCAGTGATTGTGCTGTTGTCTGTCATTAAAGGGGTACTACAGGCAGGAGTTTTTTCGCTATGGCTGAGGAGGGTGTGGATGAAGGCCACGATGTCCATTTAACTCCCCGGTTCCAGCGCTGGGTCCTGCATCGTGGGATGTGATAATTCCAGCCCACTCAGCCATTCAATGGCAGATGTGGGATCCCGCTAAATGGCATGTTTCAAGCTACATAATAGACCAGGAAGCAGCCAGGAACCACAGACCGGAGCAGTGTGATGTGGAACCCAGCACTGGAAGAGGGGAGGTAAGTGTTGCCTTAATCCACCTCCTCCCCGGCTATAGCGGAAAAAGCACTCCTGTCCAGAGTCAGGGCCGATTCAGGGGTCTCCGCCGCCTGAGGCAAACCGCAGGCGGCCGCCCCCTCACTAGCACCCCCCCCCCCCCCCCCGGACCACAACGCGTACCCGGCACCCCCCCCCCCCCGTATACAAACACCAACCCCGTGCGCTCCAGCCGTGCAGCCGCTCACCTGTCCTGCCGCAGGACTCCCGCCACCAACGCTCACCGCTGTCCCCCGCCGCGCTCCCGTGCTGTCAGTCAGCGACTGTCATCGCCGCCATCCCGCCACCAACGATAACCGGCTCATTGCGGCCCCTGCCTACCCCGGCCACTCACGTCTTGCTGGAGGACCATGAAAGCTGCTGACTTGACAGCGCGGGAGCGCGGCGGAGGACAGCGGTGAGCGTTGGTGACGGGAACGGACGGCTGCCGCAGGACAGGTGAGCGGCTGCAGGGCTGCTGTCTGCCGCCCCCTGCAGGGGCGCAGAATCTGCCGCCTGAGGCGGAATACTCATTCCGCCTCATGGTAGAAACGGCCCTGTCCAGAGTACCCCTTTACTCCTTCAATGCCGCCGATCAAAGCATTTAAGTGACAGTGATAGAAGCTGTGCTCCTGTCACTGTCTGATAGGGGCTCCCACAGTTGCCGATCGTTCTCCCTGACTGCTGGAGGAGTAACACTTATCTCTGTGCAGTCAGCTCAGCAATCTTCACATAGAGTCTGCCACAGGCAGGCTCTATGTGAAGATTGCAAATAATACTGATCAATGCTATGCAACGGCATAGCTTTGAGCAGTATATGCAGCCTAGTGATTGCAAGTAATAGTCCCCTTGAAGAAAAAAAAAATGTAAAAAAAAAGAGGGCATGAGGGACGTCTGGAGCGTTCCGTCCGGCCTCCCGATGATGACGTAGTCGACCCAAGATGGCGGCCAGGGTCGACCGCTAATAATAATAAGTACACCGCATCACACTTCCGGGGTGGGGGGTAACACAGGGAAGGGGGCCATTCACTTAAATAACACACATTACAAAGTTGTATAACTTTGTTATGTGTGTTATTTAGTAAATAAATGTTAAACGCCGCACTACCCGTTTAAAATATACCAATATTATTCCCGCTTGGTGAACGGCATGAACGGAAAAGTTACAGGATTGCTGATTTTTTTTTAAAGCAGAAAAAAATGTATAAAGAGTGAACAAAATGTCCCATTTATATAAATATGACATCAATAAAAACTAAAGATCGTGGTGCAAAAAAAGGACCCCCAATAAGCCATGTAAGTTGAAAAACAAAAGCGCTATGGCTCTTAGAAGGTGAGGAGGAAAAATTAAAAATACTATGAAAATTAGCGCGGTCATTAAGGCCAAAATCCACTCTGTTCTTTATGAGTTAACTATTTCTAACACATTAGTTTAGCACATTAATACACACTGCCCTCATGTGGCTGCTTTAACATACTGTATAACATCCACACCTGAGCCCCACAGTGCATGTACGTAAATTCACTTTAGAACACAAGATGTGTCCAAGCACAGACACATAACAGCATGGTGCATGCACAGCCTCATTTTGGTGGATTCAGACACCACATAAGACGGAGCAACAGTGAGTGTCTCACCGCCCCATCTGCCATTCAGACCCATTCTATTGCAAACATATTGGTAAGCCCACACAATTAATGGAGAACAGCAGTCTTTTGTCTTCTTTGCTACTGCCAGTCCCTTCTATTCATTTTTAGCCAATACTAGCTTCCTGTCAGCTATCTCTTAGGGCCCTATTCCACCGGACGATTATCATTGGCATAATCGTTAACGATTTCAAACGACCGCTATTGCAAAAGACCTGAAAACGTTCACTCATTTCCATGGAATGATAATTGTTACTTATGATCGTATTTGCGATCGTTTTTTCTTCGCTATTGCGTTCGTATCTACTGCGAACGACGTCTTATTCAATGCGAACGTTTTGCGAACGAGCAACGATAAAAATAGGTCCAGGTCTTATAAAGCGATCAATGATTTCTCATTCGGTCGTTAATCGTTAACTGCATTTCAACCAAACGATTATAGCTTAAATTAGAACGATTTAACGATAATCTGAACGATAATCGTCCGGTGGAATAGGGCCCTTAGGGCATGTGCACACTGAGGAAAACACGCGGAGGACTTGTGGCAGATTCTATGGTCAGGCAGATTCTGCCCTCCACCAAAAGAATGCACCCGTCCATTCTTTGGGTGGAATCTGCCTGACCATTGAATTGAGTCTATGGCACAGGCGGAGAGTGAAGCAAGTGGCGGAATCTGAAGCAAGTCCTCAGCGTGTTTTCCTCAGTGTGCACATACCCTTACACAGCAAGATTAAGAGGAGGAAGCAAGCGCTGACCTATCAGCTCAGCACTCACTTCCTCCTCATTCACTGCTTGCTGTCTGTGCTATTACACGCCCAGAAAACGAGCGGGAGGAGTGGTGAGATGGCAATGCGGGAAGCTGCAGGAGGGGCTGTGCAGATTACCTTTAGTTAGTCCAGGTGGCCCATTGATGAGAGCGCGGAGCGACAGGCTGCAGGCCGTTGCTGTCATTATCGTTTTTATTCAGCCAGTTGAAAGAAATGCTCAGCTGACATTGTGCATGAGCTAATACACCAAAGGAATCGCTTGGTCTAATAGGGCCCATACACTGTACATATCATAGCTACCGTTCTATCCATTTCATATCCTTCAATATTTCTTGTTTTTTTTTTTACATAGGCAACTTTTTCAAACGCCACAATGTGAGTATGCCACCTACCACAGTTCCCCATTTATCATGTTGACGTCCTCCTAACAGTTTATAGGTCCTCCCCCTGTAATATATTATTCTTTTTTCATTCTTTTCATAACTATAAGCATATTACAGCTTTTTACCCTATATATATATATCACTTTAGACTTTGTATATTTATACAGCACCCATCCTTATTTATTATGTATCACTATTTGCAAATTACAAAGTAATATAACTTTATTAAAGCAATGTATTAGCAATTTTAGAGGGGGTTCTGATACATTTTTAAAAAGTATACCCAGTTTTTTGGAGTAGAACTGTCGCATGATAAGTTTTTAAAATTGCCTCAGAAAGTAAACATTCAACAAATAAAGGGTGAAAACGAGCTGTTAGCTACATGCAGGAGAAATATAGCAGGCTGCCAGCATACTCATAAGGGAATTGGCTTCATTTGTTAGATCAAAAATGCAAAGAATACCCAAAAATTGGTGAAAGGTTCATTTATTGTCCCCATTGTTCAAATCAGACAATATCTTTAATTTGATTATTGCACAACCTCACTTTTTTTTTGTAAACTGTTTATTTATAAGGTTTTTCCATTTTTATAACAATGACAAGACAACCAGGGTATCTCGAGTACTTACCAATACAATTCAGCAGTATACATTCACTACTATTTAAAACAGCCACCTGCAAAACTTCCACAGTGATAGGGTTCCTCAGTGTTTCCAAGAAGATCGAAACTGGAAGAGACTCGGGGCATTGTGTAGGAAGACTGCACATCAAGTTCTAGCATACAGTAAGTATAGTATGGTATCAAAAAGGCATGTCTCGAGTAGGCCACAACTATGAACATTAAACTGTAACCAAACATACAAAACCAAAACTTGGGGTAACACATTAGGGGGGGGGGGGGAGGGGTCTAGTGTACAGAGCATCCCATGGATCCCAGATCTGGTTAAATTTCTCGACCGTGTTTTTTTGAGAGCAGAGAGGTATTCCATTCTCCTGACATCCAGCAGCTTATTTATAAATGTCTGGCGTGGGGGGGGGGATGCCATGGACCTCCAGGCTGCTGCTATGACACACTTAGCTGCAGTCAAAATATGCAACAGAAGCCGAGAGGAGTTTTTACCAAGGGTCTTAGGGCGGATGTTCAAGTGATATACCGAAGGGTCAAACTGGATGTCTGTCCCAAGTACAGCTCGGACCACCTCTTTTACCTCCCTCCAGTAGTGTTGTAACCTCTTGCATTCCCAAAAGACATGGAACAGGGTACCTCTCTGCGTCTCACAACATCACTTTTATTGGTAGTTTATAAATGGTGAAGGGTAAGCACCTCAATTCTATATTCACAGAGGTCACAATGACATCAACAGAGTATAACTGATAGTTTGGCATCTAGAACTTCCCACCACATAAATCTGAATCCACAAGTATTTGGACAGTAACAGTTTTCATAATTTAGCTTTTACACCACCACAATAGAGATAGAGACAGAGCCATCAGTATGTAGCTGAAGTGAACACTTTCAGCTTTAAAGGGATACTCTGGGAAAATCTTTTTCCCAGTAATTGAAACACATTACAAAGTTATATAACTTTGTATTATGCTTCAATCACCTATCTGCCCCCCTTCCCTATCTTTTCCTTACTCAACCCCCCACCAGGAAGTGAAGTAAACTCATTCTTACCTAATGACTATTGACCCCTGGCTGCTCTGTGGCAGCCATTTTGTGACAATGACATCATCAAGAGGGAGGCAGGTCTAAGCCCTGTTAGGCAAGCCTCCCTTTGTCAGATTACACAGGTTGCTCAGCTCTGATTGGCTGAACAAGATGTAAGCCATCTAACAGTTCTACAGAGTCAGTTAGACATCACAGGAGACAAAGTGCATCATGGGAAAGCCCAAACCAGGAAGTAAAGAAAAAATGAAGACACCAACTGGAGGTTCAGTTCAGTTTTTTTTTTTTATCAGCGCCGGAGTTGTCCTTTAAGGGCCCGCCGCGGAATCCTGCCTGCCTCAGTGTGTCAATAGGATGGCTCACGCACCTCCACTTCCACCGCTCAAATATTTGACATGTTGCACGAGCCATCCCATACCCTAATTCTAGTGGTTTTATAAAAAGATTATGTTAACCATTTAGGAATTACAGGAACTGTTCACTTGGTTCCTACATTACCTCTATCCCTCAGTCTATTTACGAAGACACAGACTACCTTTTCAGTCTGCATCTAATACATTACCTGATCCCACTGTTCTGGTGCTGTCCTGTCGGGTGCTGCAATCTTCTTTTCGTCACTGCATTCCAGCAGTGCGTGTTGACCCTAAGACCCCTCCTCTTCTGAGTACATGTACATGTGATGGTGCATGAGCAGGGTTTATCCTGCACACTCAGTGTCGAAGGAGGAGTATAGACAGAGTGACAGGCAAAGGATCCTGGAAGCTGCTCCAATGCCGATCAGCATGCCGGGGAGGTCTGATCTCACGCTGATTTTTTTTAAAAGAGCCAGTCCAGGACCATAGAAAAACAAAACAAAAAACAACATATGTGTAAAGAACAGACAAAAAAAACTAATTAATCAAATTTTATTTAGAAAAAAAGACAAATGTTTAAATCAATTAAGTAAATAAATGAAAAAAATGTGTGACTGGTTCTCTTCAAGCCAACTCAATAAAAAAATACAATACATGGTGCAATATAGAGTATTAGCTAAATGATTGTATGGGTGATAACACACACAACCAATGCGCAGCAGATCTGCAGCAGATTTGATGGTGCAGATTTGATGCTGTGTTCAGTTATTTACATTAAATCTGCTGTGTATCTTCTGCGTATCTGCTGCGTATCACAGCAGAAAATTCACTGCGATACAGTGTGTGTGAAGCTACCCTATAAGAAAATTCATATTAAATAATAAAACAATCCAAGGGTGGCTTTAAGGTTAATTTCTTAAAGGGGTTGTCTGGGCAAATTTATTTTTTTATTTAGTGTTAGAGAAGTAGTAAGTAAAAAACAAACCATACACTTACCTCTTCCACTTCCCCGTTAGCACCGGGCTCATACAGGTACAGTCTCCGTTGCAGCAGGTTTACAGGTTTGGGGTCTTAACTGAAACAAGGCAGGCAGGACCGGGTGCGGTAAAATAGTAAACAAAGTAAACCTACCCATCCTTGTGCTTCCATTGCGCCACACCCGGGTTCCAGTGTCAGCTGTCATCTTGGGTTGGAGTCCCGATATGTCACATACCCAGATCTTCCAGCTACAATGTCAGGGGCCAGCTGGGTGATTGCTCGCTCAGCCAGTCAGTGACTGGGGTGGTGTCCCGCCCTGTCACTGATTAGCTGAGCAGGCAATCACTGGCCTGAATCCAGAAACCAGCTGCAATACAGACCAGGGCAGTAAAAGTATAGATTTTTTTTTTGCTTATCACCTTCTAGGACACTGTATTAGAAAAAAACATTTGCCTGGACGACCCCTTTATTGCAAGATTCATGCTATACAGTTGAAGCAGTAACTTACTTTATCCAAAACTTGTGAAAGAGACTGCAGACAAAAGATACGTCAGTGCAACATATAAATGTACGGTCCCCCTTGTATGATAATGGGGTCTGTTCCTTACAGCACAGATCAGATGATTCTATATGACTGCATACTCTCAGAAATATATGGTGATCATTTACTTGGTGCACTGCTCTTACACAGATTGACTATATACAGTACCTCAGAGGTAAACAGAGGATGAAGACTTGTGTGATACCACTATTTAGGGGTAGAGAAACATCAGATAACATCCACTTGGTTGCTAACATACATTTTTTGTTGTTGTTGTATATATAACCAAGCATGACTACTGTCTGTGTAGCATGTAAATAAGTCAACTACAATGCCCATTTCAACTCTTGAGACTTCTGGTAGCATTGTGTGCAAAGTTGAAGAATTGGTATGGAATGTGTAGGTTTTGGGGTTAGTGTGGCAAAACTAGGATCGATCTACAGTATAGCTTATTTTGGCTTCTAAGATCCTCAGATGGACCACTACAGCTATGGCTTCCATAAACGAATCTGAAAAGATGTGGATTTCCTTGCTGATGGCAGCTGAAGAGAACTGGGAGAATAACAACATGGAACTTAGAGTTACCCCAATACTTCGAAAGACCTTTTCCATTTTCCCACCTTCGTGGTGTCTTGACAGGTAGTGGATGATCCCAGTCCAAGTGTGGTGACCCCCTGAGGTGTTATGTCGGAGGATCGTCTGGTCACTTGCTAGGTGGTGAGGTGTAACGTTACTTCTGTGGTGGTTGGCCGAGATGTAGCTGGTCCCTGAGATGTTGTGTTGTGACACCAGTGCCGGCTGGGCACACAGGTATGGTGGCACACCTGCTTTTAGTTTAAAGGGCCAGTTACACCTTGTTCCCCTGTGGACAGTGACCTGCCGGGTTGCTACAGGGTCCCTTGGGCTGTGATCACAGTTGACCAGAGTGGTGTAGTGACCCTCCCGGACTATCAGTACCGCCACCCACAAAAAGGGGAAATGTCCCAAGCATATGGTGTATACTGTGTCGGTGTGGGGCGAAGAATCACAGAGTCTCTTCATCATAAATAATCTGTTGTTTACTGTAAAAGTACTTGTATGCAGCAGGTAATACAACTTCACTTTGACAGGATATGTTTTCCTTGAGGAAGCACTTAATAATACACTTGATAAGTAGAACACTTGATAATATACACGGTAGGACACTTGGCAATATAAGATCCAGTTCTGTGATAGGAGTACAGTCATGCTGACTAAGCTGCGAGCTAAGAGGTACAAAGAATAAGAGGAGCAGAGAGGAGGATCTCGTGACAGTTCCAACCCACGTAGTACTGTGCTCTGCTGGGATGTAGGAGGATGATGTAGAAGAATACTAAAGAAGAAGAGAATACCTGTGCCGTGTTTTGACCTTTAAGTCTTCGCACCACCTTATGTTCACTAGATTTGGGGGACCCGTCCTAGAGGGTGACACAGGGCCCGGACCTTGTTACCAGGGATGAGCAGAATGCTGAGGATTCCCTGCTGACAATCGCACTGCGATAGAGTTCATAGACCTTACCAACTTTGCTCTATCCGGATCAGTTCCTAGCTTACTGCTGTCTGTGGATACTGTCCTGCACTGTGACTCTCCTTGTCCACGGCGTGGGTTGGGGTTGTCTCTGACTTAAGGTTGTCCTCTCCTGCAAGGGTTCTTACACTGCATAGTGTTGTGTAGAATAGACTGAGAAGAAACTGTTAGCTGTGTCTTGTCTTGCTTCCTACCCATACAGGGCTCTAACTAAGGCTGACCAAGGTTGGGGACCTGGCAGAGGGCCAGGGCCCAGAGGGACCACTGTAGGGAGCTTTCTAGCGTGCGTCCTTTCCCTACAACGTCCAACACGAAAAGCTTACACACTTCCTCTACCCATGTGACTATCCTTTCCCAGCGTATCTAAGGTGCGCCGTGAGTGGGTGAAGAGTGCATTAGAAGAAGAGAGAGATGATAGGACAGAAGACGAAAAGACTCCTATAGGTTCACAGAATCAGGTGACATACAAATAAACAATAACCCTTTATGCACGCAGCCGTGCAGCATCTGAGTACACATACTCCATATAGCGACATCAGGTGGCGAAACTTTATCATTACCTTCATCACCACTTACTAACAATAAGTAAAGGCTTTTACGAAGGGTGTAACTAATAGCAACACCTGTGGTTGGACACTACACATGTTCTTGGTTGTCTGCTGCCTTAGAATTATCTTGCAGTGATTGGTCTGTCATTACAGATGGACCAATGGCAGTGTGAAATGACAGGAGGGGCAGCTTCTGACAGCTCTCTCTGTTCAGATCTCATCTATAGTTATTAGCACCGACCTGTAAGCTGTCCTGTTCCAAACTGAGATGTTCTCTATGAAATCCTTTGTATCAAGTCTTTTCGAAATGTTTTCATCCCTTTGGGCTTTCATTTTACAATGTTTAGGCACTGTACCAAGTTGCTAAAGAGCTCCCTCTAGTGGTGCGACATTATGTGCATTATTTGATCATTTGTGGGTGCACCTATTAGTGTTTTTTCTGTTTTGTGCAGTACATCATGTGAAGAGAGACTCTGTTGTATGCTGGAGATATGAATATGCAATCTTTGCCATGTTTTTAAGAAATCAGAGGAAAGTCTTTACTTTAGACATTTAAGACTCCCCGTAAGCTTTTATGTGCACCTAACAGAGTGCTCAGCTCTCTCACTGGACTGCAGACTGGGGTTCATGCAAGCTAGCTAGCTTTGGGTCTAAGATCAATTTACCAATTTTGCCCTCTTTCTGGTTTGACCCAGTACTATTCTTATACCACTAGATGTCACTATTTTATATTTTTTCCAACATTTTCTATGCATTATAAGAATAAAGTAGCTCATGTACATGTTATTAGTTTTGTACCACCTAATTTGTCAGGCTCATGTTATAAATTGCCTATTCATGTTCTCTGCTGATTTTTCCACACAACATGGAGACCAACCATAGGTGTTTTGTGGATGTAGTCTTAGATCAGGACTCCTTGTTCTACATTACACTGCAGACATTGGTTATGTTTTTTGGGTAACTATCCTGCTGGAGCATAAATGTGGAGCCAATCAGATGGCTCCCTGATGGTACTGCATGATCGAAAAGTATCTGCCTGTATTTCTCAGCATTAAGAACACCATTAACCCTGACTAAATTCCACTCATTATTTGCTGAAATGCAGCCCTTGACTTGTATGGCACCCCCACCGTACTTCACTGTGGGCAGCAAACACTGAATATTGTAGCACACTGTAACCCCTTGACAAACAAACTTATGAGAAAAGGAGAAGTCCTGAGAAAATAAAAAAATCAAAGGCAGACAGGCAGGAGGGGTGCGGGAAGATAATAAACAAAATATACTTACCCAGCCCCGCAGCACTACTTTACATATATGTGACAGCCGCTGGCCTCCTGCAGCTCCTCCAGGTGAGACATCATGTACCCAGCCGATGGATTGTCTGCTCAGCCAATCAGTGACTGGGGCGGGAAACCGCTGCGCCATGATGTTGCAGCTGGAGGAGCTGGGTACATGACATACCCGGACGCCGGCCAAAAATGACATCTGGTGGCTGTCAGAGGGACCTAAGGGGGGGGGGGAAGTATATTTTATTGTCCCCCCCTCCCCGATCCTGCCTGTTAATTTTTTTGTTTTACTAGGCTTCTTTAATCCAGAGCACCTGCTGCCAATTTTGTTCTCCCCAGTTCCTATGTTTATGTGCAAGTATCCCTGTCGAAGATATGGCTTTTTGGCTGCAATTCTTCCATGAAGACAGAGCACCTCTGGACAGACTTCTTCAAATAGTAGAGAGAAGTAAGCATGATGTGTCTTTATCCCTTGCCACAAAATGACGTACCGGCTCATCATGAAAAGCAGTTAGTTCAGGCATCATGTCTCTGTCAGGGTGACTGTGGAGGTCCCGATTGTTTTCCCTGACTGCTGGAGATAAAATACCTACCTCCCTGTGGTCTGATCGGTGATCTTCTAAAAGAGTCTGCCTCAAGCAGACTCTATGGGAAGACCGCAGAT
The DNA here is from genome assembly GCF_027789765.1 of Dendropsophus ebraccatus. Classification (NCBI taxonomy): domain Eukaryota; kingdom Metazoa; phylum Chordata; class Amphibia; order Anura; family Hylidae; genus Dendropsophus; species Dendropsophus ebraccatus. The sequence continues at coordinate 146,383,601 of NC_091454.1, read as the reverse complement.
AACAATGATCTGTAGGGGAAGACCGCAGATAACAATGATGTGCTATGCAATGGCATTAGGTTCTTGGCATGAGCTAATCTCGAGCATGATGGGGTTCATCCAAGCCTGAACACTCTGCATTTGATTACTCGTGGCTGAAGAAGTTGGATGCAGCTCTAAGGCTACCTGGAAAACATAGCCGTAGGCTTTATCTATGTTTTCAAGGACTCCCTAGGGCTGCATCCAATTTCTTCCCCCAATCAAATACAAATGTTTGGGTTCAGACGAATGCAAGTGTGCTTGAGATTTGCTCATTTAGCAATGCTTCTAAGGGTAAGTTCAGATGGCATATTTTTCCTAAGTTTATCCTTAGTGCCATAAAATTCCAAAGGTAGCAATGGATTTCTACTGCACCCTTTCACCTCATACATTTTTAGATGCAACCAATGAATTGTCTTAGCACTCTGCATCCCAAATGCACACGCTTGAGGGATACACTCAGGATGATGACTGATAAGGTTATCTTTTGCTTTTGACTGACTTTAATATAAAATCAGACTTTCCCCTGGATAGGATGGTTCCTAATTGAGAGTTAGCAGCTGCAGTTCTGCTTACAACTTAAAATGACACACACAGACAGTATGTATCAGTAACATAAGTTTGGGAAGTGCCCCCTTTATTGTTTTGTGTTAAGGTGCGTTTACACGAAACGATAATTGGCCCAATCGTACGATTAACGATGTCGGAGTAATGATTTTTTTTTTCATAACGATCAACATTATATCGTACGGAAAATCATTTTGCGATCGCTTAAGCCTATCTCACACATTGGTTAAATCGGCGAACGACTGTTTGCACGGAACGATCTGCTAATTTTTTGTGAACGACGATTTGAGAACATGTTGAAAGATCAAAATGAACGATTTCTCGTTTCTCGTTTGATCGTTCGCTGCGTTTACATGTACGATTATTGTTCGAATTCGTTATCGCGCAAATTAGCACGATAATCGTTACGTGTAAACGCACCTTTAGCTTTCACAGACAAAATATGGGGCGTTATTACTCATGCACAGTGTATTCGAGTATTGCAAATGTAACATATGCATCAGAGTTCCTGCAAAATATCATTGTGAGCGAGAGTTCACTTTCCTTTCTTCCTTCCAGACCATCTTTTTGTCACATTCTGATCATCTTCTAATATATATATCTTTATAGATATGTAGTCCCACAGGTCACGGTGGAAGCAGGTTAAATCACATCACCTAGCCTTATTAATGACATCACTGTGACACAATTACTGTGGTATCACACTAAAAACAATGAGTGCACACGTTTTATGTATTATAAGTAGAGATGAACAAATCTTGAACCTCGCCACGTGACTTTTCCGGGGGCTGAAGAGGTTGGACCCTCAATGACACGTAGTTCGGCCCGTAATTGCGAACCACACTATAGATGTCCATCTGTAGAGCTCCACAATTTACATAACACTGCATTGAAGATAGTGATCCGTGCCGGACAACTGAAATACACCAGTCTTAAGTTCTCTCCATAACTATGGATACACACTTAAGGGGGTATTCCCCCCAAGAGCTAAAAAAAATGAAATGCTCCCAAACCTAGCTGGTCTTACTCACCAAGTCCCCCTGAGTATTTTGAGCCATCTCCCATCTTTCTAACTGCTGCCGTTCCTGAGTTACAAGTTTTTCTAAAAGCCGATCTATATCCAAGATAGGAAACTACATTTCCCATCATGCAATGCTTCTGCCTGATGATGGTGAAGTAGCTGAGCTGAGACAATGAAGGAGATGATGACGGAGTAGCAGAGCTGAGATGTCGGTGTAGCAAAGCTGAGTTGGAAGAGATGTTGTAAGCAGAGCTGAGTTGAAAGTGACATTGTAGCAGAGCTGAGTTGGGGGTGACATTGTAGCAGAGCTGAGTTGGGGATGACAATGTAGCAGAGCTGAGTTGGGGATGACAATGTAGCAGAGCTGATTTGGGGGTGACGGCGTAGCGGAGCTGATTTGGGGGTGACGGCGTAGCGGAGCTGAGTTGGCGGTGACGGCGTAGCGGAGCTGAGTTGGCGGTGACGGCGTAGCGGAGCTGAGTTGGCGGTGACGGCGTAGCAGAGCTGAGTTGGGGGGGACGGCGTAGCAGAGCTGAGTTGGGGGGGGACGGTGTAGCAGAGCCGCGGACGATTGGTGGGGGGGCGGAGCTTGCCACGGGCAATGGGGGCGTGGTGCCGCGGGTGAGTGCAGCGGCGATGCCACGGGCGATGGTGGGGCGGTTGGTTGTGGTGCGGGGGGCTGTGTGCTGCGGGAGGCTCTGGACACAGGGGGTGAGCTCTGGGCTGGGGGTGACCGGGTGGCTGCTGTTAGAGAGGGATGCAGTCACAGCTGCGCTGATCACTGTCTCCCTCTCTAACAGCAGCCACCCCATCAGTGTTCTCAGTCACTTCACTGTGCAGTGTGCTGGGACTGAGGACACGTGATGCCGACACGGAGGGTGGGGGCCAGGAGCAGGGAGCGTGTCGGGTTGGACTGAGGTCTGATGATTCTCTGCAATCTGTGGAGGTGAATGCAGCTGGATAACAGCAAAACTGTGCAGAATCCATAATAACTGTATATTGGAAAGATGGAAAGCTATGGGTGGGCTTAATGCAAAAATAATTTTGGGGGGAATACCCCTTTAAGGGGTTATCCAGTGCTACAAAAACATGGCCACTTTTCCCCCTACTGTTGTCTCCAGTTCAGGTGCAGTTTGCAATTAAGCTCCATTTACTTCAATGGAACTGAGTTTCAAAACCCCGCCCAAACTGGAGACAACAGTAGGGGGAAAGTGGCCATGTTTTGTAGCGCTGGATAACCCCTTTAGGGCTGCATCCAACGTTTGCGCCCACCGATAATCAAACGCCCCACACTTGGGTTCGGCCAGACACCAGCATGTTCGAGGTTTGCTTATCTCTAATTAGACAAACTATATATCAGAAAACTATATGCCCCTTAGAGGGAAGCTTCATTCATACAGTGCCTGATCTGACATGATGCAAAACAATAATCTCTATATGAAATTGGCGCTACACTGAGGGCTGGTAAGGCCCAACACACTCCAAGTACCGGTCTGCACAACACAGGATGTTATAGCGGCCCCAGCCATCACTCAGCGCTTGCTTTGTTGTCACTAGACCTTCTAGCTGCGTCGCCTTCTGACTGCGTCACTCCTCCAACCAGACGTTAGGGCGGCCTTGCCATCCACAATGTGGCGGAGAAAGGAGGGGCGGTTCACGCCCTGCGCCCCTGCTCTGGCCGCGCAGGCGCGGTACGGTGGTCGGATCTGGCACCGTTTCCTCTGTCAGGGCCGCGTCTGCAGAGACAACTGAACAGAGGCCTGCCCTCTCCTCCGAGCCTGCAACGGGTTCCATCCCGAGCCGCTCCATAGATACGGATACCGCTAGGATACGCTCCGTGCACGCCCTCTGACCCACACGCACCCTCTCCCCTGCCTGCTATTAACTCCTGCCTCCCCGTTCTTGTACAGCCTACATCTGGAGCAGGGACGGTGGGCTCTCCCCCTGCTCTGCATGCATTGTCCCTGTGCTCTCCTGCATGGTGCAGGGCTCCCCTGGCTCAGCCCACCCCGTCCTCTGTGATCCCATCCCTCCCTGGTCTCTGCCTCACCCCCCAGCGCTGCTCCACACGTCGCCCCAATTCAATGGGAGATCGTGGACATCTGTCCCTCCAGGTGAGACTGCATGGGTGTGTGTCCGTGACTGACAAGTGCCATCTGCGTGTGACACGGTGCTAAATATAACCCCTGGCAGTGTGATGGTATATAGCATCTGATGTGTATATATATATATGGATACATTGTATAGGCACTGCCATGCAGGCTGATCCCCTCTCCTTACACTCTGGAACAGCCTGATGGCAGGAAAGTTTACACTCAGGTTGTCAGTTGTCAGGTCCCATTACATAGTTGTCAGGTCAGACAATGGTCCCTGCTCTTATTATAGAATATTCTCTCCTCTGTCGCGGCTGGTACGTGTTGTGTGTGCGGACCACATAGGTGAGGCTTGTCCCGTATGTCAGGAAGCGATCACAAAGCCAAATCTATAAACTGTTTCTTTAATACAATGGTCTTTCTGGTGCTAACACCTTTGGCTGAATCCAAAATAGAAAAGTACATCGTTCTTTGTTCCAGAATGCAGCTTTATGCCCGGGTCTGACAGCGTTCTCTCGTCCTGATCTCAGTTGGGATCACTACCGTGTCAGTAAGCCCAGGGGGGATTGGAAATTCGCCCATAGGTATCATTTCTATATGCAGCACAGTGATGGCTAGAGTTCCCATTGGGGTTCTAATATTATTTTTTTCTGATTTTAAGGCCGGGTTCACACTACTGTTCATTATGTTGTTTTGCTTTGTAATTGGAGCAGAAAACCAGGTATCAGTAGGCTTGTTGCTTACTGGATACCCAATGGACCCACTGGTTTTCAATGGGGGCCTGTCAGGTGTCTGGCTAGGTGTCCACCATAAGGGGAACTACATTAAAATATTTGCAACAGTGTTAATGATTGTATATGTTGTGTTGATGTGCGGTGCTGTATATGGGCCTCTTATCTTAAAGGGGTTGTCCAATATACCCTATAAGGGCAAAAATAACTCCTTGAGGGGGGCCCACACCCAGTATGCCCCTTCTTGAGGCCAGAATGGAGTATGATTGGCTCCTTCACTGGCAGATAAGAACCATTCTAACATACAATGACATCCATGTGTATGTATGTCCAGAAGCCAGACCTGCAGTGATCAGCTGATCCCTGGACTGGATTCAATTTCCAAAGGCATTCTCTTGGTTGTACCTCCTATTTAAGTTCCAGCATTGTAACATTTCTTCTAGCATTTCCATTGCCCGTTTGCCAGTGTAAATGTAACCTCAATGTAGCCTCTGTCAGGGTGGTCCATGTCGAGGTTTACATTTGTTTGCGTTATTGGGTAGCCCAGCATGGAGTGTATAAAGTAAGCCACACATTATAAGTGAGCATAGATCCAGGGCTGTTCATGTACCAACCAGTGGAATGTCCTAGACTAACCCGTTACCCATCACCATTGCCACTTATGATTGCATTGCAAGGGTTGGCTGCCTGTAGCCACATGTAGTGATGTATATTAAAGGGGTTTTCCGGGATTTTATTATTAATGACTGATTTTTAGGACAGGCTATCAGTAGCAGATTGAGGGTCCTTCTCCGAGCACCCCTGCTGATCAGTTGATTGAAGGGACAGCTTTTCTGCAAATACTACGGCCACCTTATTCCTCTCCGGGCAGTAGGGATAGGCCATTAATATTGACCTTCTAGAAGGCATTGTAATCCCAGTTACTTGTCTTGGGAACCTTGGTGACAGGGAGTAAATTACTTTTGGAACCAGTAGTTGTCAGTACAAATAAATTAACTTTTTGTTGTTAAAAACACCTAGATAAACACATGCATTTTAAAAAGGTTTTGATGCATTTATAAGAACAAAACACATATTTATTATTTTTTTTTATACTGTACTAGCCTACATTTAGGGTATACGTCAGCAGCATTTTGGCCGAGCAGTACACTGATGCATATTACCCGTGCCATGTGCATTAAATTCTGTGGACTGAACATAGTCTACTTGTGGTTGCGTTCTGTCCGGTTTCATGCATATACTATAATTTAGCGGCACTCCAAGGTACAGACAAAACACTATACACTTGGGAATGGGCCAAATGTAGTCACTAGTAGACCACTTTCAGTTCATTACACTCAATAGACCCTGCAGAAGTACGCCACGTCTGCTGTATGCTTATGTATCCTTTGGATGTAGACTAGTTAGTAGATTTGATATGCAGCAACAAACTAAAAGCATTAGTTTGGGTCATCAGAGGCGCGATCAGGACCTAAAGCTGGAATAAGGACACAAAACTGTGGCTGTATGAATCCGGCCTTAGGCTATGTGAATACAAGCATAGGTTTCCGCTGTTATCTGCTGTGTTATCAAATACACGTTGAAAATTCCAAAGGTTGCTCTGGATTTTGACAATGTTTTCCACATTCAATGTACCTATGTGCCCCTGTGACTGGCGCATTGGTTTCTGCAAACCCTGTAGGGACCGTTATAGCAATTTCTGCAACAAATCTATGGTATGCAAATATACTGTTGGTGTTGTAGCTGGTATATAGTTCTATATCAGCTCTGTGCCTCTTACTTGGAGTACTAGACAGGGGCTTTTTGCGATATGTGAATAGACCCCTTAATTCAGTTAGATACCATATTCACACCGGAGACTTTTGATGCTTATTTTCAGAAGTGGATCGTAAGTACAGGAAAATATACATTGTAAAATATTCAATTACTTATATATCAGATGTGTGACTATGATAAGGTTTGATAGGAGTGTTATTTTTCATCCTGCCTTTTGTAAAACTTTTTTGGGAAATATCATGAATTTCAAGTCTTTTTGTGGATTAAATTTTAAATGTACATTTTTATATTTATTTATATATATTTTTGATGAAAAGACTATTGAAGAAACGCCAGAAAAGAATGCCATACCAGTAGCATGTTGCATAACATACGTTATATTATAAGTTTGATGCATCCTTGGACATTGTTGTCTAACTTTATACCACCTTTTGGTTGGCTTACTTTATGCAAATATTTTAAGCTAAAATTTTCACAATTTTCATGTGCAAACTTGCATTTAAAGCCATACAGTGCTTTCCAATGAGATTACAGGCAACTTGACAGGAGTTCAGAAAACCAGATCACCTTCCTCGGCTTATGGTCAGCAATGTAGTTTCTGGGATGAGATGACAGTATAGTCAGTCCTTATGTAATAAACCTGGCTGCGTTACAAAAGCTCAGCAATGCCAATTGGGTTCCAATATTTTTGCCAGAACAGACAAATTTTGGGGGTGATTTTTTTTTTTTTTTTTTAGTAGAACAATTTTACTAGCTCACTATGTAAGATGTGGGAGCTTTTCTGCATAGTCTATAACCTTTGACAGATTCCAGAATTGAGGTCTGACTAGCAGTGCACACAATCTCCTACCATTTGTCCTTGTGCTGAGATCTGTTCTGCACACTATCAGGTATCCAGTTGTGTAGTAATGTTTGCTTGCCATTCAGGGAACATTTGCACTTTGTATTATCTTATCGCCAGTAATTCTGAAATCCTTACATAGTTTGTTATATTGTGTCTCTATTTTATTGCTACGGTGTCGCAGTGGAAAGAGGATTGTAGAAGTGATGTGTCTACACATGCATGGAGCTTGCGTCTAGTAGAATGGATCTTGTTACTGTGTCCCTTACCATAGACACACCCTGGGCTCTGCTGTAACTCCACCAGTATCCCCCATTACTTTGTGATCGAATGTTCACCGTTCCTTGCAGATACCTCCTCCTTAGTATCCCCAGAATGCAGGCAGAAGGCCTCCTGGGTCGCCTCGGGCAGCCTTTTTCAGCCTTGCTTCATGCGATTACCACAATGGCAGGACAGTGTTTTATCTTGAGAAAAGAGGAGGTCTGTGGCTGTCAGTGTGCTCTCCCCGGGGATGTGTATGTCACTCACTAGCCGGCTACTCTCTGAAATTCCAGCTGTCCAGCTTGGTTGAGGCTAGAAAGGCTGTCATTTTTGTTGAGTTATTTTTGCTTCAGACTCTCTCTGTATTTTTTTTCTATTCTCCAGTTTCTGGCCTGAAACATTTTATACTACATGAGTGTGTTACCATCCTGTTCCAGTTTGCAGCGTGGTTTGTTTTCAGTACTTGTATAGGACAATCATAGTCGTAGGGTTGTATGGAGGGTCTCGCGGCTCATTTCAGTCCTTGCCTCAGACTGGTTCACAGTCTAACTTCCCCTATTTCTCCCACACGTTCACTAAGGCCAGTCTCATAAGGAGTCATTGTAAACCCCCTTCACTGTAAGCTGGTCGGGTCCAGAAGAGTGAAGGTGGCAGTGCATGGCAGCACCATTATACTTCTTAAAGTGTCCCTGTCATTTAGGAAAAACTGACATGCCAGACAAACCAATCTCTACAAATTTCTGAGAGAGTGTGGTAGCATACTTCACTTTCCGACTCCATCTAGCTGCGCTGGACAAGCTCCATTGTAAGCCTATCGAGCATGTCTTGTTGAGCGGGATGGAAATCATGGCCAGCTGGGAAGTTGAAGTATGCTTCTCCCTATGGTATCCCGATGGAGATTGGTCAGCGTCTGAACTAGGGCTCGGTGATTAATCATAAAAAAACTAAACGGAATATGGCCTCAATAAACCGACTTGATCTTCTGTATGATGTCTATTATTTTGTAATCATTCCCCATTTATTTATAGCCTCATTATAACGCTTTCCCAATTGTCTCATAATATTTCTGCATACAGTCTATTTACAAAAAGTAGCAGTGACCTCTAACCTGTCACCTGACATTCCTTGTCTATGTATACTGTACATCAGTGCCCCCAACCTGAGGTTCTCCAGCAGCTGTGAAGCTACAACTCCCAGCATCTCCTTGCGGGCATGCTGGGAGTTTTAGTTTCATAACTGGTGGAGAATGTTGTTCTATAGAATGTATTTATTGGATATAGCCTCTGCTTCCCCTATGTATACAGCACCACGACTGGGCTTTGTAGATACTGACCCCTCTCATCTGTTATCTGCAGTTTGCTATGCCCAAAGGGTGTGGCTTGCAAAAGGGGAGTGGCTTATAAAAGTGGATTGGTTTGATAATCATTCAATAATCGTAATCAAGGTTACATGTTCAATCAATTGCGATATTGCTTTAAACCATAATTCCCCAGCCCTGGTCTGAACACTCAGACATGTCAAAATTTTTCTAAATGACACAGGGACACATCACTTTTTGTGGTTCTGTCTGTGCAGAACCAAAATATGCTGAAAAAAAGCAGCGGCATAAAGGTAGTACTACTAGTTGACCACTCCATACAATAAGGGCCCTATTACACGAGACGATTATCGTGCCAAAAATCATTATATCGTTCAAATTTAAACAATAGTTTAAAATCGTTTGTATATAACCTAAAATTATCGTTAATCGTTTGCTGTAATTCCACATTCGTTCGCTCAAGTTCCGCAGTTGTTCACTAATCGTTCAGTGTAATTGCACATTGTCCATTGTTTTGCTGGGATCAGAAGGAGTAAACAACCATAGTAACAATCGCATTAACGATCATATTAACGATTATAGTAACAATCGTAACTAACGACTATTGTTCTGTGTAATATGGTGAACGATTTTAGGTTAACGATAAACAATCTTGTTTGCGATCGTTAATCATTAAAAATCGCTCCATGTAATAGGGCCCTAAGCTGATCACAAAGTGCCTCCCTGCTCAGACCCCCAGCAATCTGCTATCTGTGCTTTCCTGCAGCATGACCACATGGAAAATGAAGCATTGCAGTGCACATTCATATCTATGGGTTGTCTGTGTAATGCAGGACAGGACAAGATTTCCAGAGAAAGAGGTCCTCTCTGCAACCACTACAAGAGATAAGGATCCCCTATCTGTTAACTGAGGCTTCCCTTATATAATAAGGACAACCCTTTTAAATAAGCTGGAGGCATTTTGGAATCGAGTATACTTTTCCTTTCTTACATCCACTGCTGCGTTAGGTGACAAAAGTGCTCTGAAATGGTGGTGCGATCTTAGCTTTAGGCTGCTTTAACAAGTCGTGATATATGGTCTGTAAGTTGGCTGTATATCATGGACTGGACTGTTCAACTCTTAGGGAGCTCCCTGCATCATAATTCATTATAATACAGTGAGCTCCGAAACAGCTGAAGCTCTACGCTACTGAAATGATACCGCTGTATGAGTTCAGTAGTGGAGTGCCTTAAAGCGACTCTGTACCCACAATCTGACCCCCCAAACCGCTTGTACCTTCGGATAGCTGCTTTTAATCCAAGATCTGTCCTGGGGTGCATCAAGAGCAGCTCTGTGTGGTATGAATTCTTCAAAGGTCACAGAGCACGCTCAGTAATGTTTCAAATACATCTCAAGGGGACAGATTCTGTCTATTGTCATCTATGTCCATGAGTCTTGCTGTAAAGCATGTGACTAAATGCTAAGAACAGCCCAGGCAATATGCCAGCCCCCATAACAATGTACAAAAAGTTAAATAAAAAGCTTACAGTCAGAAAGTAGAAACAGATTAGAATAAATAAATAACTTTTAATATCTGGCTCTAATCAGTCAAAGAAAATCTGAGAGACACATGCTCATTAAAGGGGTTATCCAGCACTACGAAAACATGGCCACTTTCCTCCCTACTGTTGTCTCCAGTTCAGGTGTGGTTTGCAATTAAACTCCATTTACTTCAATGGAACTGAGTTTCAAAACCCCACCCAAACTGGAGACAACAGTAGCACTGGATAACCCCTTTAATTGTTTCAGAGCTCACTGCATCATAAAGAATCAAAGCACGTGTGAATATACTCTATGCTGCACTGGTTTCATTTTGAAATCCCTTCCCATTGATTTTAATGGAGAACTTGCTAAAATATTCTTTTGGTCCCACCCCCTTGAAAAAGTGACATACATGTCACTTTATTTAGCGAGGTTCTGCCTGTAAGCATAACTGTTTTAGCTTAAAGCTATAAAATCCACATCCCATTTAAAGTTTTGTGCATTTCAGCAACGTTTTTTGTCATAATGCTCAAATTAAAAGGCATAAAAAAAACCCTCCAAAATGTAAAAACAAAACAAAAACCACAAACCAAACTAAAATCGAATTGTTTATTGAGTTGGTAATGCTGATCACATTGCAAAGTCCAGACAGACAGTTTAGGTTCTGATTATATAAGGAAAAATGTCTGCCACTGTGTGACTGTGCAGCAGTGCTAGTCTTCTCCTCTTGTACCCCATTATAAGTCAGCATGGTCTGTCTGCATCACTGGTTTCAGCGGTCTGATGGATCAGACCCATAGGGCCTTGGGGTCCTATAGGGATTTGGATGGATTCTTATGAAAATGTGAGATTTGGGCTGCTGCATGTTTTCATGTCCTAATAGAGAAGAAGAGAACTCCACACCAGTATTCCCTCACAGGCCATCCATTTCATCATACTAAGAAATAAATGAATGAAGTAAAGGGTGGAAGGGGTTTTAAGAGGAAGTAAAGAAATTCAATTCAATGGGCAGAACTTGGATATAAACAGGAACGGACTAATGAGATTACCAGGTTTCCCCTATAAATAGTTAGTAATGCACAAATAGGTGTAATATGACAGGAATGCAATTGGTCACGTCACAGGATTTCAGGATTTGCATTTTCACCAGGTACTAAAAGGGTGACCTTGGCCTCAGAAACTGTGCAGATTTCTGTTGCAAAAAAACATCGGAAACCCCACTACCTTTAAAATTAATTGAATTCGGGGCTTTGCTTACACAATGCAGACCATGATTAATACAGAGCAGAAATATCTGTTCATCCAGTACATATCATCTGCTGTTTGTCCTGCAGGAATTAGTGTTTTCTTTCCAGTCTGACAGAGTTCTCTCTGCTGCCACCTCTGTCCATGACAGGAAATGTCCAGAGCAGGAGAGGTTTTATATGGGGATTTGCTACTGCTTTGTACAGTTCCTGTCATGGACAGAGATGTCAGCAGAGAGCACTGTGTTAGACTGGAAAGAAAACACCACTTTCTGCAGGACATACAGCAGCTGATAAGTGAAGACTTGAAATTTTTAAATAGAAGTACATTACAAATCTATATAACTTTCTGACACCAGTTGATTTGAAAGAAAAAGATTTTCAGTGGAGTACTCTTTCATATTGTGAAGGAACCCAAAGACTGGAGACCAGAAGTTGTACTGTGGAGCCCTTTAAGAAAAGCTTTTCTTGTGATGTAAAAACATCAGACATAATGAATCACACGCGGGTGTGCTGCACACGTACTGCAGTAACATTATCGTAGCGTGGATGGTGAAAATGCCACTGGTATAGGTGGGCCTCAGTATGACAGGTTTTAGGTATGTGACAAACAAAGGCTAGTTATAGAGCAATGTGCAAGGTGTGGGGCCAGGAAAGTAGGCCATGAGAATGCTGGTGCCTTGGAGGCACTGTGTAGGCTGTGTGTAATACTTCAGTAGCATTAAAGGGGTAGTGCGGCGTTTAACATTTATTTACTAAATAACACATATTACAAAGTTATACAACTTTGTAATGTGTGTTATTTAAGTGAATGGCCCCCTTCCCCGTGTTCCCCCCCCCCACCCCGGAAGTGTGGTGCGGTATACTTATGTATTCGCTGTCAACCCTGGCCGCCATCTTGGGTTGACGACGTTGTGTACGGGAGGCCGGCTGGAGCAGTCCGGCCGGACTCCCGAAGATGACGTTGTTAACCCAAGGTGGCAACCGGGGTCTACAGCGAATACGTAAGTACACCGCACCACACTTTCGGGGTGGGGGGAACATGGGGAAGGTGTCCATTCACTTAAATAACACACATTACAAAGTTGTATAACTTTGTAATATGTGTTATTTAGTAAATAAATGTTAAACGCCGCACTACCCCTTTAAACCTAAGGACCACATTTTAAAGAAGTACATGGCACAGCAGGAAATGGTATAATTTAAACAAAATAAATAAATTTCCTGTTATACATAAATAGTTCAACATTTTCTGAAAGAGTAGACGATATATTAGATTTAGATGGAAAAAAAACTGCAAAGCTATGGGACCTTTTTTAATGGCAAGAACAGAGACCCGACTCTTCCCACTGAATTGCCCAGTGGGTCGTCAGGAACACTCAGCCTCCTTTTCATTCTCCATGGATCTTGAGAGATAGTAAAGTACAGTGTCTGGCTTAGAGAATGAATGAACGGATAGAGCATGGGCTAACCCATTGCTCCATTCAGGGTGCGAGAGTCAGGTCCCTCCTTCTGTCAGGCACTTATCTCTCCGTCCTAGCTCCTACTTCTAAGGAGTTAATTTATTGATGACCTATTCTTGGCTGGTGGGTACAAACACCTGGCCCATCCGCTGTTAGCTAGAGCTGCTGAGCCAGTACACAGAATGAGCTGGAAGCACACCTTTCTGTACACTGGTACCACTATTATAAGTCTCTGTCACAGTCAGTTTTCTGGTGGTCTTATCCGTCAGTTTTGGCGCACATGATGTTCACTATATATTTGTAGTGTAGATAGAAAAGCAGGAAAGAACACAGATATGTGGTCCAATTTTATGGTCTGTGGATTGTTGAATGTGCCAGAAAATTTTGTGCCGAATTGGCACACTTGTTTGCCATAAGTCACTGGCTGTGTGCCACATAAATAAATCCATTTGGAGATTTCAAAGAAGTCACTGCTCCACCGTGAAACGGTGCAACCATTTTAGTAATCTGGGCCAATATGTAGTGGCTCTGCTTAAAGTGCATGTAAGCAGAGTGGCAGTCACCTAGTGTAGGGCAGCACACTGGCTGAGCAGGGTGTCAGGAAGCCAGCAGGAGAGCGGCCAGGTAACTATTAGCCGAGCAGCGGTGGGTTAAGTGGGACAGGGCTTTACATATTCGCAGTGAAATGAAAAATCCGCTGCGAGTGTGTAAAGCCATAGAAAATGACAGGACACAGGATCGCAGCGGATTTTGCTGTTGAAGTTGCAGTGAAATCCGCTGTCATACAGTACATGTAAAGGCACCCTTAAATCTTATGATCCCCTTAAAGTGTTCACTTTTTGGGTGTTATTTTTAGAAGTAAATTTTTCTTGTATGCAAAGAACCTCTGTACTGATAGAAGCAGTTCCTCTTTTTTTCTGTTTCTTTTTCTATAATTTGCATCTCGAGGTTCTCACCATCCAGCCCCTACTTCCTCCTCCACTACCCTGCTCAGTGGTGAGAAATACCAGAGGACACATCCTGTGTCTGTCTGTACAATAAAGGCCCCACCTAGACTTCTCTACATTGCTTTCTGCCAATAGCCTTGTCACTTGTGTAAGGCCTTCATTTTTTTTTCTGTGGTGCTGTCAGAAAGGAAAAAAACACTTCGGAAGTAGTATGCGTTTTTAATTTAACCAAAAGCATTAACAGTTATGAACTTTCCTTGCCTATGAACCTGACTGACCTTTCACATGCTACTATGTTTGCATGGTTTAAAGAGGATGTACCACCAGGTACATCCTCTTTAACCTGAAGCCACAGATCGAACGGCGCCGGCACGGGGAAGCCGGTGCCGCGGTCCGTTTTCCGGACAGAGGCCCGGTTCCCATGCATGGCGCCGTTCTATGCACCGGAACTGGCTGGTGCTCAAGCACTGGAGGTAGGCCTGCCCGTCTCCAGTGGGAGGGAATTACCTCCCCTGTATGACACGGCTCCCTTAGAATGAATGGAGCCGCGTCATACAGGGGAGGGAATTCCCTCCCACTGGGGTAGGCCGGCCTACCTCCAGTACTTGAGCACCAGCCGATTCCGGTGCATAGAACGGCGCCGTGCACGGGAACCGGGCCTCTGTCCGGAAAACGGACCACGGCACCGGCTTCCCCGTGCTGGCTCAGTTCGATCCGTGGCTTCAGGTTAAAGAGGATGTACCTGGTGGTACATCCTCTTTAAGCATGGGTCTTCAAACTGTGGCCCTTCAGCTGTTGCAAAACCACAATTCCCATCATGGCCGGACAGCTAAAGCTTTGGATTTGGCTGTCCAGGCGTGTAGGGAAATGTAGTATTGCAACAGCTGGAGGGCCGCAGTTTGGAAACCCATGGTTTAGTTTATGGTACAAATTTGCAGTGATGTATGCTGGCACACAGAACACATTTGAAATGTATACTCGAGTTAATACAATCCCTGTTATATACATAAATTATTAGGACGTGTTTAACTGAAGGAGAAGGTCCTCTATTTTTCTCTCCCCTTAATAGGTGGTAACTGCTCAGGTTTAGCTGTCAGATCTGGAAGACCTTAGGCATCCATTGAGGAAAATAGATGCTCGCTTCATGGTAAACTAGTGCTGACACTGATGTTCCCCTGGCAATATTAACAAGTCAAGGGGTCTCCAAGGAAGGAGACTTTATGTGATCAAATCTAACAGTACCTTCTGCACTGGAGGCAACCTTTACAGTATAAGTACAAGAAGTCGGGTATAAACCTATTTTTGCATCTTCTGTATGATAAATATGGCAGGAAGCACAGGATGCTGAGCAGACAGACAGACAACTATGTTTTCACTCGCTGAGCTGTGACAATGACACGCTGTGTTCTGCTCTCTCAACCAGAAGCCTGGCAGATTAAATTGTGCACTGTGACTAATAATGGAAATATGACCCCGTTCAGCTCCTCGCCATTGAATGTGTATATGGATCCTTATAAGTGGATTTCGTTCCTTTCACTACGTTCTAGTCTAAATTACACACCTTGTTTCATGCGTTCTCTCCAGCTGTCTTATCCAGTCTAACAAAACTTTGAAGATTATGTAGTCTAATACTTCCTTCTGTAGTTCTTGTTCGCCATGGTAGGCCTCCTGGGGCACATTTATGAAAATTGTACCGTGATCTTTAAATTTACAGCGTCAGATTACCAATGAACACATCGCATTTAGGCCTGTAGTCCTGAAGCTCGGAAGTAGGAATGAGCGAGTCTACAGTAGAAATAAAGTGAAGTGGTTCGTTCCTATGTGTATTCTGCTGATCGGGCTGTGGACTTTGAGGTGTGCCCCGCTCCCTGCTGCTCCTCCTCCCTGGGTGCTGGAAAAAGATGGATCCAGTCCTGGGAAGCTAGGGCCAACTCCTTGCAGTACACTACAAAGCTAGAGGTACTGCGCTGCTCTCTATCTGTACTCCATGTACAATGCTTTTTACCTGTCTGTTGGGGTCCATTGTCTGATGTCAGGACCTTCTCTACGCCCCAGATAACCCCTTTAATCTCTGCAGTACGTTCCCACATAATTCCTCACCTCTCAGTAGCCCTAAGCATCAGGGCCCGGGCTCTGTCAGAACAGCAATAGTGGGAGATTGCTAATAAGCATGGGGCTATGGAGGAACAAAGCACTGGTCATTCACGGGTTAATGGACTTCTGAAGAGCATTTGTACATTAACCAGATTGGCCCTAAGGGGGGGACACCTTTGTAAGGATATAGCATATGTCATCAAGTTATACGTATCTCTAATATACTGATAGATTTACAGCTTCCATTAGGGAATGACTATGGCAGAAAAGAGACACAGAATAGTAGTTGATCAGATTGCAGCTGCTGTCTCTTTCTTTGCATAAAAGGGTATAATCACTGAATGTTACCACCGCTATCACACCCTAACTTTTCTCCATCTCAGGGGTAGGTGGCATGGCTTTAATTTCAGAGCTGGGGCTTGCAGACATAGGGCAGCCAGATTACCATATTATTGTCATAGACTTTTTATTACAGTGTCTGCTCTTCTAAGCTTTCATGGTGCAGAGCTTTATGAGCATATACAATACAGTAGGGCTTCATTCTCATGTCCGTACGCATGTACGGAGCTGTAATCCATGCCGAAAAAGGCACAAAACAGGTCCTAGGGTGAACCTCCAATTGCAGCACGGATCACTATCTTCTATACAGTGTTCTGTGAATCGGGAAGCATTACGGATACACATCCATAATGCGATCCACAATTACGGGCCAGGCTAAAGACGTGTGAAAGACCCCTAATAGCCAATGCCAGAGATAGCACCACATATCACATGATCTCTAGGTGCTGGCTAAATGCAAAAGCTGCTGGATGGAAAGCCATGTATGTAGGGAGTTATGTCACCCCAGGTATTCTACATGTTCCATGGGGCCTGCAATGTCATATGGTGCAGAATATAGTGGAAACATTTACCACAACACAAAGGTGCTACAAATTGCAGTGAATAAATGGGATTCTATAAGATGCAGCATATTCACATAAGGAAAAATCTGCATGAATTTCAAAACATGCGGTAGATTGCAGGTTTACCGCTGTGGAAAAATCCACAACATAAAAATTGCTTCATTTGACTATACCCTAAGGCTGAGTTCACACGTGTTACTTGATCAGTATTTTTAGAGAAAATCAGGAGTGTGTCCAAACTGCAGAAAGAAAAATACTAATCTTTCAAATATTCACAGTTTGTTCCACTGCTGCTGATTTAGGCTAAAAATACTCACCAAATACTATGTGTTTGTGCACACAGGCAGAAACCTCACCCACCTGCACTGCTGTGGCATGGCTTTCTCCCAACCACAGTCAGCAAGCTCCAATAATTTCATTGGGAACTTTAGGCTATGTGTACTCACCATCAAAATGACAGTGGATTTTGGTGGACGGCCGTCATTTTAACTGCAAATATCGGCCATTATTTCAAAAACAGCAGCCATTGGTTTAAAATAATGGCTGTTATTTGCAGTTAAATGATGGACCTCCACTAAAAATGACCGTCATTTTGAACACAGCCTTTGGGTGGGGTCCCACATAACGAATCCGCAGCGGGTCCCTTCACTGTCACTTTCAATAGGATTACATACTCTCAACGGAATTATCATCCCAATGCGAGTATGCAAAAGGCAGCCTCCTTAACCCTCTGTGGCCCAGTGTGCTCCGGCATCTGGATGGGCGGCGGGCAGCACACTGACTGGCTGAGTGGGACGTCGGGGAGCTGAAGGAGTAAGCCAGAGTGCAGACGGGTAATGTAATAACAGGGCAGCGGTGGGTTAAGTGGGTAGGGGCAAAAATTGAGTACATAGGAAACGACAGCACACAGTATCGCAGTGGATTTTGCAGCATGAAATCTGCTGCGATACTGTACGTGTGAAGGCACCCTTAGCCTCTGTTCACAGGGAACAAAACTGGCGGCCCAAAATTCCGCCAGCCTCCGTGTCATAATGACAGTCCGCCAGTTTTGCTCTGTGTGAACGGAGTCTTAGAGTGGAACCGGTCCGAAAGAAGTGACATGTGAACGTGAGATGTATTCTTTTTTGGAAGTGTTTTGTTTTTTTAATCTGAAATCAGAAATCTGCATGGCTTCCATGTCACAAACCGCATGATTTACACCTTTGTGAACATACCCTAAAGACTTTCTTCTTTACGTTGCTACTTTACAGTGCCTTTTTTGGTTCGGAGCTGGAGCTGTAATATGGCAGTATGTTTCTGATTTTTACGTATCCTGTAAGTTTAACATTCGTGTGATTTTGTGTAAGTGAAAGCCATATGCGACAACATGAAGTAGAATTCGCTAAGAAATTATAGGATGTTAATAGAACAAGTGAAGTTTTCCAGCTAGATACTGAAGCAGAGGAGGACCGGTGTGCAGTAAGCAGTGAGAAGACCATTGCATATGTTTAAGGGATGTATTAGGGGCAATAGTAACCATTATAGACATCCAGAGAAAATAAACCACAAAATTACCCATGAATAATAAAATGACTTGAACCAAGGTGAATGTCATGTATTTGTAATATATATATATATATATATATATATATATATATATATATATATATATATATATATATATATATAATAGAGAGAGAGAGAGGGAGACATGCAAAATAAATGCTACATTTTCTCAGATGCATGGTGCTCCATTTTTATTGCACATTAAGGGTACGTTCACACTTACCGAATCCGCTGCTTATTTTCTGTTGCGGATCTGCAGCAGATCCGCAGCAGATTTCATTTAAATAACCGAACACGGCATCAAATTTGCTGCGGATCCTGTAGGTGTGAACGCACCCTAATACAGAATTTTGTGGTCTTTTACCTAGTAGATATTTTGTATTAGCTTTATAGGTCTTTTTCTGCTGTAGAAGGTAAGATGGCGGGCATCAGTTAGCTGCAGGAAGTAGTGGTTATGATATCCGTCACTTGTCTGCCCTTAGAGAACTGGTACATATGTTTCTGTAGGAGTAGAAGCACAATGGGTGAGTGTAGGCTTGGGAGCAGTCATAGGGGAATGCAGTTAGACCAGACCATCTCACACCTCGCTTCCTTAGGGCTTGTACATAATCTTTTCTCTTTTATGACTGCTGTACCATAGACATTACTTAGCGATTACTTTTCTAGACGTAAATTGCCTCTGAGTTGCAGTCAGTGACTTCATTGACTTCATGTCTTTACATGATGTTAAAGGTTTCCCTTTAAGCATCTTGTATTGTGTATTTCTGGAGTGTGACTGGCAGTGTACTAATAGGAAGAAACATGAAGAGAAACCAGTGTATTTTTATTTTTAACTTTGTTGGCTGTTTATGGTAAGTTGTGATTTATGTGACAGGAAATGGCTTGGGCTAAGGGGAAGCATTGCTTCCCCCCATAAAGTTTAGCAGAAGGTTCCTCACATCTATTAACATATTTTTACATTTTTTTGCAAGTAAACAATATTATTGCTCAGTCTATATGCTGGATTAAAAACAACATGCTTACAACATATGTAATGATTAGGTGCCACCAGCGTGAGATCACAATTTTGTGGCCTTTAGTGGTGTAACAATCCTACCGATGAACTTTGAGGTTAGGGGTGAATACTATTCGTGTAAAAGGGGAAAGTAGTTTTGGCAGATGCCAGAAAAAAAGCTTTCTGCCTAAAAGCATTGTGCAAACTGTAAAGTCTAGTGATGGAGGTTTAGTGGACTGTGGGGGGGAATATTTTTAGTGCTATGGCATACAATAATACACTTGGCTACCTTTGGACCCAAAATTGTTCCTTCAAACACCATAAAATGCTCCATTTTGTACAAATTTGGCTGAGCCCTACATCTGTTTTTATGTGCTGGCGTTTAGAACCACTCTGAGATAATTGGGAATAACATTCAATCATTTTTCAGAAAAGTTTGGAGAAGGTTTGTTCCAGTTTCAGTATGAAGGGGTCCCTGTGCCGAAAACGAGATCCACAGAAAATGGTGTGATGTGAAAGAACTGGACTGGTGTGTGCGCCAATTCTCAACCACAAGCCGTGTAGCGCCTTAGAAGTGATCAACTGATTAAAGAGCATAGCTCTATATTTTTTGTTAGTGGCCACTGCTGGTTATTGCAGTACAGTCCAATTCAAGTGAGTACGACTGAGCTGTAACACCAGGTGCAACCAGAACAAAGGAACAGACTTGTGCCTAGTAGACAGTGATGCCATCATGATGCTTGCTGGAGAGCTGCAGCCCCTTCATTCAGCTGATTGGTGGGAGGGCTTCTAGTCAGACCTTCACATATGTGTTATTGATCCCAATTTTAGTAAAAAGCCTTTACAGAAGAAACTGTGAATGGGATCATGCATATGGATATGATGAGTTGATGGCCATGTTTGTATTGCTGTACCTGGTTATGCAGTACTGCTAGACTACTTCTAGATTTTTCTCTGTAGGGTGATCAAAACCTCAGCAAGTGATTTTATTGTTTTGCTTCAGTATAGTAGCTACCAACATTTATTTAAAATCGCTAAAAAATCCTCAAAATTGTATTGCTGGCAATACGCTTGCCTAGCGCACCTTTTGGCCTGCATTCTTATGGGCTGGTATTTCAGAACAAGAATTTTTATTTTATTTTTAGCCTGTATGGTTGTAGCCATAGTCTTAATATACATTTTGTTTTAGTATTCAAGCTGAGCCACAACTAGGGAGATTTGTGATTGGGAAAAGGTAGGAGTATTTAGGAATAAATGCTCTTAAAGGAATGTATTTTCCTGTCTTTTCTTCCTAACCTTTTATTGGCTTTTTGGAGGTAATATGTCCCAGAAAAACTAAAAACTAAAACTAGACGGCCAGCCTCCTGGTTTTGCTCTACTTAAGAGCAGTCAGGGCTAGATTCCAGTGTGGGACAGTCCTTATAAAGATGACTAGAGATGAGCGAACCCGGTTCGAGTCCGTCCGAACCCGAACGGTTCGGCATTTGATTAGTGGCGGCTGCTGAACTTGAATAAAGCTCTAAGGTTGTCTGGAAAACATGGATACAGCCAATGACTATATCCATGATTTCACGTTCACAGCATAGGAGGACCTTATCATGACCGATTGTGGTCTGCGTACCTTTATTGTGTAAATTGGTCACCAGTTTGGTGCGCACACTGATATACCTTTGTAGTGATCTCCTGATGCAATGTTGCTTATAGTGGAATAGTCACTTCTCGTTCATGATTTTTAAGACGCGGTCTCTTTTTATTGCATATCTAATCAACGTCAAGTTTTAGTTTTTCTGTGACATATTTGTTTTACACTAAAAGAAGAACCACCTAAAACTGATCATTTTGGGGGAATTATTGGAATTTATTTTTAATCATATTCACAAGTAGAAATTCGTAAAAGAAAAGTGTTGATGTGATCCTCTTGTGGTTTCTTTTTATAGCAGAGATATCAGTCAGAGTGTACATATATATCGGTGCCTGTGCGCTAAGTAACTGGTAAATGTAATTATGCTGGGAATGTGCTCTGATGGCTGTCTGTGTCAGCTGCTCTAAAACCAGATTACACAGGCTTTCATAGACTGCAGCTAAATTGTCAGGCCTGATACAACAAGGAGTGGCCCTACCCTACACTCCTTGTCTATTCTTGTAGAGTAGACCCACTTATATCATGGCAAATCATGGGCCTGAAATCTTGTGCATGCTAGACGTTTGAAATGCTAAGTTCTCTAGGCTCCCACCTGTCCGTATATTAAGAGCAGGAATTGCTTAAAGTTAGTATCTAATGAACCCCAATGGCTCATGCCAGCCACAAGTAGCACTTGCTGCTTTTTAAACTCTCCCTTCTTAGCATTTGGATTGTTGGGCTTAGTGTGCCCTTAGTGGTCATCATCATTGCCTTAGTAAGTAACCTTTTAAAGAGTTCTATTGATATTCAGTCATCAGAAAAGCCCTTTTCTAAAGTTTTGTTGGGGATTTTCCCAGTTACCTTCATATAGAGAAATCTAAGTCTGTAACAGATCTGCAGTGTATCTGCCATGTGCGAACATAACCTTGCTGAACACATGACATGAACAATCCTCTTAGGTTTGTGTCTTCATTCTGTCTGATGACCAAAGTGCCTAGAAATAGTCTTCTACAGCAGGAATGGGGAACCTTCGGCCCGCCAACTGTTGCACGACTATCATTCCTATCATGCCTGGACAGCCAAAGCTTTAGCTTTGGCTGTCCAGGCAAGATGGGGATGGTAGTTTTGCAACAGCTGGGGGTCAACGGTTCTCCATATCTGTTCTACAGCTTGCCTTATACTTGAATGCCTCTTAAAGGGAATCTGTCACTAAGTTTATGCTGCCTTAAATGAGGGCAGCATATACTAGTGACAGAAATGCTGAACAAATAGGTGTATTACTTCCAACATTCTGTTCAGCCGTTCTCCTAATATGCAGGAGAATAGGTTTCTTGTCAAACCCCTCCCCTGCCCTCCAGCTGTTGATTGGAAGTTAACTGCCTATACACAGCATGGATAGATAACTGCCAATCAGCAGCTGGTGGGCGGAGTTTCTGCTCATGAATATTAAGGACTACTGGGCTTATGCACATAATGGAGAGGACTACTTATTGTCCCTGTTATTCAGGAGGATCTCTCTGGATCAGCTGCACAGAACAATGTAAGTGATACATCATTCTGTTCAACGTCACTGTCACTACTTTATGCTACCCTGAGAATGGACTGCCTAAAACTGCTGACAGAGTCTCTTTAACAGCTGAACAACCTCCCATCTCCCCGTATACAGGAAAATCCGCAAGTGGCGAGTAAGGTTATCAAAAGTATAAAGTGTATGGGGACCTTACTCTTTATTCCTCAATAACCAAAATGAATGGGTCATATTGTTCTTTGGCCACTAATATCACAATTTATCACTAATCCCCTATTTGCAATACTTTTTAATCATCATTCAGAAATAAGATACTAAGTCAGTCCACCCTAGTGTATTCATATTGGATGTTAAGTGGAATGGTTGAGAACCCAGGGCACGTGGTAATAGAATGTCACACGTTTCCTTTTTGTAGCTCCATGAAAAGAAGTAGATGTTGCATATGTAGGGATGGCTTGAAGCTGGTGCAGGGAAAGCACAGGTTAAAGAATAAATTATTGCATGTGTGTTATGTGGGTTAGATCATAATTTGGATTGCTGAAAGTTATGATTGTCCAAAAGTCTGTTTGATTCTTCTCAGTGTTTCAGGAAGACAAAAGGTTAAAGCGTTGTTCATGTCACAAGGATGACCTTCCATCTCTTGCTGTGTTGGCACACAAGGCATGTAATTGTTGTGACTTCCTACTCATGATGGCTATTTCATACCATTAGTGGGTGAAGTATTTCAGTATGAAATGCAACGATGGCTGCTCTTCTGGCTTACTATGCTTATGCAAGATTATTATCAAAGCAAATGTTCTCTAGTTAGGGATATTATTAATAATAACAATGTGGGCTAGACACGTTGCAGAACCCAGGTAACCCATGTTTACAAAGCTGGCTTGTTTATTCTGGCTATGTTCATTATGTTCATGTTACCTACATTTTTTAAATTAAGTCATTTGTGATCCAATTTTTATGCACATCTTAATTATAAATAAGCACAATCTAATAAAAATAATACACCTTATCAATGATACAGGTCATGTCTTATTGAGTACACATCTACAGTGCAGGGAGAAAAGATGTTTTTCAAGAGAAAACATTTAAGAGCCTATCCACAGACTGTCATACACAGGATAGGCTATCAATCGTTCATGCTGCCAACATTTCAAAAGTTACCGATCACATTGGGTCTCACTTTTGAGATCCCAAGATACAGCCTCCTGGAGTACGTGGCAGCATGTGTCTCTCCCCAGCTGTCAATCAAATTGGACTTCGCTCCTTAAAGTCTATGGAGGGAAAGAGTCGGATGGTCTCTCAGCCAGGTAGTGGACCGTATCGCTGCATGCTCCCCCTGACTGTTTCTTGAGATCACAGCTGGTCAGGAGTGAGACCCAAGTGCGATCAGTAACTTTTGACATGTCTGATGACATGTCAAAACTTACTCCAAATGACAGTAACACTTTAAAGGGAACCAATACCCCTTTAATGCAAAGCGGAGCGCTCAGGCTGCCAATCAAGCGTGAGTGGCTAGGAAGAGGGGGGAGGAAGTGTGACTGCATGCCACTGCTTTTTCACCCCCATGTCTAGTCGCTGGGGTGGAGCATTAAAGATGATTTTTTTTTTCCAATTGCCGCTCCATACGCGGAAAGTATTTAAATCTTCGTGGGACTGTACTGTTACAGCCATACGGCTATGTCAGTACAGTCTCTCTAAGTTTTTAATACTTTTGGCGCTCCCAGCATCATAATACTACATGCAATTCCACTGTGCAACTTCACGGTTCGCGCAGTCTGTGATTCACTACACATGTGCATGAGGCCTCATAGCTGATACATTTTTTTTCTACCATTAGGCCATGTTCACATGGCGTAAGACACCGGCCGTTACGGGACCCAGCTAGGTCATGAAACGGCCTGTGTCAGAGAAGATCATCCCTGCAGTATCGGTTGGATGATCTTCACCTCAGATGCATCCGTGTGCGCCCACATCCCAATTCACTGCTGCACACGATGGAGCATGCGGCCAGAGCACTGACAGGTTCCTGCAGGCGCTATTCAATGTATAGCGGCCACAGAAAAACTGACATGTTAGTTTCTTGCGGCGCCGCTAGGGATCCCGGCCGGAGTATATACTACGTGTATACACTCCGGCCGGGATTCCATAGACTGCAGCACTACGTAAGTTCTATAGTAATCACGGCTGTTGTTGCAAATCGGCAACATCGGCCATGATTATTACGTAACTGACGTAGTGTGAACATAGCCTTACAGGGTATGTTTCTTCTTGAGGTTTGTGTAGAGGCCATGTTTCCTTCTGCTATTGCTTTCCCCTGTTCTTGTTGCCAAAATTAGCTGAATTAGGAACATAGATTTACCATGGCATGATCATTTTACTGGGAAGTTACTGTGAACCCAGAAGCTATTGAACTGCTTCTGCTTAGACAGCTGTAGGAATTTAAGGAATGGAGAACATCCGCCCCTACTAGCTGACCCTTCAAGCTTCTATCTACAGTATGCTTGAGAAAGTACGCCGAATGTTGTATTTTCTGTAGCTTAATGGAGAAAAAAAGTTTTTCTTTTTATTTATTGAACTGCAGATG
Organism: Dendropsophus ebraccatus; assembly: GCF_027789765.1. Classification (NCBI taxonomy): domain Eukaryota; kingdom Metazoa; phylum Chordata; class Amphibia; order Anura; family Hylidae; genus Dendropsophus; species Dendropsophus ebraccatus. Next base: position 146,358,531 of record NC_091454.1, on the reverse strand, counting down.
TTATTTATCATTGAAAACACTACCTGGGCATTATGTAGAATCTTTTCTAAGAAGAATGGAGCAGACAAGACTATACCCCTATCCTATTCTATGTACTGCCCGCCATTCTTTTAGTCTCTAAATAGGTGCAGCTACTAGAGGTGCTACTGGCGTCTATCAGATGTAAATGTTTGCAGTGGGAATACCCCTTATAGTATTTCACTAGGTCAGTTGATAGCATCTTATACTTCTTCAACTTTGAGGTATATATCGATTAGAGGTGCGGCCAATTTTTATATATTGATTAAGATGAAGATTTGTGCAACTTTTCTAGGATCTTTGTGTTTTCCTACATACCATACTATTTTGGTGTATGAAGCCACTGGTAAAGATCTTCGCAGAGGGATGGCTGTGTCTATTTTTGTAGTTATCCATAGTCTATTGTACTCTATATTGTTTACTGTTCTCTCAATGACGTGTTCTACTACAACCATACCTGTCTAGAGGTTTGCCATTTGTATTAGCTGATAGTGGGTTTATTTTCTCCACGTGTTCAGAGACTGCTTTGATTTCAATACAATGGGCCTGATATAAAACAGAGCGATTGTACGTAAATGTCAGACAGCATAACAAACATATCACAAGCTCCATTTAGCAGCTGTTTGATGTCTTTATCAATTAGAAATATCACTTTCCATGGTTTATAAATATGACAAGTAAGGAGCAGAGCAGTTAACCTTTCAGAAAGTGGTGTGCGAGAGCTCAAAGAGAAATGTTTCTACTTAACAAAAATGAGAAAAAAAAACATTCTACCTGATGACCACTTAGGATTATGGTGCGTTTACACAGACAGATTTATCTGACAGATTTTGGAAGCCAAAACCAGGAGCAGATTATAAACTGGGAACAGGTGATAAAGGTAAGACTGAGATTTCTCCTGTTCTCAAATCCATTCCTGGCTTTGGCATCCAAAATCTGTCAGATAAATCTGTGTGTGTAAACGCAGCATTAGGGGGAAAATGTCTCCTATTAAGGGCGGATGGGTTTATACCTTAAATATTTGTTACGTTACTTTGGATCAACAGTGGAGAAACAAAATTTGAAGGTTTACCCATACCTCTTCCCTCATGTCCTTCAGTGGCTGAGATTGATCTATAGCTGTATTTCAGACATACTATATAGCCTTGCACATGTCTTTGCTCTATTTTTATGTTTACATTCCACCAATACAAATCTTTATTCATCATCTCCAAATGAGACCTATAAAACCCATTGACCCGGCTACCACTGGCCTGCCATGGCATATTTATATCCAAGGTTAAATAGCATGGCATCTGTCTCCTTTTAATTCCACCCGTTCCACTTCTGCCTGTTATTTACGTGATTACTATCCCCTCCATGTCACATTTCCTGCTATGGCCATCTGTAGTCTGTGTTACTTTCCTTTTTTTCCCATCAATCCCTCTTGTCCTCCTCTTTGGTGTATGCCAGCATTTTCTTCATCCACTTTTTTCCTGGTCTCTTTCCGGCTTCCACAGTATTCAAATAATGTCCTAAAATAGCATCAAACAGCTGGGACTCTTAAATATTACTCTTTGCGCCTCAAATGTCTGCCGAGTCGGGGGAGGGGTAATAATTATCTGCTGTGCAGCTGAGCTTTACTGTGTCTTGTCCTTTGCATATAGGACTCTCTGGGGAGCCTCTTGCTCGGTCATCAGCCTCTCTTATTAATAACCCCAGATGACATCTCAATCCATGCTTTTAGTTCATGCATCATGTGTTCCTTGCAGGGTTGGACAAACGGGGCTAGTGGGTGCCTGAAAACTCAGCTCAGTTATTGATGCCTTGTTGCATGAAATGGTAGCCGTCCTTCAAACCATCTCCTTCCATTGGTAACATCTGTGTAGGACATTTGAGCAGGTTTGCGTTTACACAGGCAGATTTCTCTGACAGATTTTGGAAGCCAAAACCAGGAATGGATTTGAAAAAAGGAGAAATCTCAGTCTTTCCTTTATGACCCCTTCCCTGTTTATGGTCTGTTCCTGGCTTTGGCTTCAAAAATCTGTCAGATAAATCTGCCTTTGTAAACGCACCATTATCCTCTTCAATATTGGTGAATACTATAGACAGGTGACATAACAGGTTAGAAACAATTCCTAATGTGTCACTGTTTTTATACCTTTTAACCCTTAGAGGACCCGGCCAATTAAATTTTTTTTCGTTCTTTCCTCCTTGTGCTTAAAAGCCCATAACACTTGCATTTTTTCACCTAGAAACCCACACAAGCCCTTATTTTTTGCGCCACTAATTGTACTAATTTGCAATGACAGGCTGAATTTTTTCATAAAGGACACTGTGAAACCAGAAAAAAATTCAATGTGTGGTGAAATTGAAAAAAACAAACAAAACGCATTTCTTTTATTTATTTATTTTTTTTTCGTTTTTACGCCGTTCGCCCCGGGGGTAAAACTGACTTGTTATATATGTTCCTCAAGTTGTTACGATTACTATGATATATAACATGTATAACTTTCATTGTATCTGATGGCCTGTAAAAAATTCAAACCATTGTTAACAAATATATGTTCCTAAAAATTGCTCCATTCCCAGGCTTATAACGCTTTTATTCTTTGGTCTATGGGGCTGTGTCAGGTGTCATTTTTTGCGCCATGATATGTTCTTTCTATCGGTACCTTGATTGCACATATGCGACTTTTTGATCGCTTTTTATTACAATTTTTCTGGATTTGATGCGACCAAAAATGCGCAATTTTGCACTTTGGGATTTTTTTTGCGCTTACGCCATTTACTGTGCGAGATCAGGAATGTGATAAATAGTTCGGGCAATTATGTACGCGGCGATACCAAACATGTTTGTTTATTTATTTGTTTATTTTTATTTATAACATGGGAAAAGGGGGGTGATTCTGACTTTTATTAGGGGAGGGGGCTTTTTATTAATAGTTCATATAATGTAGCCAGCTCAGCACCTTTGTATAGCAAGCCGCTCCGCACGAGCCCCCACTCCAACACCGTGTAAGGAACAATGAAGAAAATTCACCTGGGCTCAGCGATGCAGTGCTTCAATATACTTGCTTTATTTGAGTGATCCAAAAAACAACGGAGACATGTAATGCGCTCTCTCAGACCCACACTTTTTATTAATAACACTTTTATTTTTACTTTTACACGTATACTAGAAACCCCCTGGGGGACTTCTAGTATAAGTGCACTGATCTCTCATTGAGATCTATGCTGCATTAATATGCACCATAGATCGATGAGAGAGGCACATCGGCAATTGAGTGCCGAGCTGGGATCAGCGCCGTTACAGCGCTGACCCCGGACGGGGTAAAATGTGTGGATCGCTCCGAGGAGCGATCCTCCCCACTAGACACCAGGGAAGTGCTGCAGTAAGTAATCGGATGCAGCTGTCAACTCTGACAGCTGCATCCGATTACTTAATTAGCGGGCACGGTGATCAGACCGTGCCCGCTAATAGCCATGGTCCTGGGCTACGAGTGGCACCCGGGACCGCGGCAGGTCAGAGCGCGGCCCCGCTCTGAGCACGTGGAGGCGGCCCTGGACGTACTCAACAGTAGATGTGATATAAAGCAAGTTTGCAATTTACATTTACATTATTTTTTGTTGTTGTTATCATGCTGTAAAACAAAGCTGAACTTACCAGAAACCCAGGTCCAGTCTCCAGAAGGCAGATTTTCTGCTGGTTGTAAAAAACAGACTAAACTCAAGAAGTCCTGGCCGGTACAGAGAGTCACAGCTTTATATCACATCTACTGTTGATATCGAATTTGAAAGTTACAACGACAGTGATACTTTAAGGCCCTATTACACACACAGATTTATCTAACAGATTGTTAAAGGGGTATTCCAAGAAAAACTACCACAGGGTAGGGAACAAGTAAGAGATCGCAGCAGTCGTTATGAAAACAGCTGTGGGTACGGCATATGACCCGCGGCTCCATAGGAATGAATAGAGCTGTAGGTCATGTGCTGTACCTGCGCCTCAATTCATAACAAAGGAGCCACAGGCTGATATAGGGATTTTTTTTTTGGCGGGGGGGGGGGGCAAAAAAAAGTCGTCAAGGTGTAAGAACCATGCTACCGCTGGACACCCAAGGTTCTGAGGGGTGATAAATAACACTACTGGCAGTCTGGTTGTCTAGTCTGGGTTTGGTGAATGTCAGGTAGACATTACCTGTCTGGATGATTTATGCAAACTGTAAAGTTTAGTGCAGGAGAGACAATGCAGTGGTAGTGGGGATGGCTGTTTCAGGGGTTGGCCTTGGTCCCTTGGTTCCAGTGAAGGAAAATCCTAATGTGTCAGGTAACATACCAAGACCATTTGGACGCTTGTATGCTTTTAACTTTGTGGGAACAGTTTAGGTTCAGCCCTTTTCTTTTCCAGCCTGACTGCTCTGCTGCACAAAGCAAGGTCTGTAAGGCATGGTTGGGCAAACTTGGTGTGGATCAACTTGGCAGGTCCACACAGACCCCTGACCTCAATCCCATCAAAAACCTTTGAAATGAACTACAATGGACAATGTGAGCTAGGTCCATTATTGTCTCGCCCCACTAGCACGCCTTGAAAGTCTTCCCAGAAGAGTGGAAGCTGGTATAGCCACAGAGGGGAGAAACATCTTTAGGTCTTCATAGTGACAGCTTGGCATTGGAGGACGTATCAATTAAGTATACCTAGTAAATAGGTTTTATTTGAACGGGGGGATCATAGATAATGGCAACTAAGAGGAATTATAGAAATTTGAGTATTGGCAATCTGTTCAGTCTTATTTTGATATTTTAGCCTTTAATGTTGTTTTTATCCCTGGAAAAACCCCTTTAGGTGGACATTTTTACCTTTCTGTGTCAGCTTTAGCAGCAGAATGTGTACACATAGCGTATCACTAGATGTAAAAAGTAACCGATCTAAGATTTTCACAGTAATCCAGTAAACTGTGTGATTTAACATTTTTATGTCCCTGGCGTCTGTCTTTTGTGCTGTATTTTATTCCTAGGAGTCATTTATTCCTAACTGCGTTAACTAAGCTTTTAGTCATGTAATATATTTTGGTTTTGTACTTGTTACCATGACCAGACGTATTCATGTATGCACAATATATACAATGGTCCAGTAATGAGATATAGTCATGTATCAGTCAACAATATTTTATTTTTTTACCTCTACATAAAAGAAAATCTGTTTTTGGATGAAACTAGTTTTTGTTGTCTTTAAAGGCAACCTGTAACATTGAAAATCTGACGCCATCTTGTTATAGAGCAAGATGAGCTGAGCAAATAAATGTGTAGTTTTAATAAGTTCTTGTAAAACTTGTCATTTATCTCTTTAACATTTGTTACTTCTGTTCTTATTTGTGAAGTGGGCGGTGCTACTTTTCCCCAGTATGTGTGTCAGTCACTGAGTAGGACCACCCACTTGACTACAAACCTCAGAATGACAAGTTATCCTTGAACAATATGTCGACCTGCTCCGCTCCTCCTGCTCTATAACTTAATACTGGTAGATCAGACTGCATGCACAATGTGACATGTTCCCTTTAAGAATACCCACTATTGTAATACAGTATGTGTGGGTTGCTATAATGTTCATTTTACTGGCTGTCAGGCATGTCATAGCGACTGATTTACCTAATCACTAACTCTACTACCAGATCAATAAGCCTGGCTATACTTAGATATAATATTGCTAAGAATACTACAAAATCAAACTGCCATCTATGTGGGTGTCTGCTAACTTTCCACACTGTGTAACAAACCCACTTCCTGTAATGTGGCTGTAGCTAAGTAGTCTGAAGTGTTTGGTGATGGTAATAATGTGCAACCTTTTCACCTTGTGCTGCATATCTTCTCAGCTTTATCCTATTTCATGTAATGTTAATACCTTTACCTATGGGCATAGTGATGAATAGTTTGTTATTCTATACATCTGATATAAGTGGAGAGACCGTTGCAGAAGACAGATTTGATATATCATGTTCTCGAGTATTTGTCCAGCACTAGGCTAACCATATGTATGAGAGGGTGTATGAGTTTTTGAGGTGTAAGTTATGTTCCCTTGTTTAATAATGATCTAGCCGATTTGCCAGGTAGCCATGGAGGCCCCATGTGATCAGGTATGTGGCACCATAAAAAGCAGGAGGAGATGCTGACGTGCAGGGGAGTCACTGTGCGGGGAAGGACTGCAGTTGGTGGAAGATTTTGGAGGTTGGGGGAACTTTGGTGTCTGGTGCCTCAGGACCAATCAGTACTGCTCCTGAGGCAATCCACCCACACATCTTCCTTACCCCAGCATCATCACCAAGCACCACCCTGCATGCGCTGTTGTTGGGCCAGAATGTTTCTGACTGCTATAGATATGATGTTGGGAGAAGGAAGGTGGGTGGTGTCTGGAGCTGCGTTGATTGACACTAAAAGCAAGAGTTTTTGTTGTTTTTTAAACTCCTTGCACATACCCCCTCAATGTGCGCCGCGTACTGCATATTCACAAACACTGGTTTAAGGGATCGACTAGTGCTCTGGGGTTGTTAACTTATTTTGCCTTAGAAGCTACCTAGAAAATACTAATAATTTTGTTGTCTTTGGAAATCATATGGAAACTAAATTTTTGTAGTTGATGATACTGTGTTAACTTACTTTTTGTGTTTTTTGTTCGTTTTTTTTTTTTTTTTTTTTCCTTAGGTCTGATGATACTCTGCAGAATACCGTCCCTGTGAGTCTCCTTTACAAACATCACTCGCAAAATGTCTGTGGTGCAGGTGAGTTTGAGGGTCTGAAATAAAGACCACCTAACTAAACCTCTTTTTTATTTATAATTTTTCCCCCTCAATATATAGTAGTCTGCAGGAATTACCAATGATCTTATTGGATCAGATGAATCTTGGCTCTTTTACCCCAGAGGGAGCCAATCAGCATTATTGTGCTTATATAGTCCCCAGCTGCACATTATAAATCTTCTGTGCAGCTCCCTTATCATACCAGTCGCAGCTGCAGCAGTAGGTCAGTCATGGCTTTGTGTGGATGATTTACAGGCAGAGAGACTCGTTAGTGGCCTCTCGGCCTGTCAATCATCCCCACACTGCGTGCTGACAGGCAGAGAGCCATGACTAGTCACAGGCAGCTCCCCAGCCCAGATGACTAGTCATCTAGACTAGACCCCTCTCCCAGCCTTGCGCACAGGACTAAAACTACCTTTTCCCTTTGTAAAGCTAGAGCCGCAGACGTGGCTGGTATTCTCCGCGAGCTGCACAGTAGAACTACACTGTGCTGCTGGGAACCATATTAGCACAATTCTGCTGATTAGGTTCCTTTAAAAGAACCTTATTTTCAACATTAACTATTAATATACACTCACCGGCCACTTTATTAGGTACACCATGCTAGTAACGGGTTGGACCCCCTTTTGCCTTCAGAACTGCCTCAATTCTTCGTGGCATAGATACAACAAGGTGCTGGAAGCATTCCTCAGAGATTTTGGTCCATATTGACATGATGGCATCACACAGTTGCCGCAGATTTGTCGGCTGCACATCCATGATGCGAATCTCCCGTTCCACCACATCCCAAAGATGCTCTATTGGATTGAGATCTGGTGACTGTGGAGGCCATTTGAGTACAGTGAACTCATTGTCATGTTCAAGAAACCAGTCTGAGATGATTCTAGCTTTATGACATGGCGCATTATCCTGCTGAAAGTAGCCATCAGATGTTGGGTACATTGTGGTCATAAAGGGATGGACATGGTCTGCAACAATACTCAGGTAGGCTGTGGCGTTGCAACGATGCTCAGTTGGTACCAAGGGGCCCAAAGAGTGCCAAGAAAATTTTCCCCTCACCATGACACCACCACCACCAGCCTGAACAGTTGATAGTAGGCAGGATGGATCCATGCTTTCATGTTGTTGACGCCAATTTCTGACCCTACCATCCAAAGGTCGCAGCAGAAATAGAGACTCATCAGACCAGGCAACGTTTTTCCAATCTTCTACTGTCCAATTTCGATGAGCTTGTGCAAATTGTAGGCTCAGTTTCCTGTTCCTAGCTGAAAGGAGTGGCACCCGGTGTGGTCTTCTGCTGCTGTAGCCCATCTGCCTCAAAGGTCGGCGTACTGTGCGTTCAGAGATGCTCTTCTGCCTACCTTGGTTGTAACAGTTGGATATTTGAGTCACTGTTGCCTTTCTATCAGCTCGAACCAGTCTGCCCATTCTCCTCTGACCTCCGGCATCAACAAGGCATTTCCGTCCACAGAACCGCCGCTCACTGGATGTTTTTTCTTTTTCGGACCATTCTCTGTAAACCCTAGAGATGGTTGTGCGTGAAAATCCCAGTAGATCAGCGGTTTCTGAAATACTCAGACCAGCCCTTCTGGCAACAACAACTATGCCACGTTCAAAGGCACTCAAATCACCTTTCTTCCCCATACTGATGCTCGGTTTGAACTGCAGGAGATTGTCTTGACCATGTCTACATGCCTAATTGCCGCCATGTGATTGGCTGATTAGAAATTAAGTGGTAACGTGCAGTTGGACAGGTGTACCTAATAAAGTGGCCGGTGAGTGTATTTTATTTAATTAAACTTTCTTGATTCCGTAGACACCCTGGCAAGCTGGTACAGAATGTGTCGCTAACTATGACTTCCAGAGGAGAACAGAACAGGATCTTCCATTTACGAAAGGAGAAGTCTTGACAATTGTGGCTGTGACCAGGGTACAGTAAAATCCTGTTATTGCTATAAGAGCAACTAGATCTAATCTAAATCCTCCTCACATTATGCTGAACAGAGCTGTGTACACTGGGCCGACAAAATGCCAAGTAAAAACTGCTATTGCCTTTATAATAGAGGCGGCTAAAAAGTTATGTAGATGGCACAAAATGTGTGTTTGTGCAGAAATGTCAGACTTTTTGCTGGGGCACCAACTAGTGTCAAATGGACAGGCAAGGGACACTACGTAGCATGGAGGGAGCATCCTCTCCTTCATCCTCACATGTGCCAAATTTATTGATATTAATAAATCTGCCACAGGGCACTTTTGTTTATGACCAGCATACACATATGCTGCTCTTAATAAATGCCTTCTCCAGAATGTACAGCCTTTTTATAGGCTTGCCCAGAACAGCTTACATAATATGTATAATTTCAGTAATGTTCTATGTAGGATATGTTGTTAAACACTGCAGTTTGGTAACTACATAGTTTATCAAATCATATCAAGTATATCAAGTATAGCCTAAGCAAGAAGTTAAAGGGGTACTCCGGGCGGGGGCTATTTTTAGGGTATGGCCGGGAAAGGGGTGGATAGAGGCAGTCGGTCACTTACCTCCCCGATTCCAGCGCCGGGTCCCGGATCGTGACGCTCCGTTCTCCCGTCCCGCATTCTTGTCTGAGCTGCGGCTTGAGACATGACGTCTTAAGGCAGCTCATCCATTCAGTTGTCTGACCTCTAGCACCTGAGATCTTATATTTCCCCTATTCACTTAAAGCGACTCTGTACCCACAATCTGACTCCCGCAAACCACTTGTACCTTCGGATAGCTGCTTTTAATCACAGAGAGGTTGTGCCAGCCTAATGCACGCACAATCTAGGCCACTCTCGTAGGGCACAGGCTGCCGGTTTTAAAGTGACTCCGTACACGCAAACCACTTGTACCTTCAGATAGCTGCTTTTAATCCAAGATCTGTCCTGGGGTCCGTTCGGCAGGGGATGCAGTTATTGTCATAAAAACAACTTTTAATCCGGCAGCGCTGTGTCTAACGGCCGGGGCTTACATTTGTATATGCATTAGGCTGGCACACCCTCTCTGTCCTTCCTCCCCACCCTCCTCATCATTAGGAATGCTTCAGGCAGATTGCTTCCTATTCCCCAGCTGTGTGTATAATGAACATGGGCTGGATCGTTAATACACCTGTGCAAAGCTCAAACAGCAGTAAATGTTCCTTGATCATTCCTAATGATGAGGAGGGTGGGGAGGAAGGATGGAGAGGTGGTGCCAGCCTAATGCATATACAAATGTAAGCCCCGGCCGTTAGACACAGCACTGTAGGATTAAAAGTTGTTTTTAGGACAATAACTGCATCCCCTGCCGAACGGACCCCAGGACAGATCTTGGATTAAAAGCAGCCATCCAAAGGTATAAGTGGTTTGGGAGGGACAGATTGTGGGTACAGAATCGCTTTAAAGTAATTTCAGCAATTTCGAACAGCACTTGTGAATGAGGCCTAAGATCCTAATACTTGCCTAGCGAGACTATTACTGTCTAATATACGCACCCTTTGACCAGTGTCATAGTAATGAAATAATCAGAGCTATACACTTTAACCGCTTTGATCAAAAGCCTTTTAGAAAAGGTCTCTATGACCACAGGTAACAAGGCATAGGACATTTTGTTCCACGCGGTCTGTAAACAAGTCCTAATGGGGAGGATTGATTAGGGTCCATTTACACAGAAAGATTATCTGCCAAAAATTTTAAGCCAAAGCCAGAAACAGACTATAAACAGAGATCAGGTCATAAAGGAGATTTCTCCTCTTTTCAAATCCATTCCTGGCTTTGGCTTCAAATCTTTGGCAGATAATCTGTGAGATAATCTTTCTGTGTAAATGGACCCTTATGCTGGGTTTACACGGAACAATTATCGTGCGAATTTGCACGATAACGATCGAATTCGAACACAAATCGTACGTGTAAACGCAGCGAACGATCGAATGACGAGCGAGAAATCGTTCATTTTGATCTTTTAACAGGTTCTTAAATCATCGTTCGTCGTTCGCAAAAAATTCGCCGATCGTTCCGTGTAAACAGTCGTTCACTGATTTTTCCTATGTGCGAGATAGGCTTAAGCGATCGCAAAACGATCGGAAAACGAACTTTCTGTACGATATATCGTTCCATCTAAACGCTGATCGTTATAAAAGAAAAATCTTTACTTAGAAATCGTTAATCGTACGATTGGGTGAATTATCGCTCCGTGTAAACCCAGCATTACTCCTCCCAATTATTAACCAGGAACCAGGGGTCTGAGCAGTAATAGATAGGGATTTAGAGGATACAAGGGTTACAGAAATAGGTAAAGAATGCCAGGTATGTGAGGAATATCTGGGGAACTCTCATGACTGCTACTAGCTCACTTAAAGGGGTAGTGCGGCGCTCAGAAATTATTCACAGAATAACACACATTACAAAGTTATACAACTTTGTAATGTATGTTGTGTCTGTGAATCGCCCCGTTCCCCGTGTCCCACCACCCCCACCCGTGTACCCGGAAGTGTGGTGCATTATAAATTACCTGATCCGTGTCGAGGGCCGTCCGCCATCTTGTGCCAAACGTCATCTTCGGACGGAGTCGCTGCCGCCCCCCCCCCCCCTCCGCCGCGTCACAACTGTGCTCAGCCGCGATTGGCTGAGCACAGTTATGCTCAGCCAATCGCGGCTGAGAATCGGATAACGCTGCAGAGGGCGGCCGGCATTCGGGACAGTCGGAGCTGTTTGCTGTACGCCCAAAGAAGACGTCACTCGCTGAAGATCAGAGACGGGTGTTGGCATGTGACAGGTGAGTATAGCGCACCACACTTCCGGGTACACGGGTGGGGGTGGTGGGACACGGGGAAGGGTGCCATACACAGACATAACACACATTACAAAGTTGTATAACTTTGTAATGTGTGTTAGTCTGTGAATAATTCTTTACCGCCGCACTACCCCTTTAAACTCCACCTTTGCAACCATATTTTTGTTCCAGTGTATCTGAAATGAGAACTGAAGCAATTTTTTCAGAAAGTACTGCATTGTTTCATACCTACAGCTCCTCTTTAGACCTGTGTGTCAGCTGAAACAAACTCTGATCCTCAAATAATGCTCTCCTCTCTGTTCCCTTACTTCTTACTGACTTGCATATTGTTGGTTAGTAACATGTTGGGGATATATGGAAAGTGTCTGACTGCAGGCTAAGACTATATACAGTGTACTATACTTTAAGGGCCTCCTTAGGGGCAGTGCACAAAATGATGGATGTGATATATTAAGCCCTTTTGCAAAGTTTCTTAATTTAGAATTTTTGATTTTGAACAATAAAACTTTTTTTTTAGGTAGATCTTCCATTTTAAGCTGTGAACTTATGGCATAGATATGGAGCAAATAGAGCAGTGTCATACAACCGGACCCTTGTTATATGTAGCATAAATAGCCACCCATATACAATAGACTGTTCTGGGTTTGTGATGTGCTGTATTATGATTGTGTATGTTTTCATGCAGGATCCTAACTGGTACAAAGCAAAGAATAAAGTTGGCCAAGTTGGCTTTATACCTGCTAACTATGTACAGAAGAGGGAAGGAGTAAAATCTGGAACAAAGCTTAGTCTAATGCCGTAAGTATATCCAGCATATGGTGCTAATATTTTACAATAATTCTTGTACTATGAATAGTATCCCATCATTAAAGAAGAAGTCCAGGCACAGACTTTGTTTTCAAAACTGCCGGGGAGGTGGTGGGGGAACGTAACAACATGCACTTACCTTCCTGGCTACAGCACTGGGGTCCTCTATCCTCCGCTCCAGCTCCCGATCCCTGACCGCTTCTAGGTTTAAGTGGGGACCTGGGACATGGACAGAGGACCCCAGTGCTGGAGCCTGGGAGGTAGGTGCATGTTATGTTCACCCACCTCCTCCCCTGCATTCCTGGATTTTTCCTTTAACACCGAACATCATTCCATATCATATCAATAGATTTGTCTATAGTATAAAACAGTATTTTTATTCAATCTCAGACAAGCAAATATATAATACAATATACCGAAAGCAAAAATTGGAGTGGCAACAGTTAGCTGGAATTCTATAATTTACTGAAATATGTTATTTTCAACCAAAAACAGGGTAAATCTATTTTATACTACTAAACTTTTCTAAAGGTCTAAGGCATTGAATGGCTCGAGGTCACTGTCTTTGGTAGTCTAGGATTGAAGAAGGGGTTAATGGTCAGATCTTGGTATCATCATCTTCTGACCACTGCAGTGGTGTGTTACATTTAGCTATCCAAGTTAGGCTGGTTCCATACAAATGTAATATGACTTTTGTCATGGCTATACTAGACCTTTTATAGAACCGTCTGCTACAACGAGGAGAGACACAGGGAGAGAAATGCAACACCTGAGAATATGCCTTGTACGGTCCTCCTGGCGTAGCGCTCCACTTCACGCTTTTTAAACTCTATATTCACTTGGGTCATATAAGAGACTGTGTGTATACAGCACCGAGAATGGAGTGACTGCAGCATACACATTTGGCATGATTTATCAAACGGTGTAAAATTTAGACTGGTGTAAACTGCCCCCAGCAACCAATCACAGCCCAGCTTTCATTTTGCCTGAGCGGAAAGCTGAGCTATGATTGGTTGTTGTGGGCAGTTTGCACCAGGGCTGTGGAGTCGGAGTAGTAGAGTCGGAGCTAGTTTTGGCTGGAGTCTGAGCTAGTTTTGGCTGGAGTCGGAAATAAATGTTCCGATTCCAGCTTCAAAAAAATCTTTTGGAATTTTACAAGTTTTGCTCATGAATATATATTATGAGCAACATTCTAATAGGACACTGGCCCTTTTACATAAGGGGGGTCATGGAAAAGTTGGAAGAGTCCATTGTGTGGGGGGGAGATCTGTGCCCGTCTCTTCCTGGATGCTGGATGACTGTATATGAGCAGCAGTGTAATATGAAGATATCCTGTGTAATAATGAGGAGGAGGAGGAGACATAAGTAGTGTAGCTGTAACCTCTGTCCTCAGTGTGGTGTTTTCTCTCTGGGAGAAGATTGTGTGTTTTTCTTCAGTGTTCTATGGCTGTGTGTGTGTGTGTGCACGTGCGCGCGCTCGCTCGCTTTGGCTGCAGTAGGCTGTGTGTGTATGCTATGGCTGCAGCAGGCTGTGTGTGTATGCTATGGCTGCAGCAGGCTGTGTGTGTGCGCGTGCTATGGCAGCAGTGTGTGTGTGTGTGTGTGCGCGCTATGGCTGCAGCAAGGTGTGTGTGCTATGGCTGCAGCAGGCTGTGTGTGTGTGTGCGCGCTATAGCTGCAGCAGGCTGTGTGGGTGTGTGTGTATGCTATGGCTGCAGCAGGCTGTGTGTGTGTGTGCGCGCTATAGCTGCAGCAGGCTGTGTTGGTGTGTGTGTATGCTATGGCTGCAGCAGGCTGTGTGTGTGTTTGTGCATGCTATTGCGTGCCCCCCACAGTGACCTTCTATATCACTATGTGTGACCTCTAAATCACTATAGTTCTGAGTAGTTCAGGACATGGAGGCTGGAGACTGGCTGCATCCACTGCACACACAGGAGAATCTGCTTTATACACAGTATTCCTTTATTCCCTCAGAAGTCGCCCCAGGATCATGTAGGACATTAGGGAGAAGCTGCTGAGCCAGTGTGATAAATAACTCCCCTGGTATATGACCGGCCATTTATGAAGGAGTCTGAGTCTGTTCTGATAAAATTCAGAAGTCTGAGTTGGAGTCGGAGCTGCGGCTTACCCACTGCACAGCCCTGGTTTGCACCAGTGTAGATTTTACACCTTTTGATAAATCTCTCCCATTTGTCTTCTGAATGTTGTTTATTGTAGTCACATACAGGCCCAGGCTGACAAACATTAAGACCATGATGAAGCACACCTGAGTTGGAAAGGACTGTAGCCTTTTTGCTTATAAGCATGGGTCTGTATATGACTACAATAAACAACATTTGGAAGAATGTTTTTCAGTCTCTGTGAAATTTATTATGGGGAGAGAAGTCCTTGTCCCTGCTACTTGTAATGATTGGTGGGGGGTTTGGCACCCAGGCCCTGTCTGATCAAAAAAAGCAATACTATATCTACCATATTGGTGGATACAGTATTGTTTAATATTTCTCCTGTCACATGGTTCCCCCATACGGCACTGCTTGTAATATTCCATTGTCTTGGTATCATATTTTTCTAATTTGATCAAGGTCTGTCCACTGACCACCAATCAGATCCTTATCCTTATCCTTACAACTCCTTTATTGACCGTATACCTAGACATTGACTTTATAGCCTATGTACATCTGTCGGCTAAATGTTATAGACACTGCTGTCTGGTGGTGGTTTTGCAAAATTTATGCAAAAAATGTTTTATTCCACATCGATACTTGAGTCAAGAGGTCATGGTGTAACGTATATCGGGCTCTACTAGTAACACATTTTGACAAATTTGCAGAGAGCCATTGTTGTTCCGTCAAGCACATTACAGTAATGCCTATATTCAATCAAAGTGTAACACTTAGTTAAAAAAAATACTGATTTGTGGCTAAAAGTCTGACCCAAGCAGAACCTGAGATGTCATTACACTTGTGCCTACAGTGTCTTCACAATCAGAACACTTCTAATTGGTAACAAGGATGATCAGATAAACATAGGTTCCTGTATCGCCCTGCTGGGTTCTCTGGCAGGATGTGCAGGGGGAAGAAATGACAGTAACAGACAGTGGTCATTCATTCGGCTGTCATTTGCAGAATTACTCCTCCCTTGCACCTGCAGAATTGGTGTTGCCCTAGATTGAGACATGTCATCTTACCTGGTTTCACTGGGAGTCGCATGTCTTTTTAGCCTTCCTCACCTGGTCAACCTATGATATTAACTTTTTCATCCATCTGCCAACTGTGGAAAGGGTGCGTCATGGGCTCTGTCCACGTGATAAAAATAATAAATACATAAATTATTTTAGCCATCATCTATTGACTAATAAAATGGTCTACAACCTGTATGCTTGCCCTAGTCTCACCTGGATCTTGTTCAGTTCCAGGGAGCAAGTAAATATAAAGTTAAAAAAATATATATTTTTTTTAGTTGGTCAATTGGTCAATTCAAAGTTATTAGAAGTGCAACAGAAATCAGTGACATGACCTCCAGAACAGTGTTCTGGTTTTCCTCAATATCAGGTGGCGGCCATCTATCACATGATCTTCACTGCCATAATGCTGGTCCTCTTCAACTCTCTTAATAGCTTTGACACTGGTTTGCAGCCTCTAGCTTCCATTTCTCCCCACCCGTGGTCCACTTCATAACCTAATATCCTTCCACAGCCCTCTGCACAACAATGCATATTGTTGCAGTACTATTTTGGCACCGACACTATACCATTACATGTACCGTAAATCTATTAAATTGTAGTCAAAACGGTGATGTGCATAACTGCTGTGCATAACGCAGTGTAGTAAAAAGGTTTGTAGGAGGGGAGACATGAACAAATATGAACACAGCCTAATGGGCACAGCACATGATTTTTTTTTTTTAGTGGGATCCAACTTGCCAATGGGATGAGCTGGGCGAGAATACAGGAGGAGGAGTGGAAGAAAGCAGACCAGGGATGCAGGCTGCTAGAAGGAGGAGTGGGGGGGATGCATGTTGCTAGAAGAAGGAGTGGGAGGGAACAGGCCTGGGATACAGGCTGCTAGAAGGAGTGGGAGGGAACAGACTGGGGATGCAGGATCCAACTTGCCAATGGGATGAACTTGGCGGGAATACAGGAGGAGGAGTGGAAAGAAGCAGACCGAGGATGCAGGCTGCTAGAAGGAGGAGTGGGAGAGAGCAGGCTTGGGATGCAGGCTGCTAGAAGGAGGAGTGGGAGGGAACAGACTGGGGATGCAGGATCCAACTTGCCAATGGGATGAACTTGGCGGGAATACAGGAGGAGGAGTGGAAGGAAGCAGACCGAGGATGCAGGCTGCTAGAAGGAGGAGTGGGAGAGAGCAGGCTTGGGATGCAGGCTGCTAGAAGGAGGAGTGGGAGGGAACAGGCCAGGCATGCAGGCTGCTAGGAGGAGTGGGAGAGAGCAGGCTTGGGATGCAGGCTGCTAGAAGGAGTGGGAGAGAGCAGGCTTGGGATGCAGGCTGCTAGAAGGAGGAGTGGGAGGGAACAGGCTTGGGATGCAGGCTGCTAGAAGGAGGAGTGGAAGGGAACAGGCCAGGCATGCAGGCTGCTAGGAGGAGTGGGAGAGAGCAGGCTTGGGATGCAGGCTGCTAGAAGGAGGAGTGGGAGGGAACAGGCTTGGGATGCAGGCTGCTAGAAGGAGGAGTGGGAGGGAGCAGGCTTGGGATGCAGGCTGCTAGAAGGAGGAATGGGAGGGAGCAGGCTTGGGATGCAGGCTGCTAGAAGGAGGAGTGGGAGGGAACAGGCCAGGCATGCATGCTGCTAGAAGGAGTGGGAGGGAGCAGGCTTGGGATGCAGGCTGCTAGAAGGAGGAATGGAAGGGAACAGGCCAGGCATGCATGCTGCTAGAAGGAGGAGTGGGAGAGAGCAGGCTTGGGATGCAGGCTGCTAGAAGGAGGAGTGGGAGGGAGCAGGCTTGGGATGCAGGCTGCTAGAAGGAGCAGTGGGAAGGAGCAGACCTTGGATTCAGGCTGCTAGGAGGAGTGGGAGAGAGCAGATGGGGATTCAGGCTACTAAAAGAAGTGGGAGAGAGCAGACTGGGATGCAAGCTGCCAGAAGGAGCAGTGGGAAGGAGCAGACCTTGGATTCAGGCTGCTAGGAGGTGTGGGAGGGAGCAGACGGGATGCAGGCTGCTAGGAGGAGGAGTGGAAAGGGAGCAAGCTCAGAATTCAGGCTGCTCGGAGGTAAAGAGGCTGGGAACAGGCTGTGGATTCAGCCTCCTCAGAGGAGGAATGGGAGGGAGCAGGCCTGGGATTCAGGCTGCTAGAAGAAGGAGTGGGATATAACAAGTCGGAGAGGCAGGCTGCTAGTATGAGTTGTTGGAGGGATGCAGGCTGCTAGGAGTGGGAGCGTGCAGGTTGGGGGAAGCAGGCTGCTAGGAAAAAGAATTGGAGAGAGCAGGAAGTGTTTCTTTACTATGAGCAGCATATGCTGGGGTAATAGAGGATTACAAGAAAGCACCAAGAACACAAGGAGGTAGTGAAATATCTATATTTATGCATATATCCACATTTTGTAGCACTTTTATACTTCTTAATATCCAAGAAAACCTCTTTAATATTAGTGACTAAATTTCAGGTATTGCCAATCACATCCTTGTTCTTACTGACATTATTTATACCTTCCCTGCATTTGCTCACCTGATTTTATCTTGACATTACATTTGCAGCTTGTCTCACTTTCAGTTTTGCCCTTTGAGCCTCATTTGCATAAATATTGGAGAATATTTTCTCAAATACTTCCTGGTGCTGTATTGTATGTACACTCTTATTGCTGTATGTCCGTGCTGATACATGATACATATACAGGAGCGATAGCAATGTCTCAGATGCCAGTATATTCCTCTACAATTTCAGTATCCAGGTAATTGTTTGGTTTGTTCTTTATGTTTTTGCTGTGTTTGGAAATTGTTTTGAAGTTGTTTTTTTTTTTTATAGCAGTCTGAAACTTCCTCCATCACAATGGTTTGTTGTATATGTGTAGGGAATCATAGGCACAAAAGTAGTCATCTACTTTTTATTTTGGTCTCCTTAGATATTTTGTGTATTTTCCTAATTTTTTAAGGTTTCTGGATCATTGGTAGTGGCAGTTTTGCTTTTGTCCCATTGTAGCGTCTCCTTACTCCCCATTCCATCCCTATCTCTGCTTTATTAACAGGCAGCTGATCTTCATTTCCAAATCTCACACCTGGGCACAATTTGTATGCACAGTACAGTTATGAGATTTGGAAACACGGTTCAGCTTTCAGCTGACTATCAATCAAGGATGGGAGAGGGAGCGAGGAAAAAAAAAAATTCAGCGGAGCACCGCACGTGCGAGGTAAAAAAAATAATCAGCACATTTCATTACCCCAAGAACACTATTCCCATGGTAATGAGCATGGCAATGGATGCATAATGCCATGATGGATAACCCCTTTAAGGAAAACCTATTTTGATTGTAGCAGAGATGTGTTTTTACCTTTTAGGAGGACAAGGACCCTAAACGTATTGCTAAAATGACA
The DNA here is from genome assembly GCF_027789765.1 of Dendropsophus ebraccatus. Taxonomy (NCBI): domain Eukaryota; kingdom Metazoa; phylum Chordata; class Amphibia; order Anura; family Hylidae; genus Dendropsophus; species Dendropsophus ebraccatus. The sequence continues at coordinate 146,339,600 of NC_091454.1, read as the reverse complement.
CTAACGTTTAAAGGGCAACATTGAATTGTCTTAGAATGGCCTAGCTAAAGCCCAAACCGCAGTCTATTTGAGAAACTGCGGCATGATTTATAGACTGCCATACATTAGGCAACACATCTAGCTTAGTGGGGCATTCTTGAGCCTTAATTGTACGTTTAAAAGTGATTGGCTGAGCTGGCATTTCCTCTGTTTTGAGAGAAGTCCAGGAAGCGCTAATCAATATGGTCTGTCACCAGTGTGGGATTGGAGGCAGGTGGATCCAAGTTTTACAGGTTCTTTTTGTTTTGTCTTCATTTTTTTTTGTACAATAAATACATATTGGGATGGACATGTGTAAATCAAATGATACAAAACTCCCAAAAATCCATTATGATTCAAGGAAGCGATGTTACAGAATACCAAAGGGGGTGAATATATTCGCAAGGCACTGTATTACAGTTTTTACACTGATGCTAAAGCACTTACAGTATAAAGTAATACTTACGTGTCCCGGCCCTCCTGGTGTCCTGCTGCCTTTTCTCCACATTCTCACGCTCACCACGGCTGCTGCTGACACTTCTAGCCTTGTCTCTTCGGTGACAGGCCTCTCAGCCGATCACTGGCCTTGGAGCTGTCCCGTCTTGGTCATTGATTGGCTGAGCAGCCTGTCAGTGGCAGCTGTGGTGAACAGGCAATGTGGTGAAAAGGCAGCAGGACAGTGCGGGAGCATGGGTAAGTATACATAAAAGGCTGCACAACCAGAACAAACAGGTGAATTTAGATTGTAAGCTCTAATGGGGACAGGAACTGATTTGAGTGATGATAAACTATGTAAAGTGCTGCAAAATAAGTTGGCACTATAACAAAAGAATTATAAGGTGATACCAGTAGATTGAAAATACAGATGAACCTTACTGCTTAGTCAACCCCTCCGTGGGGAATGACCTTAGCACAGGTCACAGAGCATATTAGAAAAAGAACATATTCTGGATCCAATCATTAAAAACAAATCTATGCAATACATGCCGTTAAAAAGAACTAGAGAAAATACTCTTCTTAATATATCTATGATTATTTACTTTGAAATGAAGAATCCATAAACTATGCTGAGAGCATATAATATAAGCGGTGTTATTCAGACAGTTAATTAAAGTCTGATTTTCACATTTGGCAATGACCTCTGGAAACTAAATGAATTAGGGAGGCATAACATCCAACAGCTTTAAGGGGAATGTGTCATCAGAAAATGGCTTATTGTTTAAGGGTAAATTCACACAGGCAGGTCAGCTGGGAGTTTAATGCACAAAATCCGCAGCTAATCCGCAATACACGTATTACTATTATTATTATTATTATTGTGTGTATGTGCATTGCGGATTAGCAATTGTGTATGTGTATTGCGGATTAGCTGCGGATTTCGTGCGTATAACTCCCAGCATATCCGCCCCTTGTGAATTTACCCTAAATCAACATTATATGTTAAGCTTATTTTTAAGAATTTTTCGTGTGTTTCTATTTCTCCATTTTATGTTTTACTGTCTATATTATAAAATACTGCAGAAATCTTGCAGTTTTTATTCTCACCACTAGGTCTGAGCTGAAACTTCCTGTTCTGTTTGTGGTGATAAGAGAAGGCTGCTGTAAATTGATCTGTACAGCATTACAGCGATAGGTTACTCAGGTAGCTAGATAGGATCAGTAATAGCAGCTCCCTGTGAAATGACCTCTACAGCGGTCACAGACTACGCTCAGTAAGGTTTCACATTCATCTCAATGGGACAGTCTTTGTCTATTGTTGTCTATGTACACTACCATTCAAAAGTTTGGGGTCACCCAAACAATTTTGTGTTTTCCATGAAAAGTCACACTTATTCACCACCATACGTTGTGAAATGAATAGAAAATAGTCAAGACATTGACAAGGTTAGAAATAATGATTTGTATTTGAAATAACATTGTTTTTACATCAAACTTTGCTTTCGTCAAAGAATCCACCTTTTGCAGCAATTACAGCATTGCACACCTTTGGCATTCTAGCTATTAATCTGTTGAGGTAAGCTGGAGAAATTGCATCCCACGCTTCTAGAAGCAGCTCCCACAAGTTTGGTTGGATGGGCACTTCTGGCGTACCATACGGTCAAGCTGCTCCCACAACAGCTCAATGGGGTTCAGATCTGGTGACTGCACTGGCCACTCCATTACCGATAGAATACCAGCTGCCTGCTTCTGCTGTAAATAGTTCTTGCACAATTTGGAGGTGTTTTTAGGGTCATTGTCCTGTTGTAGGATGAAATTGGCTCCAATCAAGCGCTGGCATGGCGTTGCAAAATTGAGTGATAGCCTTCCTTATTCAGAATCCCTTATACCCTGTACAAATCTCCCACATTACCAGCACCAAAGCAACCCCAGACCATCACATTACCTCCACCATGCTTAACAGATGGCGTCAGGCATTCTTCCAGCATCTTTCTATTTGTTCTGCGTCTCACAAACGTTCTTCTTTGTGATCCAAACACCTCAAACTTGGATTCATCCGTCCACACTTTTTTCCAGTCTTCCTCTGTCCAATGTCTGTGTTCTGTTGCCCATCTTAATCTTTTTCTTTTATTGGCCAGTCTCAGATATGGCTTTTTCTTTGCCACTCTGCCCTGAAGCCCCAAATCCCGCAGCCGCCTCTTCACTGTAGATGTTGACACTGGTGTTTTGCGGGTACTATTTAATGAAGATGCGAGTTGGGGACCTGTGAGGCGTCTGTTTCTCAAACTAGAGACTCTAATGTGCTTATCTTCTTGCTTAGTTGTGCAACGCGGCCTACTACTTCTTTTTCTACTCTGGTTAGAGCCTGTTTGTGCTGTCCTCTGAAGGGAGTAGTACACACCGTTGTAGGAAATCTTCAATTTCTTAGCAATTTCTCGCATGGAATAGCCTTCATTTCTAAGAACAAGAATAGACTGTCGAGTTTCAGATGAAAGTTCTCTTTTTCTGGCCATTTTAAGCGTTTAATTGACCCCACAAATGTGATGCTCCAGAAACACAATCTGCTCAAAGGAAGGTCAGTTTTGTAGCTTCTGTAACGAGCTAGACTGTTTTCAGATGTGTGAACATGATTGCACAAGGGTTTTCTAATCATCAATTAGCCTTCTGAGCCAATGAGCAAACACATTGTACCATTAGAACATTGGAGTGATAGTTGCTGGAAATGGGCCTCTATACACCTATGTAGATATTGCACCAAAAACCAGACATTTGCAGCTAGAATAGTCATTTACCACATTAGCAATGTATAGAGTGTATTTGTTTAAAGTTAGGACTAGTTTAACGTTATCTTCATTGAAAAGTACAGTGCTTTTCCTTCAAAAATAAGGACATTTCAATGTGACCCCAAACTTTTGAACGGTAGTGTACATGAGACTTGCCATAAAGCATGTCACTAAATGCTTTTAAAAGCAGCTCCGACAAGATGGCTGTCCCCATAACAATGTACAAAAAATGAAATATAAAAAAATTACAGTCAGAAAATAGAAACATAAAAGAAAATTTCCAGTATCTGGCTCTAATAAGTAAAATAAAGTCTAGGTGATACGTGTTCTATAAGTTATGTTATCTTTCATGCTGTTTATTCCTCTGTGCTATAGTGTTGCATTCCTACCTACTTACTGATATAGCTGAGATAACTGAAACTATGCAATGAAATCATCACCCTTACATTGTCAGCTATAGGGGCTAAAGTGCTAAGAATCACAACTAGTTGTAATGCAGGTTGTCTGAAATGCCTCCAGTGAAATACAGACAATTCTAACTCTTCTACTAATTCTGTTAATAGATTTCTTTCTTTTTAGAAAAAAGAAGAAATGCATGTATTAATTTTTCAATATGTTAGGTCATCTGTTTATTACATAAAAATGATTTACCACTTGCTGTAAGTTCCTCTAACCTTTTGCTCTGTGTATCATCAGAAATTTAACATTGCCATTTATGGTTTAAGCATCAGTAGCACTTCAGTTCCTGAATTAAGAAAAGTATGGCATGCATTTTTCAGGGTGTTGGGTTGTGATTTATACCATTAATTTTATTAAATTTAAAGGAGAAGTCCCATGAAATAGAAAAAAACTGAAGGGCAGGAGAACATAGTATTTAAAGCATACTGTCCTATCCTCTTGCCCCCTCATCACCTCTCCCAGGTCTGGCTGACAGCCGCCAGTCTCCTGCAGCTCTTCCAGCCACAAAGTTACGTACCCGTTGAGCAGCTCCCTGCTCAATCAGTCAGTGACTGAGCAGGCAATCACTCAGCCGTGCCGTGACTTCGAAGCTGGCAGAACTTTGTATGTGGCCTACCCTGATTTCAGCCAAAAATGAGACCCGGCCTGCCTTGCTCTCTCTTTTTTTTTTTTTTTTTTTTTTTATACAGGACTTCCCTTTTAATTGGTAATATAAGACAATGTGTACCTTTTTATTGTCTATCAGCAATTGAGCTTAAATGCTCAATCACCTTATCACCCAACAATGCAGCTGAACTCTTCTTTTCTTTTTTGTCATCGTGCAGATGGTTTCATGGCAAGATTACTAGAGAACAGGCTGAGCGACTGTTATACCCTCCAGAAACGGGCCTGTTTCTTGTGCGAGAGAGCACAAACTATCCCGGAGACTACACACTGTGTGTGAGCTGCGAGGGAAAAGTGGAGCATTACCGAATTATCTACAAATCTGGAAAGCTGACTATTGATGAAGAGGCCTACTTTGATAACCTCATGCAACTTGTGGAGGTAAGGGATTCAGAAAGATAACTCATCTTAAGGGTGTCTGTGCCCTAGGCCTGCAACGGCTCTCCTTTCTTCCTCCTTGCCCTCCTCATCAGGACAACCTCCCCTGGGCAGGAATACACCTATTCATCACTTGTCTAAACAGTGCTCATGTGCCTAAATGATCCGAAGCATCACATGTGCACTGTTTAGACAAGCAATAAATAGGAGAAATTCTGCCCAGGGGCGTTCATAATGATAGGGAGGGAGGGGAGGAAGAAAGGAGAGGCGACAGAGACAATCTAGGCCACCCCACATTGACTCGGCTGCTGAAGATTAAAAGATAATTTTTTTACCCTAACCAACACCCCCTCAACCCCCCCCCCCCCCCCCCCCCAATCTCCATATCGGGCCCCAGCTTCTATATTATGGTTAGACCATTCAGCCCTTATAAGCACTTTTCACCGCAATATGTTATGTTATGTATTATTATTTTAGAATGACTTTCCTATGTGAGATCCTATAATAGGCGCTATAGCTAACTTTAAATTTAGTTGCCCTCAGCCATAAAGGAAGAGCACTCACTAGAGCTCTATACAGCAAGATCACAATATTCCTCTTCCTACTGGTTATACCTCTAGCTATACAGCCCGGCATATGATTTGCTTTCCCTACCGCCTGGTTGCACTGGTGATTCATTTTAAGGCTGTCAGAAATCACTACCCCTAAAACCTTTTCTTCTGAAGTCTTTGCTAACACAGTACTGGAAATCCAATACCTGGATTAAGGTAGCACAAGAAGAATTTTTTTATGGTGTTATCCCTAATGGATTAGTCCGATATACACTATGTAGATAAAATGCAGGTAAATAACTAACAATACAAATACAAGAGAAGATTTCCTTCCCCCGTCTTACAACTGTTCTACTCCTGAAGAAAGGCACAGCAGAATAAATTCTGCAAACCTTTTTCTGCAAGAGCTAGCATCATTACATATAACCATGTGGTGCTAACATCTTCCTGAACATGACTAACCTCCTCACCCAGCTTCCTGTGCCAGGAACTGAGATAGCTGAAACGATAGTGCACAGGCAGTTCCTCTATGTGCTGAGCTCTGCTGCTATCACAGTCTGTTACATAGTTATTATACTTAAAGTCCCAGCTTATTCAGCCAGTCTGTCAAGTGGAAGGGATATAAACTGTATTGTGTTATAGGAGAGCCACATACTTGGCACACAAAAAAGAGAGATATTTCAATATGTGCAGCGAAGTTTCTGTTCCACTTACAATATATATAACTAAATGGAAAAAAAATCCCCAATATGGCAGGTACAACATGTTTTGAAAGGGTTGTTTGCTTTGCACAGTCCGTAACCAGCAAAGAGCTCTTGAAAATTATTTTTTTTTTTATACCAAACAATGCATTTAAGTGGAATCTGTTAGCTTGGTATCATGTTTGGTCACGTCAGCTAGTTGATAGGGCAATAAAACAAATAATACTGGCCGCCTTAGTTGCTTTCAAAGTTAAAGAAAATGTTTTTCCTTCTTCCTTCTAAGTTTGTGTGTTAGAGGGCATTCGAAGCTGCTGCTCATAACTCATGATGCAGGGAATCCTGTTTACAGGGAGGTGTTCAGTGCGTGAAATACGGCCAGCATATGTACAGTGTTTCACGGTCTGAACATAATTGTGTGTAACTGGCCTAAGGGATGAAATGCCCAATTCATTTGTTGCCCGCACCCACTGTCTTTTTGTAATCTTTTGACACTCTAATGTGTATGAGCAGCAGCCTATTTGTCCCTCAGAGCAGTCATTGGAAAGAAGTATTGTTATGTTACCATAAGTTGGCGAGTTTTTAATCGCCCTCTCTTTTTACTTAAACCTTACATACATGCTCATGTGATGAACTATGTTTATGGAGTAGATTGGGGAGATGTCTGCATGGCTTGTGAGCGCGGTGCCTTATAACTTCAGAATGCAGAATGTGTGTGCTCTAGCAATCTGTATGAGCAGAGAAAGCAGAGTACTTGAAAACATTTGTGTACTCAGCCATAACTGTTCTCAAGGACCACACGCAGTAGTTTTACTAGGGATAATTACTAGGTACTAGTAGCCTTAAACTTTATCCCCTTTGCCTGTCTTGGACTTTTAGGCTATGTTCACACTCCGTAAAAGTACGACCATTGTTGCCATCAGCAACAACGGCCGTACCTTTCACGTGTGTGCACATTGCCTCTGCTACTATGGGATCCCGGCTGGAGCGTATACACATAGCATACACTCCGGCCTGGGATCCTGCACGGGGCTGCAAAGAACTGAAATGTCAGTTTTCTGCTGCCGCAATTCAGTGAATCGCGGCCGTAGGAAACCCTGTCAGTGCACACAGTGAAGCGATCGGCCAAAAGATCATCAGGCCGGGATGATCCGGGCAGAGAACGGACGGTCTGTATACGTTGTGTGAACATAGCCTTATTTATAGTGGGTGTTTTACAGGTATAGTTGACTATATTGTATTTTTACTAAGGTGCAGCGATACTGGCTAATATATTGTGCATATGAAAATATATTTATTTCATTTCTGCTTTTTCTGTTGTAAAACAAATGGCACAACTTTCAAATGAAACTTCATCAGCTTCCCTTTTTTAGGGTACAAACCCACTTGACGTATTTGCTGCGTGAATCAGTCTTAAAATAAGCAGGCAAAACGCAGGTTGGCTTTATACGATTGTTCTGCGTTAAAATACGCAATTGCGTATTTTTGAAGCGTGAAGCTTGTTGTTAGCAAAGCATCAGTTGTTAACAACCTGTGCGAAAAACGCATGTAGCTTCACACTTCAAAAATACGCAATTGCGTATTTTAACGCAGAACAATTGTATAAAGCCAACCTGCGTTTTGCCTGCTTATTTTTAAGACTGATTCACGCAGCAAATACGTCAAGTGGGTTTGTACCCTTAAAGTGCAATGAGGTCATTGTGATGAAGGGACTTATAACAGAAAATTCAACTGTATTTTTTAAAGCGTCACCGTCATTTAAAAATAGAAAATAAAAAATTTAAACATGTCATTGAGATGTTATCATTGGTCAGGGTAAAAGGTTTATTGGTCGTGGTCTGGATGCTGCAATCCCAACCTATCACTAGAGCGAGCAGGGTGTAGTGCTCCACCGAGTGCTTTTTTCCCCCCTATTTTTCTCCTCCGTGCAGGAAATGGGGAAAATCCATAGTGGATATGGTATGTGTAAATGAAGTTTTAAACCCTACCTGTCATGATGATTCCCCACCCAATCGGAGTGCAGTTGCTCCTGCCACCGGAAGTTTGGTTAACATTGGATAATCCCCATGACAGGTCTGTTCTGTGCACAAGCCCTATTAGATCAGACAGGCAGACAGAATCTGAAGCAAGATTATCATTAAGCTCTCATGAAAAGGACTGTGGCCCATATTATTGCATGGTCTAAAAATTAAATATAGGCCTTAGGTGTCCTGTCCAGGAGGGATTTTCCATAGATAAACTGGACATCATTGCATACAGTTTTACTTAGTTGACTGCCCTGGAAGTGAAAGAGGATCTACCTATAGTTTTGCCCAAATTCACTTTAGTTGGGAAGTCTCTTGAAGGGAAGATTGAGAGACTTCTTGCAAATCTGACTATGGTTTTGAGAAGCTGAATTTTAAGCTTAGTGTAGCTTTTACAAAAATAGGCAGAAGCAATAACCACAATCTGTTGAAAAAGTGAAAATGTGAGAAAAGCTAAAAAGGAGCAGCAACTCGCTTTGCTCATCCCCTGTTCTTGCACTGGTTGACACCCTTGTACTCCTCCTGGTGCAGAAGTCACATGAAATCTGCTGCCAATGGGTGGCATCAAAGATCACAGGCCATGCTCCTGGTATTACCGATTAGTGATGTGAGCCATAATGCCAAATGTGTGGCCTGTGACCTCTTTTGACATTAATTGTCTCTAACAGTCTTGTGATGTCTGGTTTTTCTTGGAAAAAAAAGTATAGAAAGCCTGTTTTTTTTTGCCATCAGTTGTGCTTAGTTTCTGATAAAACTAAGCCAGATGCCTCTGATATATGTGCACCCAGCCTTATTCTCAGTTCAAATTAGGGAAGTGCATCCACATATAAAATGTATATAATACAATATGAGCAAATAGCCCCTATTATGGAATATCCATACACATGGCTAATACTTAGATCCTATACTATGATGACAACTTGCCCGTTCTTAAAGAACTCTGATCTGTGATTGTTGCCCCCCTGACAGATCTGTATAACCAATCCCTGCTAACAGATGTCCCCAATGATTGGAGAACGGACAATGTTATACCAATCCACAAGAAGGGGAGTAGAGAAGAGCCCAGTAACTACAGGCCAGTGAGCTTAACATCTGTAGTAGTGAAAATGATGGAAACTCTTGTAAAAAAGAAGATAATGGATCACCTAAGAATCAACAATTTGATGGATCCAAACCAGCATGGCTTTACTGCAGGCCGATCATGTCAGACTAATCTCATTGATTTCTTTGATTATGCCACAAAAGTGCTGGATGAAGGTGGTGCTGTGAATATTGCCTCAGCAAAGCTTTTGATACAGTTCCCCATAAAGAGCTGTTAGAGAAGTTGTAGAAAATTGGACTTAATCCCTGGATAGTTCGGTGGATTCAGTGGGTTGTTGTTAATGGTATATATTCCGAGCAGAGACTGGTTACAAGTGGTGTGCCACAAGGGTCTGTTCTGGGTCCTATTCTTTTTAATATGTTTGTAAGTGACATAGGAGAAGGGTTGGTAGGTAAAGTTTGTCTGTTTGCTGATGACACAAAAGTGTGCAATAGGGTTGATATTCCTGGAGCCAGTAATATGGAAAATGATTTAGCTTTGCTAGATAAGTGGTCCAAACAGTGGAAATTGAAGTTCAACGTTTCCAAATGTAAAATAATGCACTTGGGGAGGAGGAATCCTCTATCAGAGTATCACATCGGCAGTACTGTGTTGGAAAAGACTTCAGAAGAGAAGGATTTAGGGGTAGTGATTTCTGACAGCCTTAAAATGAGTCACCAGTGCAACCAGGCGGTGGGGAAAGCAAATCATATCCTGGACTGTATAGCTAGAGGTATAACCAGTAGGAAGAAGGAGATTGCGATCCCACTGTGGTGAGGCCACATCTGGAATACTGTGTCCAGTTCTGGAGACCTCATCAAAAAAAGATAAAATAGAACAGGTCCAAAGACGGGCTACAAAAATGGTGGAGAGTGTGAGGCATAAACCATATCAGGAAAGACTTAAGGATTTGAATTTGTATAGTCTGGAGGAAAGAAGGGAAAGGGGGGACATGATTGAAACCTTTAAGTATGTTAAGGGATTAAATAAGGTTCAAGCGGGGAGTGTTTTTAGTAAAAGACTAAGCTCAAGAACTAGAGGACACAGTGAGAGGTTAGTCGGGGGGAAAGATCAGAAGCAATGTGAGAAAATATTATTTTACTGAAAGAGTAGTAGATACCTGGAAAAAACTTCTAGCAGAGGTGGTTGGTAAATCTACAATAACCGAGTTTAAACATGCCTGGGATAGACATATATCTATCCTAAGATAATAAGAAAGAAAATACTAAAATGGCAGATTAGATGGACCCAGTGGTCTTTTTCTGCCGACAATCTTCTATGTTTCTATCCTGGACAACAACATTTGTAAACAAAAAATACATATTTTTATTGTTTGAAAAATGTAAAAAACAATACAAGAGAGGAATAGAGAATTCAGGCTCCCTGGAGGTGGAAAAAAAATAATAATAAGCAACTATGTGTTTAAAAATAGGCACTGGTAGACCAACTATATAAATATATCAGTAAATATATGGACATTAAGTAACGTGATGTAAAACATATTAGTAATATTTTATCTATCTGAGTGACTAAACAAATTTGCACCAACAAAAGGTGCATAAATGCCAAAGTAACACACATGCCCCCAATTATCTCTTCCCCCTCATATATAATACTGTATGATACTATGTTTTGTCGGCCTCTAGTGGATGTATAAAGAACTATCAGGAGTCACAATAACCTTCCATGTTCCCATTTGCAGCACTACACTAATGATGCCGACGGCCTCTGCACCAGTTTAATGAAGCCCAAATTGATGGAGGGAACAGTGGCTGCTCAGGATGAGTTTTCTCGGAGTAAGCTTAACAGATAAATTTGCACATGTGTAATAAAGTAATCTCCAGTTAAAGAATAATTGAAATTAGGAATTTCTGTATTTTTATTTTTTTCCTGTGAGCTTCTTCTGCACTTTCATGCTCTTTGCTAGCACCTTTGTTTTCCAAGAATTCTTGGCTAAGCTTTGTTTTTTCACTTTTGTATTGTGTGAAATTCTGCTCAATCTCCTAATTATTTTGTTTTTTTTTTCTGGCTTCTACATCTTTATTTCTTTGTTGTGTACACTGCCTTCGTCCTCATCACTTAATGTATTTTTTATTTAGGTGGTTGGGCTCTGAAGATGAAAGATCTCACACTTTTGCAAACCATTGGGAAAGGAGAATTTGGAGGTACTTCTCTTTTCATTAAGGGTCATTGAAAAAGCAGTGTGACCCTTAAAGGGGGTTTTGGCACCATCTTTTTTTGTCTTAGGCTGTCTTAAAAATGAAAAAGAACTAACCTGCCCTGATGACCACAGCCGCTGTCCCCAGTCCCTGCTGCCCAAAACTCTTTGAAACACAAACCTTTTAAGCTATGGTTTACATAGCCATTGCCTCAGCAAGTGGTTGGCTTAGTGGGCATTTTGTGTGTTGGAAAGGAAAGCAGAGAGTATTTAGCTGTGGAAATCAGGGACCATCTGGATGGCAATAACAATGGGTGTGTGGTTCTGTACCATTAACCCAAATGGCACAAAAGTATGTTTTTTTTTTTTGTATTTTCCAGATCCAAGTGATTAAAGAATACAGTGGGCTCATATTTAGGAGACACCTGTATTATACAGTGGAGCGTTTTCCCTGCCTCTCCCCCCAACCAGTGACTGCTGCTATCTGCTTGTACACATTGCAGTCATCAGTTACTGGTTAATGGGGGACAATAGAAGCCAGAGATGCTTCCATCATGTGTTTTTTGGCAAATAGTATGTCAGAGCTGTCACTATAAGATAAGCCCTTTAATAGGGTAGCATTTAATGGTGATAGATCTGCTTTAGTCCTTGTTTCCATGTATTGTCATTGTGGATGACATTGTGCAGATCCAGTGATGGTGTTTGTGTGTCTGCTGCAGTTGTATCTTCTTGTTTTAGCAGACAATACAGGAACATGGTATGCTCATCTGCCTGTAAAGCCCATCTGTGACCAGGTGTGATGAATAGCACATTATCTGTGCTCCACTCTTTTATTGCGCTGCCTTTTTTTGTGGTCTGTTTGCCTGTGATTTATTTTTGTGTCATTTTTCCTTGACTTCTTGAAGTGAGGAGCCGTATTTCTAAATCACATGAATGCATCTGACAAAATCTTTGTTTGCCACAGTTTTCTTTGCAAAGACTACAAATCTGTGCATGAAAAGTTCAGCAGGGTAGCCAACCTAAAACACCTGAAACTATATCCAGCACAAGCAATCCTACCACGCTGAAAAAGCCTTACATCACTCTTAGTGCAGCTTCCCTGAAAGCCTGTAGAAGTGGTATCATGCAGTTACCCATACCTACTGGGAAGACTGAGAGAATTAAGCGGCTTATAGATATTATAGATTAGTTGGTGGGCTCCATTGGCTGTGGCAGCTTTTAGACCCCCATGTGACATTCTGCTTTCTGATTGTGACATGAGTATATGGAGAACTAGCATTTAGTTACTGTAAGAGTGTGTGTTTCTAATATTTTTTGATCTTTTGCATTAATTTTTTTTTTTTTTTTGCAGATGTCATGTTGGGTGACTACAGGGGATCAAAAGTAGCTGTCAAATGTATCAAGAATGATGCAACAGCACAAGCATTTGTTGCAGAGGCCTTGGTGATGACGTAAGTGCAGAAGTCTATATATGAGTGCACAGTTCTTGAGTATTGCTAGTAGTGTTATTAAACATCAGTAAATATTGAGACCTCATTCAGGCAGTGAGAGGAAACAATTCCAGCAATTGTCGGGTTCCCAGTAATTTTACATTTATTATCTGTCCTGTGGATAAGTATTTAATTGTTTTAGGGAATTCCTCTTTGAAACTCTGTTTATAACAGAGACTGTGATGCCTACAATGGGGGCCATGAGCGTTTCCATCAAATAGATGGCTATGAATACCGCTGCAAGCTGTGCTGTTTGACAGTCAAAAGTAATGGAGCTCTTAAAGCGACTCTGTACCCACAATTTTACCCCCCAAACTGCTTGTACCTTCGGATAGCTGCTGAGGTCCGTTCGGCAGGTGATGCAGTTATTGTCCTAAAAAAACAACTTTTAGACTTGCAGCTCCGTGCCCTACGGCCGTGGCCTAGATTGTGTATGCATTAGGCTGGCACAACCTCTCTGTCCCTCCTCCCCGCCCTCTTCATCATTAGGAATGAGATTGTCTCCTATTCATCAGCTGTGTGAATACTGAACATGGGCTGGATTGTTTAAGGCACCTGTACAATGTTCAGACAGGAGAAAAGTTCCCGTGGCATTCCTAATGATAAAGAGGGTGGAAAGGAGGGACGGTGGAGTGGTGCAAAGTTAGGGCACAGATATTTTAATCCCCGGCCGTTGGGCACGGGGCTGCAAGTTTGGAAGTAGTTTTTTAGGACAATAACCGCCTCACCCGCCAAACGGACCCCAGGACAGATCTTGCATATAAAGCAGCTATCCGAAGGTACAAGTGGTTTGGGGGGGGTCAGATTGTGGGTACAGAGTCGCTTTAACAGAGGTTCTGAGCACCAAAGTGAACATTGAGGATAAAACAGTTGCTTCTCCATGCAGGTCCCATTGTGTCCAGGTAAACTACAAACTCAAAAATATCATGTTAAATATATTGGGAATATTTTTTTGTAATTTATTCATATTGGCAGCTCAATGTGATAGCCATGTCCTGTAATTTCCTCCCAGCTATCCCTGCCGCCTAAAATATGTCCAATAGAAAATTCACAAAAGGAAGGAGCAATTCCATTTGATCCTATTTAGCCTGCTATTGGACTTAAAACATGCAAAAATATTACAGTATTAGTCCCAGGAAGTCTTGTCCCTTCCTCCTCACTATTTTATATTTGGTGTAATGACAGCTGACTGCGTCAGGATCCTCCCCCCCCCCCCCCCCCCCCCCCTTCCTCCTTTTCCTGCCCTATCGGCAGTAGGACACTAATTTAACCATTTTGAAAGCTGAGCATTCCAACCCCTCACATACAGACATGATGCGTCCTAGTGTATTTGTATTCTGAATGGTTAGAAATCCATTGCAAGATTCCTGGCAGCAGTTTTTTTTCCTCTGAGAACAAAAAACTGGGCATGTTTTCAGTTAGTTAATGGGGTCGGCCAACATTAATCTTAACATGTATGGCCAATTTAACTGAAGGAAATAACTTTTCTTGTGTTTTCAGACAATTAAGACACAAGAATCTGGTTCAGTTACTGGGAGTGATTGTTGAAGATAAGACCAGTCTGTTTATTGTTACAGAGTTCATGGCAAAGGTAAATGTAAAGCAGACGAAGCTCTACGAATATTGATCTAGTTACTGGTGGCCCATATATTACGTATGTAAAGCATTGTTCTGATTTGGTGTTTGGCTTTCTTTGTTTACTAGGGCAGCTTAGTAGACTATCTAAGATCTCGAGGAAGATCGGTGCTGGGAGGTGAATGTTTACTAAAGTTTTCTTTGTAAGTAAAACCAGTCCCTTATTTTCTGTTGAAGTAATGACAAATATTTGGATTGTTGTAGTTGTGCAAGAGCTTCTAATGGTAATGAAATCAATTTACTTAAAAGGAATGTGTCATGAAAAAATGACTTCTTGTTTAAGGGTGCCTTCACACCTACCGTATCGCAGTAGAAAATCCGCTGCGGATCCGCAACAGATCCGCAGCGGATTTAACTAACTAAATAAATTAACACAGCATTAAATCCGCACTTACAAATCTGCTGCGGATCCGCTGCGGATTTGACAGTGCGTATTTAATGCTGTGTTCATTCATTTAGTTAAATCTGCTGCGGATCCGCAGCAGATTTTCTACTGCAATACGGTAGGTGTGAAGGCACCCTAAATCAAGTTTTTATGTTAAATTTATGTCTTAATGGGATACTCCACTCAAACATAACTTGTAATATGCTGCTGCCCATGGTGAGACAAGCAATTCATTCCATACTTATTATCTATTCAGCCCCCCCCACCCCAATTCTCAGCTGCTGCTTTCTGCTAAAAACACAAAACTTTGTGTATAATCTTTTCTTTCTGTCTCCCCCTCCTTTCTGAGACACATGATGTAATCAAATCCCTGACTGGCTTTATCTGCAACATTGTAGCTTCTCATCATCAACTTGACCTGAGATTAACCCTCCCAGTATTACAAAGAAGCTACAGTGTTGCAGATGAAGCCCACCAGGGACTTGTTTACATCAACTGTCTTAGAAGGTAGGGGGAGGAGGGGAGACAGAGAGAACAGCTCACACACACAGGTTTTTGTGCCTTTAACAGAAAGCGGCAGCTCAGAACTGGGAGAAGGAAACTAAATAGACAATAAAAAATATGAAATTTAAGAAGTCTTTGTGTTCTTCATCTGATTTTTTATTTTACAATCTGTTACAAAATAGTCCTTAAATCTTGCAGTTTTAAGTCTGGCTACTAGGCCTAATTTTAATCTGCCATTTCCTGTTGTGTGAAGATCACTTTCCAGCAGTGCCCTCCTTATCACAAATAGAATTACAGTGAAAGTTGAAACCAGTGGATACCATATGATTCACAATAGTTGTTGCTTACAGTTCAACCACCTTCTCCTTGTAAGCACATGTCATACAGCATGTGAAGGAAACTCATTCTTGTGAACATGGTAATCTCCAGACTTTTGTGTCTGGGACCTGGGGTTTCAAGTAAGGCATATCTGCACCCACAGGTACAACATGTAAAGTCCTTGCAGTGCCTCCTTCACTATAAGAGCTTTTCTCTTTTTCAGAGACGTGTCAGAAGGTATGGAGTATCTAGAAGCCAATAATTTTGTGCACAGAGATTTAGCAGCACGTAACGTATTAGTCTCAGAGGACAATATTGCCAAAGTAAGTGATTTTGGACTTACAAAAGAAGCCTCTGCAACACAGGACACCAGCAAACTGCCAGTGAAATGGACAGCACCAGAGGCTCTGCGAGAGAAGGCAAGTGGAGTTTAAACATGGGCTGCAACTGGAAGGCGAAATATATGGCTGGATATATGCATGTTAGGGGCATACCTATAGAGATGAGGCCCAGTGACGGCGGTGCCCCAAAACCCTTCTGCCACTTAGGTATACAAAAATGCTCAGTACATTCTCTCCCGGCCCTGTGTCACATGATACTGCTGTATAACATAAGTCTATGGGGCCACCTCGCTCATACAGACAGTGAGGAGAGCAGCACATTCATCTCAGCGCTCATTCTCCTGATCGGACACGGTCTGAACACTCCCATATATATATATATATATATATATATATATATATATATATATATATATATATATATATGTCTACTTTAAATGTTCTCTCTCTGTTGTGGGGTTTGCTTCCTTTTGTGCAAAGATGTTGGAAATTTCATTATGAAATATCTATTTTGTAGATTCACGGAAATCATAGAAAGTTGTTAATATCCCTATAATTTATTATTGTTTATTATTTATATTACACTGTATATTTTTACAGCTTTTTTCAACAAAGTCTGATGTGTGGAGTTTTGGGATACTGCTCTGGGAAATATACTCATTCGGGCGAGTGCCTTATCCACGCATTGTAAGTATATTGACTGTTTCTTGTAGGGCTTTTGCCAGCCAGTAGAAGGGATGTTTATCTAGCTTGAAGTAACATAAAATTAGAGAATCCGACATGGAGATAGAGGAGCGGCTGCACATCACACCTATGGCTGATACTAATGCTGCTAAGCCTATTTTAAAAAAACAACTTCAGGATGTTGGAATATGAATTGATCAAGCCATATCGCCCCGTGTACCAACGTGCAGGTCTCCTGGTTCACACGGGTCCCTACGGTAACTCCACACCGTGTCGGTCAGTGACCGCCACCCCCGCAAAGCGTGCACATGCAGGGAAGGGAGGCCATGGAGTGGCCCTGCAACCCCCATGTCACAGGACCAGACCCAAAATGCCCCCCATCAGAAGACCTGCACGTGGCACATGAGGCAATATGGTTTGGCCAAATTATATACTAACTTCTGATGTTGGCTTTAAATGTAGCTGAATAAGCTTTCGTGTCAGCCATGGGTGCGATGTGCAGCCATTTCTGTCTTTTTGGCTTGTACATAAAATTAGAGAGGTTGCATAGCTAAAGCTTTACTTTCTGTAATTACTTGTACTTCTGTAGGTACAATTCTTTGCATAAATACTTACAGTTGCTGTTACAATATGCAACTTGTCCTGCAAAGACAATGCGTTATTTGGCTGTGTGGAGGGGGTTAATGAAAATAAAAATTGCTACAGCAGGAAGGGGTAAAAATTTACATTGAACTGCTGTCTGTTAATTGTAAAACATTTTGTTTGGTGCACAGAGACTCTGCCACCCTGCATTGGTCTCTGCACTACCTGGTTCATGTAGCCTGCCCTTATTTTTATCTTGGGATAGCTATATGTTTTTCCCAAGCATGACAGGCATGGCATGACAGCTTTTATGCCTTGTTTTATCAACATTTTTTCTGTTTGCCACATAGGCCCTAAAAGATGTTGTCCCTCGAGTGGAGAGAGGGTACAAGATGGATGCTCCAGATGGTTGCCCCGCTATTGTGTACGAGTTGATGAAACAGTGTTGGCATCTAGATGCAAACCAGCGACCATCTTTCAGGAAATTACGGGAACAGCTAGAGCATATCAAAGCCAAGGAGCTGTACCAGTGAAGGCAAGGAAAGCCACGTGTAATCACAGCCAGAGAGAGACAGTGACTCAGCCATATCAGAATTGTGGGTATGGGCACAAATCGGGCTTCTGTGAAAACAGTAAATATGTGTTGGGCTCTCCAAACTCCCCTGCCTTGCACTACCTACCACTCTTGTGCCCAGAAACAGGCTGAAGAGCTGTGCTGGTCTGTAGAAGGATTCCGATGTTCTCCAAAAATGGTTTCATTCTTACATTTCACATCATCTTCAGAACCATGGGCACCCCTCAGAGGCTACGTGTTTTGCTTTGGAAGAGAAGGTTACATGGCCAATCTACAGGAGATGTATAGACCAACAATGAAATCTGGTTTGAATTTTAGTGTTTTTTTTTTTTTAAGCTAGAGATGTTACACTCACTGAAACTCATCACAGAGACCAGGGAAATCATTGCTAAATACAATCAGCAATGAGTACTTTTCAAGTCCTTTTAACCTATAATGCCAATAACGATGCATGCTTCAGTCCAGGAACTACTTTTCTGATTCTTCTCTGCCTTACATAATGGGTTAAATGCAAACTGACATGCTGAGCTGATAAGAGACCTCTGCTGGAAAGCAAAACTATGGGGGTTGTACCATTTCATTATAGCTTCTGTCTCTTTCTCATGCAAACCTTCCTGCAGAACGTGTCATAAAACAAGAGGAATCGCTCCCAAATTTGGAATGTACCACCCTTTACACATATGTATTCTTATCCTCTGGGACCCCATTACTTTCTGCAGACCCAATCTATACACCATTTATAGGAGCGCCGACATTTCATTTGGAAGTACATACGGTATTACCGTTATCATTTCAGGTGGGGGAGGTGCTAGCATTCTGCATGCAATCATCACCTGCTACAGTTTTAGGGGTTGGGTGACCTGATCACTGCCAGAGCAGGTGGCAACACATTTCTTTGCACCTTACAGAGAGCAGTGACATTTTGGATGTTCCTTGGTCATCATGCAATTCAGTGTTTTTCCACGTCTGTCTATTAAAAAATGATCCTTTATTTCTTGTGGTACAGTTATCGAGTTTTGCAAAAGAAAATTATTGGCAGGCTCCAGTAATTTCTTTGGGGTCACAGTTTAGCTTCCCTTTTGTAGCAGAGCACATCAACGTGATGCGGTCCCACTGTCCCTTTTTAGCCTACGTGTCATGAGTCCTCTGTCTCCAGGCTCACTTGGGAGGCTTTGTTCAGACTCCTTATGATGGTGTAAATACTATAACCTTTTTAATTAAACATAATTGTAAGATATGCAGCCAGGACCCAATGCGATTTACAATGACAGCGCAATACAGCATGATATATTAAGGTTTATTGGGTTAAAATAACCTAGCTTACATCCAGGTCCATCTGTTGCAGGGTAGGGATTCCAAAGACATGCGCATGAATCTCCACCTTCCCAAGGCTCACAGTCCAGTCTTGTACATTTTAGCAGTGTCTATATTCAATTGAAAGATTCCAGTTTACAGTTTTGTGATCCATATGGTCATTTTGAATTTTCAAGCTTGCTCAGGGAAAGGGTAGATAAAATCCACAATCTGCAGCTGATTTAGGCGATAATGGTAGCATAGTAGCCACAACTCTGTTTACCTTCCCCTCCCGATGTCCATAGGTTTTTACACTGTTGTGTTGACTATGAGCCTTATAAATATATTATTGTCCTAAAATTCCTGCCCTCACAAAAAATTAAGTATCCGTCAAAATTTGCTACAAATTACATTATGATTTGCCTAAACTTTTGTATTCCTTTTGGTTAAAAATAGCCTATTTTTGCAATGGCTAGGTACCCCCATAAGTCTTGAATAGTGAAAAATTTGGGACATACCTAATGCATTTGCCTCCCAAAGCTCTGTTCACACAAGAGGGATAATATTCTCTGTTCTTAACTGAGCTATGGTTGATCCACTTTCCAACAGATCGCAAAAGTCCTGAGACTCTGTTTACTTGGAAAAAAGGAGTCAAGTTTTTGTCTAGATTTGGGTATTTTGACAGAAAATAAAGTGTTACAGGCATTGCCTCTGTTGCTGTCAAAAATAGTGGAACACCATACTGAAACAAAAAATGTGTGAACAGGGCCCAACATTCAAAATTTCAACAGGGCCCAACATTCAAAAAAGTTTTCCTTTTTTAAGATTAGCAATAGTTTTTAAATGGAAGTACACTCTGTATTGAAGGAAAGGATATGGTAGTACTATATTCACTTACAATTTTGGCAGGGGGAGATGGGAATTCTCCCAAGACCAGAACGTCCGTCTCATTGTGTGCTCGTATTCTGTTTATAATTTGCCATATATTTTGGAAGGGGGTGTAGGAGGGTCCATTTTGTCATATATATTTTTTTTACCTTTTTTTGTTTGTTTGTTACAAATCACAAAAATCTGCCTTTACGGTTAAGGAGGTGTTTTACTGGAGTACGAATCTTATTTTTATTGTATACAAAAACAAAAATGGTTTGGGGAGGATGGGTGGGAAAAACATACAATCACGCTGGAAAGGTGAGCTTGGATTTAATCTTGTGGAAATTGTGTGCATGCTGTCTTGTGTCTTCATTTCCAAAGGCCTTTCCTTTCTTCATTCCTGTCCAGTGCTTTAAACACATGTATATGCTGCATTTGGTGGGATTAAAAATGTAATAAACCATTCCATATGGAAATTGTTTCCATTGCCTGTTTGTTTACAGTACTATTTGTCACTGGGTTATTTCTTTTATTGAGGCCTATACACACATTTGCATCTTTTTAGATATAGTAATGTTAACGCTCTTCTGTTTTATTTTAAGTCCATTTCCTGTGTATACAGGAAGCTCAATAAAGTGCAGTTACAAAAATAAACCCACTAAACAGACAGTTTTTCTGGAAACTTTATATGCTAATGATTTGTATTTTGAGAATTCTTAAAGAAACTATCATAAAAATAACCTTTTAGGCCATGTTCACACCCGTTTTTTTTTTTTTTTTTTTTTTTTGTAAAATAACAGCTGTTATTTGGTACTCAAAATAACAGCCGTTATTTTCAGTCTTTAGTGATTGTCACTCAACTAACTGCATTAGTGCACACAATGCATAGAATAACGGCCGCTGTTTGCAGAGTCACATTAATGTTCAGGACATTTATTGGCGTCCTTTATTTAGCGAACAACGGATGTTATTTTAAGTTGTTCATGCAGATATTTTTTATTTTTTTTTGGCTTTCACATTCTTAACAAAACTCAAGCAATCTTTAAAAATAGAAACACTCATGAAAGGCCTTTATTGCAATGACTGCCATCAAAGTACATTAAATTACGTCTGTTATTTGATACTCAAAATAACGGCCGTTATTTTCAGTATTAGATAGCAGGCATTGAAAATTGTGTGAACATAGCCTTAATAACCCGTAATAATAATCATGCCGTGTCATCCACTGCCTGACCTGATCAGCTAATTACAACAATATAAGTCTATGAGGCTACATTGTTAGAATTAGCAAGCAGCCAAAGTGTGTATGGCATGGCCGCCACTCTCTCCCCAGCTATATCTCCAGCAGTAAGACCCACTGCAGTCAATAACTTTTCACATGCCTGATGATATGTCAAGTTATTTTTATTGACAGGTACTCTTGAGACAAAGTTGTTATCAAAATTACTAACTATACAGTTAGGAATGGTTCAAATGTGCAGAACACACTTGCAGGACACAAATACATGATTGGCAGCCTGTATTCTGCAATTAGGGCCTGTTCACACTGAGCAAAACAGGCAGAAATTCCAAACGGAACCCGCGCTGTGGATTCCGCTCAGAATCCCGCCTGCTTGACTGTCTCAATGTAATGTCTGGCGCACTGCCGCTCTCCGCTCAAAGAATTGACGACATTGATCAGTGACATATGAACAATTTTTCGATCGTTGCACAGGATGATTATCGTTTAAATTTGAACGATATAGGGTTTTCCCATGATAATGGTTCTGTGTAATAGGGCCCTTAGTCAGCACTGTGCCACCTACTATCAGAGCCAGGGCCGTTTCTAGGCACCCGACATCGCCCAGCCCCCCACCCCCGCCGAACTCACCAAATCAACAGTGCCTCACGCAGCGCATCAACAGCGCCCCCCGCCAGGCCCCCCCTCCCCTGAGATGATAACATTAGCCAGCACCGACCCTCCGTCCTCCCTCTAGACCAGAGTGCCGCAGGTTGAGGGGGTACGGGCCGGCAGGAGGCATCAGGGACCAGGAGAGGACGTTAACTTAAAAAAATCAAGCCAGGGCTGAGCAGTTAGAGCACTGTCTGCTCCTGTCACATGGAGCCGACAGTGCAGTGTGTGATGAAGTAAAGGGCTCTGGGAGAAAGCGCTGCGGCTGCCCTACTCACTGCCTACTAATCCTGGAGGTGCTCACATTGTACGGTCATCTCTCCTGTCACTCACACCAAAACCACACAGTGACATTATACTGACTGGATTGTTGCATAACAAAGAACATTGTCTCCTGGTGAGCATGCATAGTTAAAAAACATTATTAGCCTACGTTAATTGTCTTCAGTTGATATACAACCTACATGAACAGGAAATGCCTCCCTATACACAAGAACTGTTGCTGTTTTTTTCTCAAAGAGCAAAATGGATTGGAGCGACAAAACTCCAGCACACCTGAACCTTCTCTCCACTGATATCTGTATTATCTAAACTCACCCGAGTGTTCAGCTGACTATAGGCACCTTCAGGAGGAAATTTTAGTCATTTGTTCCTGGTATTAGGCATAAAAGACCCAAATGTTTGTGTAAATGCTAGTTTGTA
Organism: Dendropsophus ebraccatus; assembly: GCF_027789765.1. Classification (NCBI taxonomy): domain Eukaryota; kingdom Metazoa; phylum Chordata; class Amphibia; order Anura; family Hylidae; genus Dendropsophus; species Dendropsophus ebraccatus. Next base: position 146,317,080 of record NC_091454.1, on the reverse strand, counting down.
CAATGGTTTCCAACTTTTGGGGATTTTATATATTTTCTGCTCGCACTTTTAAAAAGTAGACTGAGCTTACCAAAAGGAGGACAGAGCCGGATGTGCCCTCTGTCTTTAATTTATGCCAGTGACTGGTCCAGGCAGGTGCAGAAATGCTGAATTTATTCAGAGGCCTCTCCAATGAATCCAGTGTGGCTGACATGAGATTGTGTATAAAATGCCAGTCTTATTAACTCTCCCCTATATATTTCATATGCATGTAGAATTCGGACATGGCATCGTGCTGTTTTTTTTTTTTTTTTTACAAAAGTGTAGGTATAAGAGTGGCCTTGCACCAGTTTTGCTCTAGTCTAGTAGATACCCTGTAAAAAGATTGGTGTTTCTTCCTTACATTTTAAAGTAACAATACATCTTGGCTTAGAGAAGTAAGAAAACCTTTCCTTTGGAGCATATGCTACCACTTCTGCTAAATATAGACGACATTTCCTCTTGTGGCAAGATTTAAAAATGAAATTCTCTGAATCTATACACGGACATTGTTTACTTTTTGCTATGTGACACTAGCATTGGCATTTTTATATATAAATTATATATAAATTAAAATAACATGGGGCTGTGAGCTTTTTCCGTTACTGAAAATGTAATCCATGAACGCTGTCCTAAGGTGGGAGAGCCAGTGTGTGTAACCACCTCACTAAGGGAATACCAAGGGGGCAATAGATCTATCCAGGACGGAATGTTTGACCACAAGATCATTAATTGCGATAGTAGGATGACTTATGACAACCATGTCAAGTTAGGGGATACCCTGATGAAACTCTTGAAAGACTTCCTGAGAGACTATATCTGGTGAAATGATTGTGAGACCATTTGCATAATAGGGACTTTAGATGGTGGACACTTCAAGATGCAAAAGTTGGTAAATACATGAGGATCCAGGTCTTAGTTGGGTTTTGGATGATAAGCCACAGATGATCTTAGCAGAACTGTTTGCTTGCAAAACTAAATATCTGATTACATGGTTGCCTCATAGAACCACATGCATATTCTACTCACCCAGTCACATGTGGCTGCCAAAAAGCCTACATGGGCAAAACCTTGTGAGAACTAAGAAGGGTAGGTGACTATATGGATGACCCATGTAATGACTCCTCGGACTCCTCAATAACACATCAAGTTCAATTAAGTTATTTTTTATTCTGGAAGTGATATGACAACTCAAAAGATCAAAGAATTCTTGGGGAAAAAGGCAAATGGATCCACAGTCTAAAGATGGATGCTGATCGTATTTATTTTAAATGAGCATTTAAAAGAAAAGTCCACCAAAAGTTTTTATTAAAGTATTGTGTTGCCCCCCAAAGTTATACAAATCCCCAATATACACTTGTTACGGGAAATGCTTATAAAGTGCTTTTTTCCTTGCACTTTAATACTACATCAAGGCTTCACTTCCTGGATAACCTGGTGATGTCACGGCCTGACTCCCAGAGCTGTGCGGGCTGTGACTACTGGAGAGGATGATGGCAGGGGGACACTGAGGGACACAGGGCACTGGAGGGACACTGAGCATCCCTCTGCCATCATCCTCTCCAGCAGCCACAGCCCGCACAGCTCTGGGAGTCGGATCGTGACATGGCATGTGCATTTCCTGTAATATGTGTCTATTGGGAATTTGTATAACTTTTGGGGGGGGCAATACAATACTTTTAAAGGGGTTATCCAGCACTACAAAAACATGGCCACTTTCTTCCAGAGACTGCCCCTCCCTTGTCTCCAGCTTGGGCGGGTTTTTACTGCTCCGGTCCATTAAAGTGAATGGAGCTTAATTGCAAACCGCACCTGAACTGGAGACGAGTCGTGTTGTCTCTAAAAGAAATTGGCCATGTTTCTGTAGCACTGGATAACCCCTTTAATAAAATTTTTTGCTGGACTTCTCCTTTAGTGGTAACTTTATTTTATATGCTACTGTATGCCATAATGCATTTAAACAGTATATGCAAAACAATCCTTGATCTAAAATCCCTATATGTGTTCAGTGCTGGACACATGCTCAAAGCTCAGTCTCACCACCTGTTTCCTCTTTGTACACTGGCAGCATTGTGATTCCTGCTATTGTGCAGGGCAGTGAAAAAGAATGAACATCCTTGAAGCGGCCTACTCTTATCAGCACTTTTCAACATTCTCAGAGAGAAACAAGAGAACACCATAGCTGGTGTAATGTGACTGCAGTGTCCAGGTGCATAAGCTTTTGTTTGTTTCAAATAATTATAGTTTTTAAATTGTGCTTTGTGGGCTTTAATGAAGTTATGTTATATTTAGTTGTTGAACAACCCCTTTAAGGCCTTTTTACTGGAGATAATTGGACAGCTTATGCCAAGTGCTGTACTAGGACCATGTGAATAAGGCCTTAATTCAAAGCTTCAGATCTTTTTTTCCATAGCAAGTTAAGCCACATATATTTCCAGAGGGGAGGTATTGAAATATTACTGTAAGCTGGACTGTTACTATGCTAGGGGAAAACCGCTATTGCTTGAGCAAATGGTCAAATAAATTGCATTATCCTAGACAATGGATAAGTAACTGGCTGAGTGACAGAAAAAAAAAAAAAAAAGAGTGGTCATTAATGGGACATACTCTGACTGGGTCACAGTTACTAGTGGGGTACTGCAGTGATCGGTATTGGGTCCACTTCTTTTTAATATATATATATATATATATATATATATTAATGACCTTGTAGAGGGGCTACAGAATAGATTCTCTATTTTTGACGATGACTTTAAACTGGGTAAAGTAATCACAGGAGGAGGAGGAGAATATAATACAGAGGGATCTGGAGAAGCTAGAGGCTTGGGCAGAGAAATGCTAATTAAGTTTAATGTGGATAAATGTAAACTTATGCACTTGGGTAGTAGAAATAATAAGTACAAATATGTGCTAAATAATAAAACACTGGGTAAAACTGCTTCTAAAAAGGCCTGGGGGGATTGGTAGCCAGTAAACTCAACTGTAGTGATCAGTGCCGGGCAGTGGCTGCCAAGGCTAATAAAATAATGGGATGCATCAAAAGAGGCATAGATGCTAAAGATGAGAACATAGTTTTGCCTCTTTATAAGTCACTGGCCAGACCACATATGGAATACTGTGTAAGTTTTTGGCACAAGTACTGTCTATAAAAAGGACACAGTTAAACTGGAGCGAATGCAGAGGAGGGCGACAAAGGAAATGGGTGGGTTACAGTACCAAGACAGGTTGTCAAGATTAGGGCTTTTTAGTTTAGAAAAAAAGATGTCTTAGGGGCGATCACAATGTACAAATATATGAATAGACAGTACAGAGATCTATGTAGTGATCTTTTTACACCTGGTCCTGTAGCCATGACAAGGGGGCATCCTCTACATCTAGAGGAAAGAAGGTTTCACCATCAGAACAAATACAGATTCCTTACTGTACGAGCAGTGAGACTATGGAACTCTCTGCCACATAATGTCCTAATGGCTGATTCATTAAATAAGTTCAAGGGAGGCCTGGGTGCTTTTCATGAAAAATATAACATTACAAGTTATGGGTGTTAGATCTCTGGTGATAGGACGCTGATCCAGGGGTTATTCTGATTGCCATTGGAGTCGGGAATGATTTTTCTCCCTGTGATGGGGCAATTGTCTTCTGCTTCATTATGCGACCTCTGGGTCAGCACAGTAGAGTTTCTCCAGGTTGAACTTGATGGACTCTTGTCTCTTTCAACCTTATTAACTATGTTACTATGTAAATTAAGAAAAAAATTGCACCCAGAAACTGTCTCCAGTCAGTAAAACAAATCTAGGTGATATATTCACTTTAAAGTGTAACTGTTATTTAGAGGGACTTTTCAGGATGCATTGTCCTGGGTGTGTATATGAGGAGATGGACTATATCTGGCCATTTTATCACTAGTATATGGAAAATTTTCCTCCCAATTACCCCCTTGCAAACTTTATTACAGATTTGCTAATTTTATTATAGACTTTCTTATAGTCTCTTGTACTTTTGATTTCTGCAAAGTTCTTTGAAATTACAGTGATTCACTTGAATTTGATCATCAAGTCCTATTTATTTACACCATATGATCAAGCCCAGTTTAGTTTAATTCCAGCATGTTATCAAATAGGATTTTCAGCCAACATTCACCATAACTTGAATAAAGGAGAGAGAGCTGCCCAATGTTCTCTAAACACTGATGGATTGTTGAGTGTGAGTGTAAAAGTCTGTACACAACTGTACTAAAAGAAATTATTATATAAAAGAAGGAATAGTAGGAATATATAATAGCTAAAAATACCTATAAAATTCCATAAATACACACATACATCCCACCTACAGGGTCAAAAGTCTCAGGACACCATTTTATTTCATAAACAAAAGAGAAAATGACATGCTCTATCTGATTACCTAGCAAGTAAAAGATGAGGTGGCCTATCTTGAACCCCCCATATTGCATAAAGGGCAAGTTTTCCAATGGAAAGTTGGTCATGTAGCATATCAAAGAAGACAAGAATTGTCTCAAATTGATTTCCACAACCAAATGTTTAATATCTCATGGTTCAAAAGTTATCAACACATCAGCACCTGGGGAGGAGCGGCACGGAGCAGCAGTGAGTTATAAGGCAGCCGGCTGATGAGCAGATTTCAGAGATGACGATGCGCTTGGTTTTATTACTGTATATTCGCTCTTCTCTACTCTACTCAAAACCCGTAAGCAAACCATAACATTTTTTGCTGGGTTTTCTATTCTAAATATCAGCCATTTCTAGTGTGGCAGGATGGTCAGGTTTTAGTTTTGTCTATTAAAAAAACTTGACAAATTTAGTAGGGCATGAGACACATTAGTAAATTAGATGTGAAATTATGCAACACAAACTACAGCAGAAGGGGGAAAAAGTATGGTATCTTAGTAAATGTGGTAGTGTGTCTTCAGTTCTGTGTTTAAAGCGACTCTGTACCCACAATCTGGACCCCCCCCCCCCCCCCAAACCGCTTGTACTTTCAGATAGCTGCTTGGGGTCCGTTCGGCAGGTGATGCAGTTATTGTCCTAAAAAACAACTTTTAAATTTGCAGCCCCGTGCCCAACGGCCGCGGCTTAGAATGTCTATGCATTAGGCTGGCACAACCTCTCTGTCCCTCATCCCTCCGTGTCAAGTCTGCTCAGATCCCGCCTTCTTCACTGATTGGCTGAGCAGACCTGAGACGTAGCGTCTCGGGCAGCGTCAGACACCAGGAAGAGGCCGGGCACCAGGCACCAGAGCGCCGCGATGCGGGACCTGCCGCTGGAAACGGGGAGGTGAGTGGACGTCTTTTTCCTCAGCCACCCCCTCCCCGGTCCCATCAAAAAAGTGCCCCCCGCCGAAGTACCCCTTTAAATAAGAATGGCATTCTTGGAGTGTAAACTCACATGTACGATCTATGTGTATAGTGTTTCTTCTAGGGAGGCATTCACTACACCTTAGTATTTCAGGAACAATTATGAGCCTTTCCATGTGTGGGAATATCCAGCTGCTCCATTTCTGCTACCTGATCAATGTGTCCTGTACCCAATCAGCAAGTGCCGGGTCTGCTTCAGATCTAATCCTCCTACTTATTCTCACTGCATAGTGTGACTTGTGTGCTTCCCCCTGGTTGTTGCCCACTGAGTGTCCCAGTTGGCTTACAGATGTCTATCCCAGATTGGCTTCTATTGCTTGTGTTCCTTCTTCCCCCTTGTTTCCAAGCAGAGGATGTGCCGGCTCACCGCAGGTTTGAGTACAAGTACAGTTTCAAGGGGCCTCACATCACCCTACCTGATGGATCTATTCCTTTCTGGGAGAGATATGGAGGTAATTCGGTTTTACATTGTGCTAAACTATAAGGATGTAAGGAATATAGTTATAGGATGAAAACAAAGCTCTGCAACAGTAGGTTGTAGCACTATACATGGGTGGTAGCACTATACATGTGCTAATGTAGATTTTAAATGGTGCCAGACCAGTCTGGAGAATTATGGTATCATGGCAGTCATTTACTTCTGATTTGTTCCTTTGACCAATGTCCCCCATGTATCAAGCTCCCTTTTGTCACATTTTGGGTAAAAGTGATGCTGTGCATTTTATTTATTTAGCTTTTGCAGCAAAACAGATGTATCCCATCTTATGACTCAAGATGACACAAGGTGTTTCATATCTTTGTCGCTAAATAAACTTCAAATAAGTGCAGCAAAGTAAAATAAGACTGACACAGAATAATCCAATAGTAATGTGTAAAGTGTGTGTGCCCTGCCTGCAAAATGACATCTGATTATATGAGGTTAGTGTTTGCATATAGTCAGGAAATTCTGCTGCCTCTATATATGCATATGCTGTTCAGCGCTCTTTAAGGCTGAGTTCACACTACATATATTTCAGTCAGTATTGTGGTCCTCATATTGCAACCAAAACCAGGAGTGGATTGAAAACACAGAAAGCATCTGTTCACACAATGTTGAAATTGAGTGGATGGCCGCCATTTAATGGCAAATATTTGCTGTTATTTTAGAACAACGGCTGTTATATTGAAATAATGGCAGTTATTTACTGTTATATGGCGGCCATCCACTCAATTTCAACATTGTGTGAACAGATCCTTTCTCTGTTTTTAATCCACTCCTGGTTTTGGTTGCAATATGAGGACCACAATACTGACTGAAATATACATAGTGTGAACCCAGCCTAAAGGTGAATATATCAGCTTCAATTCACGCCCCAAACTGTTGACACTGTTAGATAGACACATGGTACCTTTCATGTATCTGTCTGTGCTTCCATAATGGAGAAAATGCTTTTATTCTTTGGTGCACAGTGTCAAAGAGGGCTTTTTCAAGTTACTGAAGTGCTAAGAGCTAATCAGTGCTAATCAGGGGCAGATTATATTGTGCACAGTTTGGTTGGCCACTCTGGGCATAAGGCTCCCAGGGTGGGGGGCACGGTCATGGCCATCCAATCCACCCTCATCAAAGGATGGAAAAGACTCACCTCCAACTATTTTGCTGCAGCTGTCCTCTTTTTTTCTTACGGCACAGAAAGCACAGGGGTCATCTATTATAGGGGAACTACACAGGGGGAAATCTACTAAAGGGGACCTACACAGGTGTCGTCTACTATAGAGGGACTACACAGGGGTCCATCTAGTATAGGGGTATACACATGGCAGTGTCTACTACAGCAGGACTACACAGGGGGCAATCTACCATAAGGGGACTACACAGAGGGTCATCTACTATAGGGGAGCTACACAGGGGCCATCTTCTGAAGGAGGAATGACACATGGGGCATATACTAAAGGGGACCTACACAGGGGGCTGTCTACTATAGGAGAATATATACACGGTGGGTGTCTACTATAGGGCAGCTACAAAAGAGGCCATCTACTATAGGGGGACTAGACAGGAAGCCATCTAGGGGACTACACAGAGGGGGCCACCTCCTATATAGGGGATGCACAGAGGGTGCCATTTACTATGTAGACTTATTCTAGGTAGTGCCTCTCTGCACTTCAATAACACCCTTGGGCTGGATTATGTCCCCTTTCACCATACAAATCTTGTCATTGCTAGTGAGATGGCGCAGGTGCACTGACGCCAGTGAGCTCATCACTCTAGGGTCCTTGGTCAGCGCGTCTGCACGGGAAGGGGGGGGGGCAGCCTAGGGCCCAGGCTAGCTACATATAATTTGCCACTGGCTGTAATGCCTCCTTGCGCCCTCTACCATTCCTATTCCTGCTTGATTGACAGCTTCATGTGTGCCCTTGACCTAACAGTTATCTACCAATGTCAGCAGTATGGAAGGTTAATTGCCGATGATATATTCACATTAATAGTTGACTAGCTCTTACTGCTTGTTGTAGGAAAGTGTCTCATATGTATGTACTTCTATAGATGCAATTCCTGGTCCTGATGAAGTTCGCCTTGTTTCATCACTGAAAAACCACAAGGGCTCAATGTGGACTAATAGTAGCTCTTCTTTTCCACATTGGGAGGTGGAGATGTCTATAAGGATCTCGGGTCATGGACGTGAAGGAGCTGAGGGGCTGGTAATAAAATGCTAATATGTTTTATACATACAACTAAAGTTTGCAAGTCTGGCAGTATGACACTGTAGAATGACTTTTGAGGATTTCTCTTAGTAACGTTCATTCACCTTAGTACATTAGTACATTGTGGCAGAGACCTGATGATCCTCTATTCTTATTCACTCTGAATTTCTAGACAAAATGTTAGCATTTGGTCCTGAAGCCACAGATTAAATTGTTTGCAGTTGGTTTACAGTTCAGTCAACTAGCAATAATGTATAGCTGAGAAAAGTAGTACGATCAGCTTCCAGTATTTACCATTAAAGGATAGTTTAAAGTGAAACAAAACTTTTGATGTGTCAAAATTTGGTATCGTTCAGGGGCTGAGTGTTCAGACCCTGTCCGATCAGAGAGTTTGGTCACGCAATCGTCTCCCCACTTTGTGTCAGTGTGAGCAGACGTACCGCATAAACTTTACTTATCTAGCAGCCTCCTCATGTGACACAGAGCTGGGAGAGGACCATGATAAGCACAGACCTCTCCTAGCTTGTTTTCCACATTGGTCGTGGTCTGAACACTTCCGACCGTTCAAGACTTTTGACATGTCTCTGTGACATATCAAGTCTTGTTTTTTTTTTTTTTTGTGACAGTGCCTCTTTAAATTACCATTACCTCTTCAATAATTAAAAAAGACCAGAGGGCACAAAAATGACTTAACTATGCCTGAAGTGGAAAAGAAGTGTCATTGTGTTACCATGCAATTTAGTGATACAACATTTCTCATAGGCTTTTTGGTATACAAGGGAAAAAGGAGAACTGGGCACAGTGTATGGCTCTGCGGATCTTTGGGATGGTGTAGCCATTATTTTTGACACATTTGATCATGATTTTAAGGTAAGTCTAAATAATAACAGGGAATAATTAATATCCTCCATGTCAATATAGCTTCATGCATTTTATTTCTATATACAATATGCTTAATTATATGTCATATGTAAAACACATGATGCTGTGGCAGTTGTTGTATTTTGTGTCACTGTGTTAAACTCACTCTGCCATGCTTCAATGATGTCTTCCCATCTAGTCACCATGTTTTTCACCAGCTGGATAGATGGATGTACAGTGCAGAAAGCCACTCAGCAATATTACTGAAGGGTGGGCTATACATCAATTTAGTTACTGTACATTATTAGTTTCCATTTATAGTGGTGTATACCTGTTATCTTGATTTTTTCCCCCTTGCTATTACCTGTGTATGAGTCTGGCATTCAACTGACTAGGTACTTTAAGTGGTCTCTTTGCATCTTGATGGAATTTTTATCACTATATTTATTGACCATAGCATCATAGATTCAAATTCTGGATGATATGGCTGCAAGGCCATGAATACTGATCACTGAGCCCCCAAAACACCCTACGTATCAGTATCTAAAATTATAAATTTCTTCTATTTCTCAATGCTATTTGAGCAACTCCAAAACATTAGCTTTCTATATGTAAGACATGGAGAGAAAGGAGCTGCACATCACACCTATGGCTGACACTAATGCAACTCAGCTACATTTAAAAATAATACCAGGATGTTGGTATATAATTTGATCAAACCATATTGCCCCATGTTCCACGTGCCGGTCTCCTGGTTCACATGGGTCCCTACACTAACTCCACACTGTGTCGGTCAGCAACCACTAACCCCTCAAAGCGTGCACAAACAGGGAAGGGAGGCCATGGGGTTGCAGGGCCATGTCATGGCCTCCCTTCCCTGTTTGTGCACACTTTGCGGGGTTAGCAGTCGCTGACCGACACAGTGTGGAGTTAGTGTAGGGAGCCATGTGAACCAGGAGACCGGCATGTGCTACATGGGGCAATATGGTTTAATCAAATTATATACCAACATCCTGGCGTTGGTTTGTAAATGTAGCCGAGTGGCATTAGTGTCAGCCATAGGTGTGATGTGCAGCAGCTCATTTCTCTCCATGTCGAGCTTTCTATATGTATTTCATAGATCTGATGCGTGAACAGTCATTTGTCAATTTTTTTTCTTCTAGGGAAATAATCCAGCTATAGTCATTGTGGGCAATAATGGGAAGCTTCAGTATGACCACTTGCGGTAAGTACAGGTTTGAGTTAGAAAAAAATGGTTTGCTTTTCTGATTTTTCTAAATATTTATAGTTAGGAAATAAGGAAAAAATGAAACTTTTCTATTTACAATTTAAAAAGGCAAAATTGAAATGTACAATAAAAGATATAGCAAAGTATAAGTAAAAGTGAACATCAATTTGTCCAGTAAGGAAGCTGGACATGCCATGGGGAATGTTATGCTGGTTGGTGCTGGATTTATGGTAGTCAGTGATGGTTCGGTGAGGCATATCCTTAGATGGCCCCACAAACCTGCTTGTGATACCTAATGGTATCCTGACTGCTGTTTGGTACTAGGATGAAATCCTCAGAGCCATTGTCAGGGTCCTATTATATGACCAGTCATAACTGTAGATCATATCTGCTAGATCGGTGCTCATTTACTTAACATTTAAATGGGCTGACTATTGGGCCTTTAGTGTAAAATAATTAAGTATTAACTAACCTTACCATGTTCCCTGGTATTCTGGGGCCTTCCCCGGTGTCCTCAGGCACAGTCTCTGCACAGTCTCTGCAGAATTGCCTTCTATTCCGGTGTCTGCACTGACAGGCCACTGACCTGTCAGTGCAAAGGCCAGAACAAAAGGGAGCAGAAGGCAGAGCTGTAGGTAGCAGTGAAGGCCTAAGGACACCGGGGAATGTGGTAAGGTAAGTTAATACTTTATTATTTTATACTTTAATCATCAGCCATTTGCCGCTCATCCCTATTACACGTAGTGATGCGCGCCTGATGATTTCAGGTCAGGACCTAAAGAAGTGATCGTTCCCTCTAATTGGCCAAATCAGCGTGATTCGGCTGATTATCGCTCTATGTAATAGGACCCTCAGACTTCATGCTGGTGCAGCAGACTCCTGGTTGCTCCAGTTGCCAGACAAGTCCTGGTCTCATGTGACTTAAGTGTCTTGGAAGTTCCTTGGTGATGAAGACAATGACGCCATTCACTGGCCTTTACATTACCTTCCCCTGAATCCAATTGATAACCTTTGGGATGCTATGTTTCAGTGCATCCAATGCCATCACATAGCACCACAGACTGATGTCCTGATCCAGATTTGGAAGGATATCCCACAGTACACCATCCAGCTGCCTATCATGCCCAGATGTTGTCCTGAGAGCATACAGACACGTGGGTCCATACACAATACTCTCAGTAGGGGTTCCGGTGATGAAATTATTACAGATTGAACCAGTCTCTGATTTAAATTTTTTTCTTTACTTAGATTTTTGGTGCGATTTGGAATCCAGTTATTTTGTTTTGTTCTCAATGAATTATGTAATTTGTATCAGGAAAGATTTTTAACCTCAATCAAAAGTCCATTCAGATCGGATGAGTGATTTGTGTCTTCCCTTCATTTTCTGAGTAGTGTAGAAAAATATTTGACGATTGAAACCATTCTTCTAGCTGCCATATTCAGAGAAATCACCCCGCAGGAAGCAGTAGAGCCATTACTTGGTGTCTATCCAGGGTGGAGAGCTCCTCTGAGGAGGGAGACAGCCGACTGCATATGCTTCTTACCATACATCATCTACCAGGGATAGGAAGTGGCCCAGGGGATTGTACAGTGCACCATGGAGCTCTGCTATTGCCATCTGATGCATGCACAGACTATTATGTTCATTAGCCCACACATATTCCTGCAGACATTATAACATACAAAAAGCTAGAGAATACAACACTGACTTTGGACACACATTATATGAGATAAGACATGACATAGGAAATGAGTCTTTACGGTAGTTTCCCTATAGAGTACAAACATAGCCCAACCTTTCTTGTCATCTACGTAACAGTGTGGTTTCATAGGGTTTCTACATGGCTGCATTTGTGGCCTCTGTTTCCGTTTCTTTTTTTTCTTTCCAAAACAGGATTGGAACTGTTTCAGAACGGTAACTCCCTCCATTTCCTACTGGCTTACAAATTACATTAGCAGCATTCTGAATGCCAAGGGTTGTGCAACTTTTTATTAGTCATAAAAATGGTAAAAATAGAATAAATTGCAGTGTCACCAATGATATAAAAATAAAAGCGGTTCTGGTGAGAACAGAAGTTCCTAGAATTTCAGCAATATTTTCTCCTCCCTTTCTCGCTGTTTATTTGTGCTTATTTGGTAGGTGCTGCTTCATGCCCCCTCTATAGAGAGAAACACACCATATGGCTGTTCCCTTCATTCCCTCCAAGTTATAATGTCCCCACGCACATATGTGCGCAGTGTCTTCCTTGCCTGGAATTAGGAACATCTGTTAACCCTTGGTGAACAGCATTACTGTACTCATAAGATACGGATACATGTAAACTTTCTATTATTTTTTTCCTCTTTTTTTTTTTTATTCCTACATGATAGATCAGTGACCCCGGTTAATATAGCACTTGGCATCAGATTTCTGCCACTATACCGTATGTGATGTATCTATGAATTATATATTATGTTTGTAATCCTAAACTCATTTGCCAGCATCTGAAAACAATTACTGGGAATCTTTGGCTTTGGGAGCTGGGATGTGTTGATACAGATACACTTGCCATACCACTTCCTGACTGCGGGCCAAGAACCCGATCAATATGTAGTTCACATCATAAGCACATTGCACTTCAGTAGCTGCTTTCTATAAAGCTACACTTCTAGTGTAACTACATTATTAACAAACTAGTGCTAGGTGTCTTCTAATGCATGAAACTTTGTAATAGAGACTATTGGGAAAAGAAGTGGCATCATCTCTTTCTAGCAGCCAGTAGGTCCATTTCCCTCCTTGTGTGTTCTCTATTAATAGACATAATAGTCTGCACTCATAAAATATCACTGAAAAGTTAATTTTAGTAATCTAATTCAAAAAGTAAAAATTCTATATTATATTGATTGATTACACAAAGAGTGATCTATTTCAAGTGTTTTTTTCTTTAAATGATGATTATGGGTTACACCTAATGAAAACCTAGCAGTCAGGAAATTAGAACATTGTGAAAAAGGTAAATATTGTAGACTGATGGTGTCACTCTATAATCAACGTATCAACACAAAACACTGGCAATGGTTTCCTAAGCCTTTAAATGGTCCCTTAGTCTAGTTCAGTATGCTACACATGTGGTGGCACTACTCGGCCAGTGATGTTATTTGTCGTGACGCCAGTGCTAGTCCAGCACACAGGTGTGATGTTGGTACCTGCTTGTATGTGGCCGGTAGTGTATTCCACAAAATGGTTAGTAACCTTATGGGTTTGCTGTGGGTCTCTTGGGCTCTTGTCACGGCAACTGACCCCTGGGATGTCGGCACCCCCACCCACAGAAGAGGGGAAATATAACCCAAAGTGTGTGATGATGTGTGCGTAGGTGCAGGTGCAAGCAGAGATAGAGTCCCGTGTGTTTAATATATAAAAATATAGCAAATTTACTGAAGAGCTTTGAGGATACAACAGTACACATTTTGCAGATAGAAATAATCTTGATACAGACTTGAGTGCTTGACTTAGTACTTAAAGTAGGCGCTTGGAAAGAGTAGAAGTAGTAGTGCTTTGTAGAATATAGAAAAAAGAGGAGAGGAGTTTGCCAGAGGAGCCCTATGCTCAATGTAGCCCTTGTACTCTGTCGGAACTTTGCTGAAGATTTTTGTAGTGAAGTGAGACTCATACACATGTTTGTCTGACCGCCTTCTGCCCCCTAGTATCGTAGAACCCATCCCAGGTCAGTAGCATGAGCCCCAGTCGTTGGTTATCTGATTGTAGCTAGGTGTCCGAGGTTTCCCAGTTACCTGCACTGCGCAGTAGGATATGTAGACCTTATTAATATGGTAGCTTTGTCCTACTGGGATCAGCTCCTCTTGTTTCAGGAGTCTGTCCTGCACTTTTTAGGCATGTTCCTGGCATGGGCTAGGGTATTCCTTAGTGGCTGCTCTCCCCTACTGTTGTTTAGCACTGCATTGCGAAAGTAGTTGCTTTTAGAAGAATAGAGTCTTTAGTTGCATTTGAGCTTTGTTTCAGTCAGGGGTCCTGGCATAAGCCAAGCCCTGGCCTAACTACAGCAGGAACTTGGTTTTTGTGTCATATTTCACTGAGAAACTAACCAAGACTAACTCCAACTTCCTCCACCAGTGTAACTCCTCCTACATGAGTGTCTGTGAGTGATCCTGTGAGTGTGTAGAGAGAGAGGCAGAAGAGGATAGGATAGCAGAAAAGAGCACCTGTGATAGGTCAGCACATAACACATGGCACAGTACAAATAACTTAACCCATTACTTCCTTCAGCTGTGCAATAGTAATAATACATATAAGAAATACTGACACCTAGTGGGGAAACTTAAAATACCTCATCCACCACATGTTTAACTTGAGTGAGAACTTTAAGACAGTGTGTACCCAGCCTAATTGACACTTGTCTAGAAGACAGTCATTGACACACTCCACATGGAGGGGATGACACAAAAGGCCATTGCTAAAGAAGCTGCTGTATCCAAGCATATTAATGGAAAGTTGAGTGGAAGGAAAAAGTGTGGTAAAAAAAGGTGCACAAGCAACTGGGATAACTGCAGCTTTCATGGGATTGTAAGGAAATGGCTATTCAAGAATTTTAGGGAGATTCACAAGACGTGGATCACAGCTAGAGGCAGTGCTCAGAGCCACCACACACAGACGTATCCAGGACATGAGCAACACCTGTGACTTTCCTTGTGTCAAGATCCAATATTTAAAAAACCCTCTTCACGGGCCATGTAGATCAAAGTACTTTTAATGGTAGTAGTCATCCAACACAATAAAGCATTTCGAGACAATAACCTGTTCATCAGATTACCAGGACATAATGGATTGAGATCAGCACTCAATGGCAGTATATTACCAGACACAAATAATTGAGTATCCAGGCTGCACGAATGATAACTATATCATTTGTGGCCTACTTTACTATATTGTTGTTGGCCGAAAGCCCAAAAGATGCGATCAGCCGAGGATGAGGCATTTTCCTGCTCCTTAGCTGATGGCTGTCACCTTTACTTGGGGCAATTATCGATCAAAGGAGTATTTATAGCAACACTTTTTGCTGATAATCGGCCCCTTACAATAGGCCAAAGAAAAGCAATTACAGACTATGGAAGTTTGGATGAAATTGATAGGTAGTGGTTAATCACCAATCTGCATTGGCCAATGAGGTGATAGTGAATTCTTTTTCTAGTGCTGTTATAATAAATCATATAATAGTGTGTAATAAAAAGTATAAGGCTATATTCACACCCCAAATTTTTTCTTTATTATTCACGGCTGTTGTGGCAATTTGCAACAATGGCCGTGATTAATACAAAAGATACGTTGAATAGAAGTCAGTGGGAATCCGGGCTGGAGTATATACACATATTTTACCCTCTGGTCTAGATTCCAACCGGTGTTGCCGAAAACTGACATGTCAGTTTTGTGCGGCCATTATTCATTGAATGGCGGCCACACAACACTGACAGCTGAGACAATGGAAAGTACGGCTTTGGCCGTACTCTCCATTGTGTGCTATGGTGAATTGGAATGCGGGTGCACACGGATGTGCCCCCATTCCAATTCAACAAAAATGAAGTTCTGCATACTGCAGTACCAACTGGGTTGAACTCAGAGTTCAGCTTGTCAGACGTCTGCCTTTGAACTCCTCTCCAGGTGCCTGGAAAAGCTGGATCAAGTCCTGAGATCCATTCCCAGTTTCCCAGGAATGGATCCAGCTTTTCTAGACACCCAGAGAACAGGCTGACAATCTGACCACTGAGTCTAGCGAAGCTCTTTGCTAGTACTGTAAATTTGCTCATCCCTAGTTATTAATAACATGTATCATTTGTATACAAAGAAATGTCTAGAAATGTTATTGTCATATGTTTTTAGGGATGGCTCAAGTCAGGCGCTAGGCACTTGTGTGCAACATTTCAGGAACACAATTCGTCCATTCAAGACAAAGATAACATATTACAAAAGAACTCTACGAGTGAGTATGCCACACCATTCATGTATATATGACACACTGCTTGTCTGTATGTTTGCTCTTTTTGAAGGAAAACTAAACTTAGAGGAAACAAAATTTTAAGGGAAACTAAACTTAGAAGCATCTAACCTGCTAATATGTCCCTATAGTGCATGTGGTACTGAGGATAAAGGTTCCTTTTTGCGCTATTTTCATGTACTTTGTAGTTAAATTCATATGCTAATGAGATGGTTTGGTGCACTGGAGGATGGACTACCCCCATAGTGCACCGATTTCCCCTGGCCCGCCCCTTTTAATGAATATTCATTTGGCGCTCTACAGTGATGAACACTGGAGTGACATAACTGCAAAGTGCCACCCCAATTTTCAGTAGAAGGGGTGAGCTGGCCAGGGCGGATAGGTGCACTGAAGGTGGAAGCCCTGCCCCCAGGGCTTGAAGCCACCTCATTAGCATATGCATTAAACTACAAAGTACATGAAAATGGTTACCTTCATCCTCAGCGCCCTGTGTACTATAGGGACATATCAGCAGGATAGATGCTTCTTAAGTTTCTCTTTACGTCTACATTTATGCTCAAACCAAAATAATAAAATCCCCTCTGGCCACCATGGTCTACTACACACTACAGTCATAAAACACAGAGGAGAATTAGTCACTTTTCTCACCTTTTTTCAAGCTTGCACTTTCTCTTTTTCAATTGCACAAACGTGAAACTTTATGATGAATTTACACAATCTTTCAATGCAATTGATTGTTGTGTGACCTGATCGCCACCTTTTGGAGTGGAGGTGTGAAAAAATCTGTGACTTTATAAAAAGTTTTTTTTATATTAATAATAATTAACTCATTTTATAATAAATAACAAACTCACTAGACTTCAACTATGCCCCTTTTATAGCAAAGTCATGCCTCAGAAAAAATGCAAACATATCTGAAACACAGAAAAAGTTTTTTCAACAAATTGAGATACGCACAAAAATAAGCAACTTTTTATGCCAGAAAACTAGCATGTAAGCCTTGATAAATTCTGTCTACACAGCCTAATATCTTCCAGAAATGTTGGATTACTACCTTAATTTCGCTAACGCTTTATTAGACCCTATTCATAGTTAAAAAGAAAATTTACATATTGTTGCTGTAATCCATGCAGCAGCATCCTGTTGTGATACTATTACTTAGTAATATAAAAATGTCTGTAGTTTGCTAACCACATCATTCCGCTTAGCTGTATTGTTGTACATGATGTAATTATTACTTACATATTCTGCCCCCTAGTGGTAACTTTTATGAACGTGTGTTTAATAAACTCTAGTCTTGTAGCATATTATACATCTAGACACAGTATACTTTGTGGCTTTGGATTCTTGTTACACTAAGAGCGCGATATATATACTATTACATTTTTACAGTTTTGCTTCATGTTGATCCAGTTGACGCCACAACTCTTATTCTGCTGATTATCATGAATAAGTTATGTAATGTGCTAGTAACTAAATGTATCACTTTTTATCTCTATTATATGAACTAGCAGTTACAATGTCCTCCACTGATGACTGATAACCTGTGCTTACTCACTCAGCTTGTTTGTGTTTTATTTGTTAAGATCTTTGTACAGGTTGGGTTCTCCCCGAATAACAGTGCGTATGAGCTGTGTGCTGAGGTGGCCAATATGGTGATCCCATCCACTGGATACTTTGGAGTTTCTGCAGCAACATCAGCGCTAGCAGGTAATTTCTCAGTCTACACATGCTGGGTTAGATTTAGGCTTAGAAGTAATATTAAAATTAAGCATTACATATTTAGGCTATGTTCACACACTGACAAAATGATGGCTGTTTTTACTGGATGGCAAACAACGGTGGTTATTTTATAATATTAGCAATTATTTTATTGTTATTTATTGTAGCAATATAATGACGGCCATTAATAATGATCATTATTTACAGCTGCTTTCATAATAGAAGAATAATTTAGATGTTCACAGGGATGAACTGGTAAGAAGGTGGTGTGCCATCATGGTCACTGTCTTGGCAGTTAGCCTGACCCACTTTTTTATAAAGCCATTGCTGCATACAGTTAGTTACAGTACTTGTAGTATGCCCTTGTGGGGTATAAAGTGATGGGAATGCAGGAGCTCTACATGGACCAATAATGATTTGGTCAGTATCACTGGCACATTACAATGACTTGACATAATTATTCACTAGTAATCAGTACTAATATGCCATATGCTAAAAGAACTGAAAATCTTTTGTTTTCCCATATATCAAAGAAGTTAACTTGTAAACATACCCTTTCTTTTAAAAAAAAAAAATCCTAGACTCATTCAGAAGTTTGATCTCCGTGACACTAGGTGGCGCTGTTACACCACAAATTTTAAATTACACAGTAAAGCCAGGATTGTGTGTTAACATTTTTTTTCAGGATTAGCCAAGCACTCACATTTACATGGTATGATGGCTCCTTATATCTTGCAGATGACCATGATATTCTCTCTTTTATGGTATACAGTCTAAGCGCAACTTGGGAGGAGGTAATATAACTTTTTTCTGCCTAGTAGTCCTTTATTATTAACCCCTTCAGGACTGGACTGATTTTGGCCTTCAGGACCAGAGCCCATTTTTTTTAAATCCAACCTGTCTCACTTTATGCGGTTATAGCTACGTGATGCTATAACTTTTCTTTCTAAATCTGAGATTGTTTTTTTTGTGACATATTGTACTTTAGGTTAGTGGTAAATTTTGGCAGATATGCAAATTTTTTTTGTGAAAAATGCAATTTTTTCATAATAAAATGAAAAAATTAGCATTTTTCTCATTTTTAATTTTCTCCCGTCACCGTACAGGTTTAATTATGTAATACATTTATTGCCAGCGTCTTTATGCACGCGGTGATACTAAATATGTGTATATCTTTTATTTTTTCTATATTTAGTATTGTATTGGAGGCTGTGGGGATTATATGTGATTTTTAATTTATATTTTTTGTGTGTGTTTTTTGTGTTTTTTTACACTTTATTTTATTTTCCCACCATGGGGACTTCACTGTACAATTGCCTGGTTACAGGCATATTGCATTGCACTGCTGATCTGCTCTGCAATACAATATGCACTGTAGGTGCTGCAATCACACTGATCTCAGCACCTATAGGCCCGGATCTCGGCAGTTGCCGTGGGTGCCCGGCTATCACTGACAGCCGGGCTCCCATGCAGATGACACAGGTGCAGCTCCTGTGCCCATGATATCCCTGTGACGTGCCGCACGTCCATCTGCCAGAATGGTGTGCAGATTTGGACGTGCTGAAACGTCCATTTGCGGGAAGGGGTTAAAGGGAATCTGTCATCTACAATTCAGGTTCCAGACTACTGACACTGTTATATAGCTGTTAGGTCTAGAAGACACATGCTATCTTTATAGTAGAAATTGCAAAGTGGCACAGAGGATAATCTTTGTGTTTATGTACCATAATGAAATATTACTTTATATTGTGTATTATGTCGTATATATTAGACTGTCACATATGCTTTCCAAAGCTCCTAAAAAGTATGCAAGCTGGAGTGCCTCCTCTCTCTCCCCCTCCCATCCCTATCTCTGCTTGACTGACAGTGAGCTTGAAGCTGAGCTCCAAGCAGGGTCAGGCTAAATGAAAAGTACCATGTGTCTCTTTGACCTAACAGTGTCAGGAGTTTGGAACATGAATTTGAGTTGACAGATTCAAACCCATTTCTCTTTCCTGAATTTAAGATAAAAGCTATGCTTTGTGAGTTCACTACTATTGCTTCTGCAGTACTTATATGTATGGTTTAAAGGGGTTATCCAGTGCTACAAAAACATGGCCACTTTCTTCCAGAGACAGCACCACACTTGTTTCCAGTTTGGGTGGGGTTTTGTAACTCAGTTCCATTGAATTGAATAAAGCTTAATTGCAAATCACACCTGAACTGGAGACAAGAGTCATGCTGTCTCTGGAAGAAAGTGGCCATGTTTTTGTAGCGCTGGATAACCCCTTTAAGTGTAGGATCCCTTTAAGTGGATAACCCCTTTAAGTGTATTTGGGCCTCTTATTTTACTGTCGCAATTTTTTATTTTTTTTTGCAGAAATCAATAGTCCAGGCAATTTTAAGAAACTTTGTAATTGGGTTTATTAGCCACATATGCCATTATCTGCATTTTTTTCCCAGCCCCCCTCCTCTCCTTTCTGTCATCCACTGCAAAATATCAGGAAATTGTGACTTGCATCAGACACACCCCTGTCTGTTCTATAGAGAGGGGAGGAGGGAGGAGGGAGTTATTCAGCAGCAGAGAGCAAAGAACAAAGGATTACACAACACAGAGGCGGGTGACAGCTGTATTCAGAGTCCGAGAGGTCAGTGCTGACTGTCAGAGAAGATAGAGGGTGATGTTGTTGTAGATTAACTATTTGTTGTCCTGTTTTGGTGTTTTATTTTCCTCTCTCCATAGGAGAACAATGAAGACAGGGGGAGAGCTTCAAAGTGCTTTTTCATGATAAAAATTCATTTTTCGGCTAATAAACCCAATTACAAAGTTTCTTAAAATCGCCTGGATTATTGATTTCTGAAAAAAAAAAAAAATTCACGACAGTGACACTTTAAAGCAGCTCATCTGGCAGTAATGGGCAGTGTTAGTGACATTACCTGACATGTCCCCTTTAACCAGAAGGCTGTTGACATTCTCAGATTGGAACATAGCAGATAATGATAATGCACAGATTATGTCTCTGTGTAATAGAGACAATGATCAGCAGATGAAACGAGATCATCGACTGATCGTTTCTTTAGGCCTAGACCTAAAATCACCGACTGCCGACCGCGCATCACTATGTGTGATAGCGATGTGCGACCGACAGCTGACAATTTCTAAACAGTTAATACTTAAAGAAGAAGTCCGTCCAAAATAAATTTTTGATATGTTACTTATGAAAAGTTATACAAATTTCTAATGTACATTAATTATGGGAAATGCACATTTTTCCCTTAATTTAGTAGATCAGGAAGTGTTAGAATTCTCTCAGATCCAGTGACCTCACGACGAAAGGTGTAATTCCTATGGAGTGTCCAGCAGGGGGCGCTCTCTATATAGAAGTCTATGGGACTTTATTGTGTCTATGGATTTCTATGTAATGTAATGTAGTGCAGTGTACAGTGCTTTATTGAATGAATACATCTATGGAATACTTTGGGGAGCAAGTATCGCTGCTCCCCAAAGTATTGCATAAATGTATTCATTCAATACATTAGGATATCACAGTAAGCCCGCCGATCCGCCGCATTCCCGCCACTGATCCGTCGCATTCCCGCCGATCCGGACCATATACACTGAACTACAGCTCCCATCATCTGCTTATAGTATGAACAGGTGATGGGAGCTGTAGCTGGGTAATGGATATCACTTGCCTGTGATGCCACTGCTTATTCCGCTGGGCGCAGGGGGGAGCCGCTCAGTACACAGGAGCGCTCCCCCCTCCTCCTCCTTCTTCCGGGAACCTTCCCCCTACAGCACTGCTGACTCCCCGCCTGGCTGCCGCTCTCCGCTCTCATATACCGGCTCCCGATGCATCAGCGCGGACACCAGGAAGCATCGGGAGCCGGTACGGCCAGGCGGGGAGTCAGCAGTGCTATAGGGGAGAAGGTTCCCAGAAGGAGGAGGAGGGGGGAGTGCTCCTGTGTACTGAGCGGCTCCCTCTGCGCCCGGCGGAATAAGCAGTGGCATCGCAGGCAAGTGATATCCATTACCCAGCTACAGCTCCCATCACCTGTTCATACTATAAGCAGATGATGGGAGCTGTAGTTCAGTGTATATGCGGCGGATCGGCGGGAATGCGACGGAACGGCGGGTGGCGGATCGGCGGGCTTACTGTGATATCTTAATGTATTTAATGAATACATTTATGAAATACTTTGGGGAGCAGGGACACTTGCTCCCCAAAGTATTACATAGATGTATTCATTCAATAAAGCACTGTACACTACACTACATTACATTACATTACATAGAAATCCATAGAAACAAAGTCCCATAGACTTCTATATAGAGAGTGCCCCCTGCTGGACACTCCATAGGAATTACACCTTTCGTCGTGACGTCACTGGATCTGAGAGAATTCTAACACTTCCTGATCTACTAAATTAAGCGAAATAGCCCTATATGTGCATTTCCCATAATTAATGTAAATTAGAAATTTGTATAACTTTTCATAAGTAACAACATATCAAAAATTAATTTTGGCCGGACTTCTCCTTTAACCTGTCCGTGCTCCCAGTGTTCTCCTGCGCTCTGTACGCGTCCGGGCACCATGCCCTGTGGCTTCAGAACGGCCTGTCTGAGGTGACAGACCGTTCTAGCCAGGACAGCTGCAGCCAATAATTAGCTGCACGACCTGTCAGCTCAGACAGGCCTCTCTGAAGCTGCAGCATGCGGTGCTGGGACGCATACAGAGGGCAGAAGAACACCGGGAATGTGGACAGGTTGTCAGGTATAAGGGCAGACTAGATGGACCCAGTGGTATTTTTCTGCTGTTTCTATTTATTAACTGTTTGGGCAAGAGCTGCAAGGACATCGCTAATGATGTCTGTGCAGCCCTTACTAAACGATTATCAGGCCGTTCTAAAGGCCCAGTAAACTAGCACCTATATAGCACATTGGAGCTTGTTTACAGTATTGATCGGGCTGCCATTGGTAATAGGACTCTAAGGTAATCTGTGTAATTTACCGCAAATAAAAAATCTCAGTCTTCCAGTACTTATCAGCTGCTTTATGTTCTGCTGGAAGTGGTGTATTCTTTCCAGTGTGAAGAGCAGGAGAGGTTTTCTATGGTGATTTGCTACTGCTCAGAACAGTTCCTTATATGGACAGATGTGGCAGCAAAGAGCACTGTGTCAGACTGGACAGAATACACCACTTCATGCAGGACATACAGCAGCTGATAAGTACTGGAAGAATTGAAATTATTTTTTTTTATAGAAGTAAATTACAAATCTCTGATTTGAAAGATTTTTTTTTATGTGAACTACCCCTTTAAATTATATTAGTGTCTTCAGTTTACATTGCATACCACAGAACATTGTTTTTCCGCATTGGACAATCCCTTAAACTAATACAATTCTGCAGTCACCATCACCACTGCAGACAGATTTACACAATGAACTCAATAACAGCAATAAGAATCTGCAAGTCAGGAGTTCTGCTTTTTGGCAGCTAAACATATTTTATCTTTGGCCTGAATTGGCCCTCCTTAGCAGAGATGCCACAATGGCTATGTCAGGAACTGCAGGGCTGCTTATGCCCTAGTCCTGGCATGGTCACTCCTGGTCCCAATACAGCTACTCATTGCTTGCACATTGCTGTCATGCACACAGTGCTTGCAATACAGTGTATCCCCCAGCATGTTGTATATTCTAATACTAAAATGCATTTAAATATACAGTATGATAAGATAGGCTCTCTACTGCAACAGCACTAGTGAGGAGTAACTGTGCTGAGACAAGGGCATGAGCAACCCTGCAATTCCTGACACAGACATTGGAGGCAGCAGAGAGCCTTCTTAGTTCTTACTAATGCCACACAATGTATAAAAGTATCTAAAACCAGTAATTTTTTAAAATTATATTATGAAAGAAATGTATTTAAAAATATAGTTGTCTCCAGAAAACCCTGTTAATGGACAATTTACTGTTCCTGTTGGGTGTAAATTAAATATTTTTCATCAAAGTCTCCAGTAAGTAAGATCCCCGAGGAGGAAAAGGAAAGGTTTGAGAAAGAATATGAGGAGTTTCAGAAACAACTGGAAAAGAACATGCAAGACTTCCAGAAGAAACATCCCGTAGAAGGTTTAAATCTTAATTTCTCTCCTTTCCATGTCATATTTTAAGATGCACATCCAATTACATAGATAAATACACTGACTGAACACTATATTACAGACACCCATTTAGTAACATGGTACACCCTTTGGACTTCAGAGCAGCAGCCATTCATCATGGCTCAGATTCTACTAGATGGTGAAAACATTCTTCAGGAATATTGACCCATAATGACAGGGTAGCTACTTTCTTCTTACTATGTAGACATACTGACACACTCTGAATAGTCTGCTCTGCCTGTTGACTGGGAAGGCCAGGGGGGGGTAAGCAAAACTTACTGTCATGTACCTGGAACCAATCCATTACTACAACACCCTTACTGGATGGTACATTGTTCTACAGAAAGTGTTCTGCTGCCATAAAGGTATGAACTTAGATAAACCCTACTGTTAAAACCTCCATTCACTGGTATGTACAATAAGTTGTGCATTTGTATACATTATATTTGGCTGTAATTCAGCTGAAATCTTGGCTCAGCTGGTCTAGTAGCACCCATGACCATGTTTTGATCAGTCATTCAGATCACTACACTTTTACATTCTAATGTGCATTCACGCTGAATCTGAAACTTGCGTACTCTTTTAAGTATAATGTCTGTAAAGGGAATTGTGATTGAGCCAGTGTCTTCATTGAGCCGTGGCTTCATTCATTCCTATAGAGCTGCCGGAAAGAGCTAAGTAAGCGAAAAAGTGTTTACTCTGCTTTTTCTGGCAGCTCTATTCATTCCTGTAGAGCCGCCGGAAAGAGCCAAATAAGCTGGAAAGTGCTTTCTCTACTCTTTCAGGCAGCTCCATAGGAATAAATAGAGCCTCAGGTCACCGGCTTTACCCACGGCTGTATTCATAACAAAGAAGCCAAGGGCCCGATAAGGAGATTGGTGGGGGCTAAGGAGGTCAGATTCCCCATGATCTCTTACTCGGATAGTTAATTTAAGTTAATTTTCCCCCGGACAACCTCTTTAAGGAGCTCTGTTTGCCCTGTAGGATTCTATCTAGCCTGAATATAAAATGCTACAGAGCACTAGAATACGGTCTAAATACTTCTGTGTCATGCTTATCCATAACCTCGTTCCCTTGTGTTGTTCATCATGGTCAGATGAGGATGAATTTGAATCAGACAGTCAACGGGAACTAGAGATGATACTCTTTGGACAGACTCGCTTGCTGGAGGAAATGAGAATACTGAAAACCAGAATGAACATGACTCTAGAAGAACAGGTCAGACACCGGGACATTTTAAGTCGCTTGAAAGCCAATGAGACCACCACTGTTAGCCTGGAACATGTAAGTATAAGGCAGAATTTCCAGTACTACATATACCTATAGATCTGCTTCCTACTGGTTACATATATATACCTGTATAGTGCTTGTCAGGTAAACCCAGAACAAGAGACTGCCAGCAAAGGGGAACTCTTTGTGACTGTTTTCAGATTATGAGCTTCCCCCTCCCATTCCCTTACTCATTCATTCATTACTTAGATGCTGTGGGCTTAAACCGCTTATGACTTCATGGATTAAGAGCTTAGAGAAAGGGTTTTCTGTTCTTGTTTCTATTTTTTTTCCAGCAGGATAAAATGTAACTATGTTCCTGTATGTGCTGCTTGTATTAAAGGGAGACATTACCTCACTCGCTTGTGGCAAAATGATTTGCAAAAAATGATCTTCACGACATACGTATAACGTACATATAGTCTTTGGGGGAATTTATCAATGCTTATACCAAAATATTGATGTAATAAAAACACAATATTTTGCACAACACTGTCAATGTTTGAGAAAAGTTCCAAGGTTTTGAGCAAGGGCCATTTATTGTGGCTTCTTACTCATAGAGAAGCTCCAGGTATCCAATATCCAGCCAAAAAATCATAGGCCCTGGCATTAGTGCTGCTCCTCCATGAATTCCTGGGACGTTCTAAGATGCTCATTCCTCTTGAGACACTCACTTTAGGCCTCAAGCATTAGAAGGTATCATGCAATGTGCTTAGGATTTCTTATATGTATCCAGCTGCAGAGGATATTAAAATCAATAGTTTTAAAGCTTTTGCAAACACATATAGGCTATGTTCACACTATGTAAAAACAACGGCTGTATTTTATAACAACGGCCATAGTTGTGCAAACAATGGCCGTTGTTATGAAATAAGTCAGTCGTTTTACATAGTGTGAACCTGGCCTTAAAAAGGTTTTTCCATGTTGACAAGTTATGCACTGTCCACAGTATCCACAAGAAGGGGCACAACTAAGAGATCAGAGGGAGCCTGACCACTGGGCTCCTGTGATCTCAGAAACAGGGACCCCAAAATCTCTTCTGGATGGAGGTGCAGGTTGCCGGTGTGCACCACCACTTCATTTATTCTCCATGGAGCTGCTGTAGAGGAAGGAGTGCAGTTTTCCAGTGGCTCCACAACGAATGGCGCAGTGTTGTGCATGCATGATGGGCCACTGCCTGGATTTCAGGGTTCCAGTTCTGTTGATTATGTGGGCCCAGCAGTCTGACCCCAGGTAATCTCTTAGTTATGTCTTGTTTCATGGATATTGTGGATTGGGCATAACATGTCAAACCCTTATAAGGGATCTATACTTAGAGAGGATCCTATAAAAACGTGAACCTAGGTTGTGTTAGACTTTCATTTTTTCTATTTTATCACTGACATTGGCAGGAAGCCATTCCACATATTCTTTCAGTTTAATAAAAGGTAAGATTCCTCTCATATGTTTCACAGGTGCACAATAGTCTTGACACTGTCATGAATGGAATGCCAGATCTTCTCGCCATGATAAAGGATCTCAAGTGAGTAATGTCATACTCTTGGCAGTGGCAGAACTGGCAGGTTAGACCATTTTTGGTGGCTGTAAAAGACTATGGGGGAGCTTTATTAAACTGGTGTAAAGTAGAATTGTCTTGGTTGCCCCTAGCAACCAATCAGATTCCATTTTTCAAAGAATCTGTGAGGAATGAAAGGTGGAATCTGATTAGTTGCTAGGGGCAACTGAGACAATTCTATTTTACACCAGTTTGATAAATCTCCCCCTATAACTTCAGAGGGATGAAGATAGATTTATGCGATTTCATATGTATATAAGTATAATACACTGCATTGTAATTACATTGGTGAATTGTGAGTATTTACAGCTTTAAAAACATACAAAAAGCACCTACATTTTTTTAAAGGAAGATAAGCTGATCTTTTGGGCTACATTATAATTGCCTTAACAAATATAACTTTTGCCATATAGGTTGATTGGTATGCTGGGCCTGTGTACCGCATATATTAGTATTTATTGTAGTTATTTAGGGTGCAGAATTATCATATGGTTCAGTCTTCCGGCTGGGTTTTGCTGCCGGCATAGTATTCTATGGTTCATTTACAGAACAGCAGACTATGTAGAAACCCAATTATTTATGAAAATGTAATCTGCATGGGTTCATTAAGCCCTAAGAAAAACATTGTTACTCTTTTAATAATGCTTTGGTGGCAAAATCTGTGTAATGTGTTTTGACATAGGAATGGGTCTCTGACTTTTCCCCTAGCGTTATCTTGGCATACACTGGATTGCCCTTTCCAAGTATCTGGGCATCAGTTGACCCACAGGCCAAAGTGACTCCTAGATGTGGGCAATGAGATCTATGACTTGTTTTGTAGATCCAGCTCTTACTAATGAATCCATACACTGGGGCTTGAGGGGGATTCACAATTTATTGGATTAATGACTTTCAATGCTGACCTTGCGGAACATTATAGTTATATGGGCTTTTTTGTGCTTAATGCTTCTTTTGCAATATTATTACTACAGACCTACATATACTAATACCTGTCTTAATGCCAAGAAATTGCAGCTGATCAATTATTTGATTTTTCTGGCAATAAATATATGAAGTTAAGTCTTGTGGATAAGATGTACACCCTCTAAAATAAGGTTACTTTTCCAACTTAGTGACCTTCACAAGCTTAAAAGATTTTCCATCTGCTTGCCCAGAGGGTGTAGTAACTGGTCTCCTATACATCTGACATAATACATACACTTAATGCATTATTGTGAAGAATATACTTCTTCCACTATTGTTATTGTGGTAGGTTTAACTAAACCATTTAGTATGCACCCCACTACAACATATCAGTTCTAATAGGTCACATAGGTTTTCAGTGTTTTACCATTATAATATTTTCCTTCCATGTTCTATATTATTTTAAAGCTGAATAAATATTACAAATAATATAATCCGTTCACAGAAAAGACATTAAACAAATGGCTAAAGATCTGTCTTCATCTAAGGGGACAGTTAGCATCACGAATAGTCCAAGCCAAGTCAATGAAGTCAAGGATAATTTCAACAAGATTAGGAAAAGCCTACAAGGTCTTGTAAAAAGTCCGGTAAGAAGTTGTTGTCTTTTTATTCTTGCATTGCAAGCAATGGTGATAATATATATATATATATATATATATATATATATATATATATATATATATATATGATGAGCCCTTCCTGGTTACACATTTTATTCATTTATCCTGATTTAAGACTTTATGTATAACTTGTTGCATCTTAAAACTCACACCCAGCAGGCTCCACTATTACCATCAAACCTCACATAATAAACACCTGACATGCTTCTTCTTGAACACCAGTGGTAGAAGCCAGTTTTAATAATTAAATGCAAAACATAAGGCTGGGTGCACACTACGTTTTTGCTGTCTAACATGTACATTAGAAGTAAAAAAATGGATGCAAAAAATGCATCGGCTGCAGCTGTATGCCATACTGTGGAATCTGTTTTCTATTGACTTACATTATAAAAAAACAAAAAAAACAAACTTGAAATGGATCAGCTTTTGTTTTTCTTTACGTACATAGAAATGTGTGTGTGTAGGGGGGTAGGTAAAGTGTAAAACAGCCTTGTGAGTACAAAAGGAAGCTCTTTTGCTTATTAAAATCTATTACAAACTTTCTAATATTCACTTTTTACAAAGATGTTCAAAATGACAGCCACACTTAGCAATGTGTATTGTGTTCTGAATCTGTGGAGACTAACAGCTTTCTTCGTCCTAGACTAACTCGCCTACATCACCATGTTCCTCAAACAATGCTCACTCCTCCTGTTTGTCCAGTGGAGTTTTCCTGACATTTCTCCTGCTTCAGAGTGTGTGCACAGTGGCTTTCATGTTCTACAGGTAAGTTTTCTTTCTTTTAAATACCTTGTTTTGTTATTATTTTTTTTTTTTTTGAGATTTTACTTCTCTAGTTTGTACCTATTTCATTACCTGAAAAGTTTAGGAACTCTAAAAAGATCCCTATAGTCTTAGACCATAATATCACATGGAGGTCTTATGTAATAGTCATTCCATTCCCCCCCCATAAATCAATAGTACGAATGATAAGAAGCTTTATCTGCTGCCTTCATTTCACACAACACCAAATGTGTAAGTAAAAGACTGGTCTAATCTGTGGGTGTGAAATAGACAAGAGTACCTGAGTTGCAGTGCATACACTGTACTATGTGCATAGTCACTTACTTCATTTACTTGGTCAGCAATATATATTGTGCTTACTACAGTACTGTGCCTACAGGAGAAGGTTTTCCAGCATTAGACAGGAGTCCCTTCTCCTATACGTACTTTTTGTGGCACATTATACTGTTAATGTATAATGCCATTGAAACAGAGTAACATGCCACTGATGTGTTTGGCAATGGCTACATCTGTATCCCTGATGTATTGTCTGTGGCAGACATGCACCTGTTTGTGTAATACCCTTGTGTAATACCCTTTCTCCTAGGTAGAATCCCAACTATTGGGAACATCTACTTGAAATTTGTATGTTCACCTATGGGAATTTTATATGACAACACCTATATGCATTTAAATCATTTTTTATTAGACCCCCAATATAACACCATTACCTGCTCAGACCATGTGTCTGTCATGTGGACATGGTGACTTCTAAGTCTCTTCTAATGAACCAGCCCCTACTATGATGACTCAAAAGCATTGCTTGCATTTTAAAAATAACAGCAAATATGTCTCCATCTTGTAAGCATTCTAATCCTTTCAGGCAGCATTAATAAATATTGTTAAGCAAAGCATCCCTAGAAATCAGCAGCGTTACAATCCGCCATATCCAAATAGGAGGAAAAGTTACTTGGCAGCAGCCACTCCATGTCATTCCCAAATGGGCTGTGACAATTATAGCACTTTTCAACGAATACATCTAGTTGTATTTGTAGAGGTTCAAAATATTTGTCAGGTTAGTAGCAAAAGAACCGAAACCTGTATGACTATTACATGTAATAAACCATATTAGGGATTCATTTTTTATAGTATAGATCTGTATTATAGGAGACACAGAAACCTATAGGTCCATTCTGCACCTTTAGTTTCATTTGAAGGCCCACTAGGTTTTTTCTTATTAATTCCATTATTCTGTATATCCTGGCATGGTCCAGTAGAAATATTCTTCCCTAGAAGCTGTGTCTCTTAGTCGGCATATCGAGTACCCTCAACTTTATCCTGCAAAATTACAATATACGTTCAGAATGGAATAGTCACTAATAGACTGCGTTGGGTCTATTGAAATTAGTGGGCATGGCAGTGGCAAGCTGCTGTATATGCTGTCCTGTCAGTATGGCATCCTATATAATTACTGTAGTTGAATAATAAGTATGAACATGGTCTTAGTTTGTTTCAAGTTATCTTTTTATTGTGCAGATTTTGTTATTCAGAATGTGGTGAAAAGTGACAGGAGCATTTCTTGTTGATGAGGAAGAGGCCATATGTTCATGGTTCTTATTTGCTTGAATAAACTTGTAATGATTAATACTAAGCACTCGGAATAATGCAAGGGGATAAATGAGATTAGCCATTGTAGCCTACTGTAACTAATTCAGTCAAAGATTTCTCCTGGGAAATCTCTGCTTCTGGAAATATTCTGATCAAATGCTCAGTAAAAAAAATAAAAAATTATGCATGGTGCAAATAATTCACAGCAAGTTTTTGTGTCTTTTTAAGAGGTAAATTCAGGAAAGTATGAATGAATTGTGAATGCATACAGTATAGCTGTTGGTGACCTTTCGATCATTGATTGCAAAAATACAGCTCTTATTCAGTTTACATTTGCAGCAAGATGTAGGATAGCAACCATGCACTAATCACTCCCAGCTCCATAGCTAAAATGCTTGGCAGTATAGGTCATGCAGGAACCTGTATTGTCCATAGTCAGTGCTGGGGCATGTGTCAATCATTTTTACCTCTTAGACCAGATCCGATCAAAATTTTTACATGCCCGGACAACATGTAAAAAATGTATATAAATGACAGTAAAACACTAGCGTTAATAATGAGGCAAGACTAGTTTCACTGACTGCTGCACAATGCTTTGTGGTGGGGTTTCTATGAACCAACTGTAGGCAGCACTATAAGGCACCATGTATCTTGGTAATGAATATATGGGTGTACTGGTTGGCTCTATCTGTGCACTGTAAAGTATGGCCCTTTCTGGTGCCCATTTAGTATGTAGCACTGAATGGACACAGGTTCTGTGTTTGCAGATTATGTTTTTTTGTTGGAAATGTTTTGCACTCTCAGGAAACAGTTAAGCTCTGTGTAGGCAAAGCTTGGCACCACACAATGTGGGGACTGTTGGCTTTATATTGGCATTGTATGAAGCTAACCTGATGTTGTATTGCATGTGCATAGATGCTGGCAGCTGCATGACTCTTGTTTCCGCACAATATGTTCACTATTTATCTTGCCTTTCAATGAAGTTGGATAACAATAGTTAATAACAAATTTCACCATGATACCCCTGCCACCCACCTAACATTTTAACATTTCTTTTTTTGTTGAAGTCAACTAACTATTGAGCTAACTGTACTTATTTATTTCAAACAATGGTGTACACTGAAGGTTATAAATATGTGACATTTACAGTCCTACTGTTATACATGTCAAAATGTACTGTAGTCCAGAGATGCATTTGCATCTCTAATGTTTGTTGTTAGAAACAGTTAACAAGCTAAAAGGGTTACTCCAGCGGGGGGGGGGCACTTTTGTGCTGGGACGGGGAGGAGGTGGCCTAGGGAAAAGACGTCCACTCACCTCCCCGGCTCCAGCGGCGGGTCCCGCATCGCGGCACTCCGGTGGCTGGTTCACGGCCGCTTCCGGGTGTCTGTTGCTCAGCCACTCAGTGAAGGAGGAGGGATCCGTTTCAAGTCCGCTCAGATCCCGCCTCCTTCACTGAGTGGCTGAGCGGACCTGAGACGTCACGTCTCAGGCCCGCGTCAGACACCCGGAAGCAGTGTCGGACTGTCCCACTAGAGAACCAGAGGATCCTTCGGTGGGCCCCCAGCTTTACAACCTGTAAAAACACTGACTGATGTGTCATTTCTCACTGGTTCTTCATTGGTGGGCCCCCAGGATCATTTCCTCTGGTGGGCCCCAGATACCCCAGTCCGACACTGCCCGGAAGTGGCCGGGAACCTGGCACCGAAGCATCGCGATGTGGGACCCACCGCTGGAACCGGGGAGGTGAGTGGATGTCTTATCCCTAGGCCACCTCCTCCCCGGTCCCAGCACAAAAGTGCCCCCCCCCCGCTGGAGTACCCCTTTAATAACACATACAAATCTAAATGCTTAGCTGAGCTCCTGAAGAGCCTTTTCCACAGGCTAATAACAGCAATTAATGTTCCTAGAAACGCTTGTTTGGGCGAATATCTGCCTGTAAAAAAGTGACATCAATCACCTGAGGAGCTGTGGAACACCTGATCCTCAACCGATCGAATCTTTAGAGCTCACTAAAGATTTATTATCTGCCATAAATATTCCTGTGTAAATAAAGATGTGCAGCAGATAGCAAAAGGGAAACTGACAGCACAGATATGCATATATCAGTGCTGCCAGTTTTTAGATGCCATCACATCGGCAGTGTATACTTACCATCAGCGCTGCTGTGATCCGGCATCTTCACCTTCCTGACAGTGTCACATGTGTCCTGCTCCCGACCTGCTCTCTGGCCACTGTTTCTCCT
Source organism: Dendropsophus ebraccatus (assembly GCF_027789765.1). Classification (NCBI taxonomy): domain Eukaryota; kingdom Metazoa; phylum Chordata; class Amphibia; order Anura; family Hylidae; genus Dendropsophus; species Dendropsophus ebraccatus. The sequence continues at coordinate 146,284,049 of NC_091454.1, read as the reverse complement.
GTCCTTGCTAACCCAGAGTGATTGACAGCCAGATGAGCAGGAGATACAGTCAGGGCTGATTCTAGCATTTCTGCTGCCTGAGGCACACATACATATGTAACAGCAGTAAATACAATATATCAGACACATAATTATGTATCATCAGTAAATATATTGTGAACATGAGACTCCCTAGTTAGAGAGACTGCTGGAAGTGCCATCTTCACTGATTGAGGCATAGACCACCTAACAGTGTCAGCCATAAGGAACCTATACTAGGGCCAGTCTCAGGGACCCCCTGGTAATGAAAGCTTTAGGGATCCCCTTATAGTGACAACCTCAAGTACCCCCAAATAGTGAAAACCAGCTATGTGTAGTGGCCTGGAGAGCTCCTGCAATATGGACAGGCAATGGTGGATTAGGTAGACAATAGGTCCCAGACTGCTCCCCAATTTTGGACTTTCCCTTTCCCTCTGCTGCAGGGGTATATAATAAGTACAGTATAGTCATTGCATCACCAGCAGGTTTTGCAGGAAGGGGGGGGGGACATTAAAGGAAAATAGATAGATAGTTCGATAAAATACAAATAAAGCAGCACCTTGTGATGAAAATAGATATAGGGTGCCAGCAGATCTAGGTCTTGACCATTGGCCATACTAGATAAATTCAGAAAGTCCACAGCACTCCAGCATGTTGAAAAAGATCAAAGGTACAGTTTATTCAAAAAAGTTCATGTAGCGTATAACAAAAGACACAAAGTTTTGGCGTCTGCCTGCCTCCATTTTTAGATACAAGAGATAGATAAATAAATAGATAGATGGATACATATTATGCAGAAACTCTTGCTGCACTTCCAGATTAAGTAAATCAAAATAAGGCTTGAGAAAGGCTCCAGTGTGTAGCAGAAACGTTGCATGGGATTCCTGCATTGAAGAAGTTAACACATTTTAATATACTTTACCTGGGAGTGCTGCAAGAGTTCCTGCATAATATTGAAGTTTGGGGTCCTCTAGGTCGAGTTCCTGCTTGGTGGCACCCAAATCACCCACCTGAAGAAGTGCTCTACTGTGTGGGAGGATAGCCATATACCCCTACTAGCCATCCCTGTCCTGTGCACAGAAGGAAGTAAGGGAACAGCTTGTATATTTATGTCACAATTGATAAAATTGACAATTTTAGGAGTGAAAAGTGTAAAGTATCACTACAAGATAAGTATTTAAGATAAGATAGGATAATCCTTTAATAGTCCCACCATGGGGAAATTCAGTGTGTTACAGCACCATAGATATTACACATACTAAAAGCTAAAAGGTAAAGTAAAGGCATTACGATTAAAGTAGACAAGGGAAGGTAGAAGAAGAAAAGGTAAAAAAGATACAATAAAAACATAAGACTATTTTAGTTCTTTTTATGGAGTGATCGCTGCTTATGTTGGTGTTGGTTGTACAGGCTAACCGCTGCAGGAAGGAAGGACTTCCAATATCGCTCCTTCTCGCACTTTGGGTGAATTAAACGGTCACTGAAAGTACTGCCCAGTGCTATCACGGTCTCGTGCATAGGGTGGAAGTCATTCTCCAGTATGGAGCTGACCAATGACAAAATCCTCCCCCACCACCTGCACCGGTTCCGGGGCTTCCAAGGACAGAGCTGGCCCTTCTGATCAGCTTGTCCAGTTTGTTCCTATCGCTGGTTGATATGCCGCTACATACTAAATTGAAGTATTTAATAATAAGGCTACAAGAAAGAATATAGCCTGGCAAATCTACACTTTTATCTGACTATATTTCAGAGAAGTTAACTAGTCTTACAAATATGGACATACAAATATATGAGGCTCAGATGACAGATGGCTACTACTGTATGCAGAAAAGTTGTGAAGTGCTACTGCTGTACTGGAATGTATTAGATGCAAGTGTAGGTGTTCAATATGCCACTGCTGTGTGGCAGATACTCGGCTATGTAGGCAATTTCTATTAATTTATTATATATATATATATATATATATATATATATATATATATATATTACAATGCTGGTATATGACATGATTTTTCATCTGTAATTTTGATTTCTCTTTAGGGTACAAACCCACTTGACGTATTTGCTGCGTGAATCAGACTTAAAAATAAGCAGGCAAAACGCAGGTTGGCTTTATACAATTCTTCTGTGTTAAAATACGCAATTGCGTATTTTTGAAGCGTGAAGCTTGTTGTTAGCAAAGCATCAGTTGTTAACAACCTGTGCGAAAAACGCATGAAGCTTCACGCTTCAAAAATACGCAATTGCGTATTTTAACACAGAAGAATTGTATAAAGCCAACCTGCGTTTTGCCTGCTTATTTTTAAGACTGATTCACGCAGCAAATACGTCAAGTGGGTTTGTACCCTTAAATTAGTTTTTTTTTTTATTAGAGAGTAACTTTTTAGGAGCAACACGCAAACACTCAAAGATCAAGCCCATAGTCACTTTTGCATCCATCTGCTATAGGTCACCATGCAGCATAAGCCATAAAGATCAGAGCTATGTTTCTTATTATACCACATGCTCATGTTTTTCTTCTCATGACAGACTGTTCTATTCTATACTACTCTGTGGTGCGGCACAGGAAATGTTACACTGTCGGTTGGCCAGAAAGATGGTGGTATAGCCCTGTCAATAACACACATCTTGTTGGATCCCTGAAACAATCTGTACAAAGTGATAAGTAAGAGACTGTTTAGCATAGACACCTGCCAGAGCTGTCATTGATATATTCTGGTCACAGATGGTGTTTTATTTAGGGGTTCCATCTGGAGAGAGAAATTTCCTGCTCCCTCCCTTTCATCTATCCCATTTTAATTTGAGTCTATGTTAACTACTTCCCTTTAGCACAGTTAACAGTAAGTAAACTGAAGCTACAGCTATTAAATATACTTAAGAGTTGCATAAATAGCCATTTCTATTATATTTCATACATAGAATATGAAATGATATAATCAGTGTTGTTCTGTGTAGCTCCTTGACAATTGTCCTATTAGTCAAAGCGATTTTTTGTTTTAGTCAATTAACATTGGCAAGTGAGAATTTTTGAGAACCTGAAATCCTTCACAATAACACACAGAACGATAGCATGCTCGAGTCCATCCGAACCCGAACTTTCGGCATTTGATCAGCGGTGGCTGTTGAAGTTGGATAAAGCCCTAAGGCTATGTGGAAAACATAGATATAGTCATTGGCTGTATCCATGACAACCTTAGGGCTTTATTCAACTTCAGCAGCCACCGCTACTCAAATGCCGAACGATCGGGTTCGAATGGACTCGAGCATGCTCCAGGTTCGCTCATCTCTAGTCCCATGCAATAGGGCCCTAAATTTCAGATTTCAGATTTCTCATGTGCAGCCACAACAGTGACTGGCAGAGCAGAAAGCCAATGTCTGCTTGTTCTGTCCATCCACTGTATTTAACTATAACAGCCTATTAGGAGCCTCATGGTTATATACATAGGTGCAGGAGCAGACTACCTTCTGCTTAACCCCTTATGTACTGCAGTGTGTAAGGGACCCAGTGTTCTCTTACATGCTGCAACACAAAAAAAGGGTTAATAGGCAGGAGGCAAAAGCTGTCTGCTTTACTACTTCTGCACTGATAACCTCTGACCTCTGCAGGAGCTTAGAGAACAGAGGTCAGAGGTTATCAGAGCAGTGTAGCAGAGAGCTAATTGTCTTTAGCTTATTAACCCTTTTTTTTGTGTTGCAGCATGTAAGAGAACACTGGTTCACTTACACACTGCAGTACATAAGGGGTTAAGCAGAAGGACACAGGAGGCTCTTATCTTCCCTGTGCATCCTGGGGCCCCCCTCCCCATGGGCCCCATAGGAACTGCCTTCCGTGTCTTTATGGTAGCTACAACTGCTAATAACAACAAGTAGATTACACTTGATCTATTCCACCCAAAAATATATCAATGTGCCATACACAAAAACAACAAATCGTGTAAAGAGACAATAATCTTAACTAAACAATTTTTTTTCTTGAATACAATCAGAAAATTAATAAAGTTACATAGAAAATAGAGGAAGGAGAAAATAGCAATTGAGCTTGATACCACCAAGATAACTTACAAAGTTATAGATAACTAGATAAAAATACATTTAACCAATAGGCAATATGAAGTACATTTTACATAAATTAACATATACTCCACAAAGACCTAGTGAAAGTACAATAAGGTCATGAGCAATATTCAGAATGTATTCATGTATCCAGAACCATGTAGTTTGCAATGTAAGTAAACTACTAAACAGTAAAAGACTACGCGAAGAAAAATCCAGCAGAGACTTAGATACTTGCACACTTAGACGTTGAACGAACGCTCTCAGAAGCACTGCAACGGTTCATCCTTTGTCCTTCATCCTTCATCCTAAAGTATTGTTGTAAAAACTAAAAAACTTCAATAAATAAAGATTGAAAAAAGAAGTATGAACAAGGTATGACCTAACAGATATTTATATATAGGCCAGGCCAATTGGCAAAGAGACATAATGGGAGAGATATTATTTGCAACATTGTGTGTAGCGTCCCCATAGCCACAAAACAGAAGTCCAATTGTAAGTGAATGCAGTGACATCTGGAGCATCCAAGACTTGACTGTGTTCCCTCAAGTAAAATGGCTGACCTTGACTTAGCACGCATGCACGGGCATAAAGATTGAGTGCATGTGCACTAATACTGCAATCACTAGATAGAGAGCAGGAAATACTAATGCTTCTGGAAGCAGATGGTCTGGCAAAAATATGGAGCACCTTGTGCATGGATTACAGTGATGGTCAAAACAAGAATCTGTCTTAAAGTTAGGCCGGGTTTACATATGTCCGGCGGTGCGGCGGCATTGAACTGATCCCATTGTTTTCAATGGGATCGTTTAAAATGTGCGGCGGTGAAATAGTGGCCGCCGCATCGCCGGACCGTCGGTGCATTAGGATGCATCTTGCAGCATCCTGACAGACCGGCGATGCGATGCCGCACCAATTCAATCAAATATAGCGGCGTTCAGGCAAATAGCAGCACAGTGTAAAGAAATAAACATATCTCTCCCCCTGTGTGCTCTCCCCTATAGTCCCCCAGTAGCATATCGCCCCCCCTGTTGCTCCTCCAGTAGTATATAGCCCCCCTGTTGCCCCCCCAGTAGTATTTAGCTTCCCTGTGTGCTCTCCCCCAGTAGTATATAGCCCTGCTGTGTGCTCTCCCCCAGTAGTATATAGCCCCCCATGTGCGCTCTCCCCCTCCCAATTAGCCCCCCTGTGCGCTCTCCTCCTCCCATATAGGCCCCCTGTGAGCTCCCCCAATTAGTATATAGCCTCCCTGTGCGCTCTCCCCCAATAGTATATAGCCCCCCATGTGCGCTCTCCCCCTCCCATATAGCCCCCCTGTGCGCCCTGCCCTTGTAGTATATAGCCCCTTGTGAGTTCCCCCAATTAGTATATAGACACCCTGTGCGCTCCCCTGCAAATCCCATTGAAAAGGACAGGAAAACATACTTGGAAAGAAAATGTCAACTGATGAGAGCAACTTGTGACAACTGATGGCAACTGATGGTTTTTAATGAAAAGAAGGATAGAAAAACTGATGGCAACTGATGCATTTTTGGCATCAGTTGTGACATCAGTTGTGGTCAGTTTTTAGACAAAAAACGCAACTGATGCAAACTTATATATGTAAACCCAGCTTTAGAAGTCTTAATCCAATATATAAAGAATTTAAGTTATCAATAGATAATAACATCTTTACACACATAAAAAACATGGATTAAATATGTGCAAAACGTGAATATATGTGAAATAAAATGTGTGTACAATAACGTTTTTTGATTTTATTCAAGGAAAATGTATTGCCCAATAAAAATCAACTCTTTTTCATGATTTATTTTCATGTATAGCACAGTGGTATCGTTTCGAGTGGTATTAACTTGACTGTAAACAAATGTACATTTATGGCTTCTCGCGTTTATAAATAGGAATTCTTACAGTTTCTCTATTGAGCCCTATGGCTACACCATGAGCATACAACAGTATATCTGAAAATACCTTTCTGGCAGTATGCTGTCAGCGACTGCCAAAGCATGATGTCAATAGCCCTTAAACAGACATCCCCTTTGATAAGGCATTATATGTTATTTTCTGCTTACATTATCTTACAGAGCAGCTGCAAAGTGTATCAAAGTTGTGCACAACAAATACAGCACAATGTATTGAGCCAAGAAGAGAAAAGACACAGCAAGGATGGTTCCTGGAGCCACACCTCTGTGGGTTAGGTAGCTTATATTGGCAGCATTATATTTAATCAGTGGAAGAGGTGATTGAGGGTTGGATAAATACAGGCGGAAATAGATTAGTGAGAAATTTCAGTTTAGCAGGAGCTAAGAATTCTAGGTGTGAGAAATACATGGAATGGCTTAAGTGTTAAAAAAAAAAAAAAAAAAGCGCAACACATTTTCACATGCTGGAAATGGAAAATCCAAAATATAGAGGTGGAATTGCTAAGCTGTGTGGTTCCCTTAAGATAAGTTGCACGAAACTTCAAGGGGTTGTTTGGCCATACAATTTTTTGTAAAGGATCAGGTTAACCTGATGCTTTTTAGGGATGGGTAAGTTGATCTACCCAGATCACTGCTGATCTTCATTTGTTGTTCACATCTGGACACAAAGAATTGCTAGTGATTGGATGAGCAGGCATTTCTTGTGTGTCAGGAATGGAACTAGGATGTGGGGACCAATGGGGACAATTGGTAAGTAACCTTTATTTCTTTTCTTCTTTTTTTAAGCCCCCCTGATCCTTTTAAACAATATTTATATCCCTAGACAACCCCTTAAATATTTGTCAAAAAGTCCAGCATAACTGCTACTGTTCAAATAACTAGAGGAAATGAACCACTTGACATAAGTAATGTATTCATGGGGCTGCATATGACACAATGTGACAGATGGTCTTGGAATAACAAGCTAAGTAGACATCAAGACATCTTGAGTGTTGGGAAAGTGAAATCACAGATGTGACTTGATATTTAAGAGCAAAGATAGTCATGAATTGACTCAGCCATATCACGCATTGTACCAAATAAAGAGCAGAACTTATGCATACGCAGAGATAAAAAAATAAAATGTATAGATTAATACCAGTAATTGTATATGGGAACTTAGGAAAATACTGCTACCTTACAATTCGGCTGATTCATTAAAAGGTGTACACCTCTTAACACTTTGTAATAAAGTTAATGTGAGTAATCAACACTTTATTTTAATAGTAGAAAAGAAGTATGCCATTCAGTGAGTATAAAAAGAGTAAACTAGAGTAATTGCCACATGTTACAGGTTAACTGGGCACAACTGGTTTGGTATCTGTTACTAGAAGCTAAGCTGTAAGTCTGACTACTCATAGACATTGGTACCAATAGGGCCCAAAAAGGGTAAAATGTATCTAATATTTATGCTACCCTGCTACTTCTGTTACTACCTTGAGTGGTCTTCTAAGCTGCATCTTGCTACTTATGCTATTACCATGCAGGTCTTCCAAACTCCTGGTGACCACAGCTTTTGTATCTATCACATGTATAGATAGCTTGATTATCATGGTTGACAGTTTGGAGGCTCTTAGGATATGAGTACAATATACATAGGTAATACAGATATTGCAAGGTATATTATTGTTATTACAGTATGGAAAAGAAGATTTGTGAGTGGAGCTAGGCTTTAAAGAATGTGTATTTTTTATATTATGTACCTTGACATTAGTTAAAGCTATATCTTGCAACTTTTACACTAATGATTGAGTCTCCCAATAGTCTGACAGACGACAAATACATTTAATACATCTGGTGATAACAAATACAATTAAAGGGAATCTATCCCTAGAGAATGACAGAAATGCTGAACAGATCAGTGTATTACTTACATCATTCTGTTCAGTCGTTCTCCTAATATGCAGGAGAATAGGATTCTTAGCACACCCCTCCTGAACTCCAGCTGCTGATTGACATATAACTGCCTATACAAAGCATGGATAGATAACTGCCAATCAGCAGCAGGTAGGCAGATTTTTCTGCATCTCATGAATATTGAGGACTACTGGGCTCATGCACATAATGGAGAGAACTACTTATTGTCCATGTTATTCAGGAGGAGATCTCTGTATTAGCTGCACAGAACAATGTAAGTAATACATCATTCTGTTCAGCTTCTCTGTCGCTAGTTTATGCTACCCTCAGATAGGACAGCAGAAACCTGCTGACAGGGTCTCTTTAAAGTTTGAAGCTAGATGCACCAATTATGTGTGCTCAGTCACAACAAAGCCAACAGGTATATCAGACAAAAAGATGAATACATGTTTTAAGTGTTTATACTTTTGATATGCTTTTGATATGTTTTGTGGGATAAAGTAAAATTAATGATTGATAAATTATGTTAACTAATATGTTATGTCTTTAATAGAAGTCAAACAAATACAGCTACAAAGAAATTGTACTGAAGATGGAAGCAAAGCAATGCAGCTCCTTGTGAAAGAGAGAGAAAAAACCCCAGAACCACAACCTAAGCAACAATTTTTTTAATCCCTTCATGGAAAACAGATGTATGCAGCTACAAGCAGTAATATGACTACCTACCATATTGAGGACCATAATGTTTGAACCTGGTAAAATAAGGCCTTATTCACACGTTCAGTATGGTTTTCAAGTCCGTAGAGTCCTCCCGCACAATCTGCTAAAAATGACTGATTGTCCATCCGTATTGCATCCGTTTTTTTTTTTTACTGACAGCACAATACTAGTTAATTAAGTTGAGTAGGTAAAAAAAAAAAAATAGCACCAGTATGCCCAACCCCTAAAAAAAGTCACAAAATCGCATGTCAGCCATTTTACTTTGCCATTTCTGGTTTGCTTTACTGTCAGACAGTTCTGTTATTAGTTAATTCTCTTTCTGTTTGCAGGCACCTGTGCTTCTGCAGCTCCTTCTTCCTGGTTGTGGTTGCTTAGTAACACAACATTATAACCTATGAGTCATCCAGATTTTTTAACGGAAATACGGATGCCAAACAGGTCACAATCCGTAAAAAATAGTGGATCCCATTGATTTCTATCAATCTGGGTCCGCACTAGGACATGTCCTTTTTTCAGCATTGGTTTGCATCCTTGTAATCTACTGATGTGAATAGCCCAATAGACATCAATGTGAACTAACTCGAATACGAAAATACAGATCCGTAGATTATGGGACGTGTGAATAAGACCTTACTATTAACAAATGAGTGAGGCAGATAAAATAGAAAAATGGCCTACAATGTCCATATACTCCATGTAACAAACGAACTGTACTGTGTTTCATTATAGCATACCAAATGGGAACTGTACATTGGTTAATACCTACACACTCTACAATAAATATGGGTCTTCATATTGACCATGCATTCATCCAGATAGAAAATCAACCAGTAATATTAATATTACTTAATATTCAAAATAATCTTGGAAAAATTTGATAACAAACAGGTAACAACTTCTCTGATTGGTCTTGTTCACGTTTTCTTTTCCATCCATCCTGGGTCACATATTTTCCCTGCAGCATTTTCTGTTCCTTGCACCAGAACATATAATAGTTAGTCCCCTCTGTGCCCTCATATAGTAGTTAGGTCCCCACTAGTTCCACTTGTTCCCAAATAGTAGTTAGACATCCATAGTATCTGGCATATTGGTGGACTGGAGCGACTGTGGAAAGATTGTTGGACTGAAGGGAGAAAGCTAGGCCAAAAGGAAGAAAGCATCCCTCCTCCTTTATGAAGCAAATAATGGAAATATTGCATGTTTTTAATATAAATTACAGTTAAATGAGTCATATTAGAGTACTAAGGTGTAGTACTTTAATGCTGATGTTAAAATAAAGAGGTGAGCTCTCCCAAAAGGAATCATAGCCTTGTGCTAACAAGGACTTTGACTAAGACTGTGAGACCATTCTGAGTGGTCTGGGATCATACTCCTGTTGTATATGTCACTCATTTCTCTGCACATTTGCATCTGAAGGTGGTTGAGAGCAGATATCATGAAAGGTAGTCACTTATTAGTTACAAGGACCCAAAGAGCATCCAGGAAAACATAGAGAAAGTGACTTTTTACAATAAATACCACTCTAGGGCAGGTGCCATTGTCAGGAATAATCAAGGTTACTCCTCCCCTTATTCTCATTCATTCTCTCTCTCTCTCTCTCTCTCTCTCTATATATATATATATATATTGACAGTAGGTGGGATATTAATCTGCATCACTCTGCAGTAAGATATATTTCTTAAAGTTCTGCAGCTATGTAGAATTATACATAATTATACATCTGACAACTATTAAAATTATTACTATTATTATTAGCTAAAGATTTATAAAAGATGAAAAGCAGCTGCTTTATACCAGGAAAAGCACCACTCTAGTCCTTAGTTTGTGTGTGGTTTTCTAACTCTGAGGTGAAGGGAGTTGTAATACCACATGCAACCTGAGTACAGATGTGGTGCTGTTTTTTTCTAGTCCTGGATAGCTATTGAAATCACATTTAGTACTGCACTCCCATTTTCTTTGTCACGGAAACAGCACCTAGTCTGCAGCGAATACGATAACCCTTTTGCATAGCAACAATAGCTGCCGGCCCCCCTGGCCCTTCACCTTTGGTCTTGTGTTATTATTTCTCTTAGCAGGGTAAATTTTCATTTGGGAGGATATATCTTCTATCTATATAACCCCCATCTTTAAAATCCTCTTACAGCTTCATTTGCAGTAATCTGTTGTTTAAATCCCTCTTTTTATTGCTTCTCATAATCCATCGGTATAAATTAATGCTCTTACCATATTTAATCATTCTATAGATCTTCCTTCCGTCAAAATAACTTTAAGGAGAAATTCGACCCACATGATATTTATAGAAGTGTAAGTGACGGATAACTAGTTTCTATGTGAGAATGATTACAACACAACAGTGGAACAGGTGACTTAATTCTCTTCACATTCACAACAGTGACACAATAAGTGTGATTGGCAGGGGTTCATGCCATACTCCACTTAGTCTTCCAAGGTTAAAGTTGCACCTGGCCTACAGTGTTGCTGGTGGTTTCTGGGAGGCTTCCCCTTACCATAGGCCGAAAGTTTAGATTTGGAAATAAGTGGTAGACTGAACACTAGGTTTGCCAGTGTCAAAAGGTATTTATTCAGTGAGTATGCTTCTATAAATACAGTGAAACGTCATATAGCATCCATAAGGCTGAGCATAAAACGCAAAGGTTTAAGGAGGGTGTATATCTAGGATAGGTGTAGCTATTACACCCTGCCTAACTCTAAAGAGGCTGCTAAGATAGAGCGTCCCGCATACCAAGCAGAAACTATCCCTAATTATAAATTGGGGAGACAGTATGATTTGTACAGTCGTGCAGTCACTCCCTTAGGTAGGGGTATGTATAACAGGATGGTTTTTACTTGGAATACGTGATGTGCAAAAGTGTTCCAGTATGCAAGGTGCACTTTTGGGTTGACTGATTGTCCGGACTGTCACTTAAACAGAGAATTCGGCTTCTCCATTAGTCATCCAACGCGTTTCTCCCTTCCTGGTATAGATAACTGGGTTCATCAGGGATGTGCGTGGGTATTCAGCCGTGCCAAATGTCATCAGATGGTCTGATAGAGGTAAGTGCAACAGTATGTCATACAAATCGGTCTATATATATGTAAGTGCTAGATGTGGCATGGACGTACTTTCAGCATGTATTTTATTCTTTGCTCTATGGGACAGCCCTTAGGGCCATAGGGAACAGGGACACACTATTATATTATTCTATCAACTTTACTTATAGGCTAGGACCGCATCATCGGACACCTATAGGATCCTATAGTTATCATCCCAGCCATCTGGCTATGTGCGCCTAGGCATAAATCATACCTATCATCACCCTACGAACCAATGAATGGACTCCTGCGCAAGCCTTTACCTGGTTGAGATCTCTTGAGGTAGAACCTACACATATTTTTCTCAATAGCACACCATACTTGACAATATGATATCAAGATTTGTATGACATACTGTTGCACTTACCTCTATCAGACCATCTGATGACATTTGGCACGGCTGAATACCCACGCACATCCCTGATGAACCCAGTTATCTATACCAGGAAGGGGGAAACGTGTTGGATGACTAATGGAGAAGCCGAATTCTCTGTTTAAGCGACAGTCCGGACAATCAGTCAACCCAAAAATACACCTTGCATACTGGAACGTATCATGTATTCCAAGTAGAAACCATCCGGTTATACATACCCCTACCTAAAGGAGTGACTGCACGACTGTACAAATCATACTGTCTCCCCAATTTATTTCCAAATCTAAACTTTCTGCCTGTTTGTACTATATAAGTGGGAACACCTATACCTTAACATTTATTATTTCCCCTTACCATAGTTTGCTCCACCTAGGTGTTGCAGTTTGTCTTGTTATTCGCAGCCCCTCCTTGGGTTCCTGTAACCAACAGGTGACTTCCTTTCAAGGAATACATCTTCATGAACATCACCAACTCTCTGCACAGAGGTCCCAGCTCACTGAGTACTGTCACAGTCTCTATTTAATAGTAGTATTTACTATGTACTTTTTTCTTGCAATATAATACAATACAGTACAGTACAACACTTTTACTTGTTTATTACATGAATCAATAATATTTTCATACAGATCATGTTAACTCAACAAATATCTATATTTTAGCTATGGTTCCTTACCGGGATAAAGTGTCACACGGCCCACACAATCTCTTAGAGCTGGCTCAGTGTCCCTCCATGAAACATTCCAGCCTTGAATCAACTTTTGCAGACCCACTATGTACTTTCCAGAAAGACACAGTGGGAGATCTGATAATGTTGTGTAAATTGCTGGTAACAAATTTCCGTAATATGCTTTAAGGGGCATTCCCATCTAAACTTTTGCAAATATACTGTCATAAAGTTGTCTCACTCTTTTTCTCCCATTGTTAATAGCTTGTTGTCTAGTTTACCGTCTAGTCACAGTTGTCCACTGACCTCATGGTGCATTTATTAGTGACTTTTGTTCAAAAGTTAATGCTGGCACAAATCCACTCCACTTTCGGTCTTATGAAGGTCTATGCACCTTTTTAATAAATTTGGCACAGGGCACTCACTGTCGAACATACAAAGACCACATATGCACCCAAATTAATTTACACTTCCATGATAAATTCCTCCCAAAGTGTATATACTTGACAAGTCCTACACATTCAACTATGTTGAGATGGGAATACCCCTTTAACCCCTTAACAAATGAATTATTGGTACTTCATGACAGCCTGGGACTTAACACATCATGACTAGTAATAAGTCCAACTCAAACTTGATCGAATTCATCCTAATCTAATCTTTGCATTTGATCACCAATGGCTGAAGAAGCTGGTTGATGTAGGCTGTATACAGACTCCCTAGGGCTGCCTCCAACATGGGCTCCATGTAACATGTATCCATGTTTTCCAGGACTCCCTTGGCCTGCATCCAACTTATTAGCCACTGGTAATCAAAGGTCAAGACTTCCGGGATCTGACAAACTCGAGCATGCTTGAGTTGTGCTAATCTGTAATCATGATATATCGGTATGACATAGTGTGCAGCAGATCTATGAAGCGATCTGAACTTGCTTTATAGACAGCAAGGACCGCCTTAGTCTCCCTTGACATTGTATCAATGCATGTTTTACAGCAAAACGACAAGATGGGAACATTTAGGTCTTCCCCAGCTCCCTTATTTTATTTTCAGAGCCAAAAAATATAGTGCAGAGCCAAAAAATTCACCCCGTATTAGGAAACAAAAAAAGCAATATTGTGTGAATGATTGGTACTGGACCCAATCAAGAACTGGGTTGTAGTTCACTACTGGTAGTTCTGTAAATAGACTGTAAAATGATGTTCAAATGTATCCGTTCACTTTCACTGTCTACTCATGTTTATGAAGTTTTGACATCTGGTTACTTTATTTGACTTTATATAAAACTACATGCATGAATTACCTGTCATCTATATATTGTTTAAAGGTGGAATTCTGCTGTATTTTAGCAAAGCTATAGCTGTTATGTGAGATCTTGGCTGTTTGCCAGTGACATATGTCTGCTTTACATCTTTGGGCTGGGTTCACACTACGTATATTTCAGTCAGTATTGTGGTCCTCATATTGCAACCAAAACCAGGAGTGGATTGAAAACACAGAAAGGATTTGTTCACACAATGTTGAAATTGAATGGATGGCCGCAATTTAATGGCAAATATTTGCTGTTATTTTAGAACAATGGCTGTTATATTGAAATAATGGCAGTTATTTACTGTTATATGGCGGCCATCCACTCAATTTCAACATTGTGTGAACAGATCCTTTCTGTGTTTTTTTTTTACAAACAAAATTTTTATTGTGGAATCAAACCATGTATACCCCACATTGCGGGCATCCAAAGAAATCCCATCACTAAAAAACATTTTAAACAAAACCCTCACTAAAGATGCGCTAGACTCCCAATCAAAGTTATTTTCCACCGAATGTAAAAAATTCATTGAAAAATATCCCTCCTACAGGGAAAGCTCCTGGTTGGAACATTTCCTAGACATGGACCAATTCCCTAAAGGTCTACTATCTAGGATCTATAAGAACCTCCTAGGATATGAGGCTACAAATAAACCTACCTTTATTACATCTTGGGAAAAAGAATTAGACATGACATTCTCCAGTTCTACAACCCTCCAAATCTTTAAAAACTCCCATGGTTTTTCTAGGTGTGTAAAGATACAGGAAAATTCCTTTAAACTAACCACTAGGTGGTATAGGACACCATATTTACTAAAAAAGATGAATATCCTTGCTGTTGATAATTGCTGGAGATGTAAATCGCACACAGGAACACTCTCGCATATCTGGCTCACTTGTCCCAATGTTCAAAATTTCTGGTCAGAAATCGTTCGGCTCATCTCTAATATTACTGGCATCACAGTACCACTTGAACCATCACTCATCTTGCTCTGGGTACCTACCACCTCATTCACCCCTTTCTGTGTTTTTAATCCACCCCTGGTTTTGGTTGCAATATGAGGACCACAATACTGACTGAAATATACGTAGTGTGAACCCAGCCTTAAGCTGTTGTTGGGGAAAAAACATATTTTTTTAATAGGACAAATAAAGAATCTCACAATTTGATTAGTAGGCCTTTCTTAGACTCCACTCATTTCAGTGCAGATTATCATCTTTTTGCATGTGATAGCCTGTCTTTTGGACTACATGTATTATAACAAGCAGGAATTTTCGTTCAGAGTTGATCACTGCAGGAAAGCTAATAGAAGACACCCAGATACAGTAAGAAATTAGTTTTCTTGGTGCTTCATGCAAATGTGGCTGATTTTACATCATTCATCAAAAATATCATCCAATCAGAATTCATGTTCGTTGGAATTGACTTGGGGTGATACTAACATTATTCTGGCACTTCTTTGCTATTTAGCATTTCAGAAATCATGAAATATTCACAGCTGAGAGCTTGCCCACCATAAATGTGCCAGGAGCAGGACCTACCCAACAGAGTAAATTTGTCCAGCATGAATAATAATGATGCCCTGACCTTCAGAGATGCACACATAAGCCTTATAAATGAAAAACATGTTCTAGATATTATACAATCACCTATCTAGTATCATAATAAAACTGTGAAAAATATTGCTTTTACAGGAAACCTGGACCATGCATGTGAGATACATGCAGAGTGTGTTCCAAAACAGCTCGGCAACTTGTAATCTCATTTAAAAATGGTCAGAATCCAAATATCAGTAAATCTGCTTTGTCAGGAACATGAGAGCAGGACCATTATAAGTGGCCTGCCAATTGTGCTAAGCTCCAGTTCATAGCATTTTATATAAAACTCACTGCTAATCACTGCAGACTCCATTGTAGATGTCCAGAAGTTCTCCAAACATTTCAAATCTTAAATTAACGCTACTGTTTATCTCAATGGCAAGAACGTTTAGCAGACTGACAGCTTGGTAATGAAGTGTATTACTGCAAGTACAGTGTCCAAGCTACTTTTTGTAGTCTCACCCATATAATGCTACTGGTAAACATGCGACCAAACACAAGAACTAGTAGTGAAATAATGTTATTTGTACAAGTGTTGGATTGTCAGTGATAGGATATTTCTAGGTACATATAAAGATGATCTCAGTTAAATACACTGCAGATGCTAAAATAGTGTAACAGATTTTACCACATTATCAAGACTTACAGGTATAGGGGTATCTGGGATATTCTGCAGATCCCACGTCATGACCCGGCTGATGGAAGGCCCTCTCAGCCAGTCAGTGACTGGGGCGGGACGTTGCTGCAGTCACTGATTAGCTAAGTGTGCAATCCATCATCTGGGATAGGCATTTTCCCCTTAGTGATGACATCATTACAACCTCTGCTCCCCTGCTCCTGCCACATGTCTGATTTTTGCAACAACTTCTCCTTTAACTGGAGATAATCTTTGTTTCCCTTGATGTTCTATACTGTAAGACTGCCTTAAAGTGAACCTGTCATGACATATATATAAATAAAAAAGCAAAAAAAACACAGCGAATATATAGTTAATGCTTGCCTTGTGTTGATTTTGCAGCTCCAGCAATCCATTTAGTGCCTCATTGCACTGCTCATGCCGCTGTATCTCACTCTGAGCTGGTGGGCGGGGCCTTAGATCAGTTTCCTCAGCTGCAGCAGTGCCCAGGGGTGTGTACAGGGGCGTGTACTACTGCTGCTGGCCAATCAGAATTCTTCACTGGGCCAGTCTGTGCAGAGCAGAGGGACAAAGATGTAGTATATCACCTCTGCTGATTTAACATTATTTATTAGTAATGACAGTGCCTATTTCAAAACCTATTTTTATCTCATAGAGTGACAGCATACCCCCATGCTTTTCTGATACCCCATCACATTTTTAATGAGTGGGATGCAACACTGTTTTAGCACTACATCCCCCTGTTTGTTTTTTTCATTGCACAGTTGCCCAAACCACCTAGCTATATTAGGAACTGCAAAAATATTGCATTTAACCATTGTGCAAAAAAAAAAAAAAAAAAAAGAAAATTTATAAAAATACACTAATCAAGCCTACTGGCTTTCAGCACTGCTTTGCTCCTTGCAGCTCCACCCTGTGTGCTGGGGAAAAGCTGGATCCAATCTTGGGAAACTGGGAGATGTTTTCCAGGATTAGATCCAGCTTTTCCCGGCATCCTTGGAGGAGTGGCAGGAAGCAGAGCAGCACTGAAAGCCGCCAAACTTGATGAGCGGAGCGCTGCTGAAAGAAAGTGCTTTGTTTTCGATGAGTGATTCGCTCATCTCTAATAATAATAATAATAATAATAAAAAAGAGGGGACATCTATCAATCATGAACTGATCTCATACGCTAGCTATAAGTTTCCAATCAGTCCGCCACTTCACTTCAGTGAGCTTTTGCAGTAGAAAACAATCTATATAATATTTGCTAGATTTGTCCAGATTTTGTAATGTTGATCCTTGTTGTCCCAGTAGTTTTTTGGGGGTACATTTATCACATGGAAAAAGGCCAGATTCACCCCTTTTCCATTGCTTACACAGCAAGGCAGGGAGGCCACCCCTTCTCCCTTGCTTGACTTATCATTATTTAAATCATGGCACAAATCTCCACAGGTGTAGTTTGTCTGCGCAATGCCTCCGCCAGGCACAGGGATGAGCCTCTTAGTAAATCTGTCCAGGAAACAGGGGACGGGGGCTTTATTTAGGACTGGCATAGTCATACACCAGTCTTGATAAATGCCCCCCCCCCTTTGTGTTCATAAGTTATAAAGATATATTTAAAGCATTACTGTCAATTTAAAAAACTTTTGACAAGTCAGGGTATTCAGAGCCCCAGCAATCACTAGATAAAGGACAGCTAAAAACTTGATTACCTGGGTTCAGCTCACTGTTGGAGATGGGTTCTATAGTAACTCTATAGAGTCTGTCTCCTTCAATAGATCGGATAGAGCTGTGAGCTGGAAACTGAAGATGCATGCTTCTCCCGACTTTATTCAGCAAAGACAAGTTTAGGATATGTCTTTGTGACATGCCAAAAGTTTTTAAAGTGGTTGTAATGCTTTAGTAGTGATACAAATCTGATCACATGTTGTGTAAAATCTGCAGATAAATGATATACCAACCTATCAGTGCTCACTATTTTAAACACATTCATAATATACCTATATGTATATTCAGTATCATGGGCCTGTACAATCCATAAGTGTTTTCAATGCAAGAAGAACAGTAAATAAATATTATACCACAACCAAGCTCAGTAAATAAAGACTGAAACAAAATGAAGTTCTATATTCCATATATAAATATTGTGCCAGAACCAAGCTTGGTACATTGCCCACATTAAAGGGGTAGTGCGGTGCTAAACAATTATTCACTAAATAACACACATTACTAAGTTATACAACTTTGTAATGTATGTTATGTTAGTGAATCACCCCCTTCCCCGTGTTTCCCCCCACCCACACCAGACCCGGAAGTGTAGTGCTCTATACATACCTGCCTCTTGCCGACTAGGGACGGTCGGAGCGGTTCGGTCGTCCGTCCGAAGATGACATCATTGGCACAAGATGGCGGACGGGGGTCGGCAAGAGGCAGGTATGTATAAAGCACTACACTTCCCGGGTCTGGTGTGGGGGGGGGGGGGGGGAAACACGGGGAAGGGGGCGATTCACTAACATAACATACATTACAAAGTTGTATATTTTTGTAATGTGTGTTATTTAATGAATAATTGTTTAGCACCGCACTACCCCTTTAAATAACATCAGACGTCAGATAACCAACCTAAATTATTTCAGATTTCACAGCATATTTCTAATTTAATTTAGAGGTCTGTTCTGGAGTCTGAATTCATTTATGGAACTTGTCAGGGGTCTGAATTTAATTAAGATATTGTCTTGTCAAATGTCTAAATTATTTAGGGGTCTGCTCTGGGGTCTGATTTATGTTAGGGGTATGGCCTGTGCTCTAAGTTTATGTAATAGTCGGACGTTGACGGATGTCGTCTCTGTGGATGTCAAAATAATGATCATGACAAATATTTTCGGACCTCTTCTGCAAATAGCGTATGTTATTATTATTCAGTTTTTCTTTTTTTACTGTCCTTTAACCTTTTTTACCAAAAAATTCAATGGACTTTTCAACTAAAGACACACCCAAAGGCCAATTAGTCCTCCTAAACTAGAAAAATGTACCAACAGCTGTCACTCATTGACGCCAAACAGCGAAATGACGGACATCATTTTAAACCCAAACTTAATGTCGTCACTTTTTCTTTTCAAAAACGGAGAGGACATAACCCTTCAGTGCATCTATTAAAGCAGTCAGCAAAATCCTCACAAATTGCATCCTAAGTTGAAGACTTCTGCTAAAAACATATACATCCTACATATGACGATGCACAGTATTATCTAACATGTTAGTCAAGGGGCACAGTGCACAGTGATTCGCATTGCCTCTGTCAATTACAGCTGCTGAAAGAGTTGCTGTGTTCTGGGAGTCAACAGTGTAAGACGTTTCAAGCTACCCTACACCGATAAACTGTGCTTCTTGTGTACTTATACTTCATTAAAGAGGGTCACAGTAAATTATACCTCATTAAGGGGGGATACCGTTCATTACACCTCATTGACTTAATAAGTGGGTACTTCCCACTGGGACCAGATAAAGTAAGAAGCGGGTAGAAAAAAGACCAGTGACTGTCAGCAAGCTTGTGATGCTCTGCTGCGGGGGCATGAGGATGGGTAAGTATAGATTTTTTAATGTCCCCCTCCCCGCACAGGATTTTTAGATTTGGCTGGAGATCCTCTTTAAGTGGGCACAGTGCATTATACCTTATTAAGGGCGAATAAACTGAATTACACCTTATTATGGAGTGTAGAAAACTGTGTTACACCACATTACAAGAAGGCACCTAACCTCATTAAGGGTGGGCGGTGTGTGAAGTGCATTAAAGGTTAATAAGGAGGCATTGTGTAATGTAACATTGGGGTCAAAATGCTTATTAGGGGATCATTGTAGAAATATATCACAGTGCATTATATCTTATTAGGAGGGGCACAGGGGTGGGGGTTGAAGGTAGTATTGCCGCTTAATGCTACACCTTAATACACCATTGCTGGTTTCACACACAGCAGTTTTTTGGAGGACTACCACTGCAGTTTTTGTGCTAAAGCCAGAAGTGGATTCAAATGGGATGGAAAATATAAAGGGAGAACTCATACTTCTCTTTTCTGTTGGTTCCACTTCTGGTTTGGTGTGAACCCAGCATATTTGCATTTTTCTCCTCAGCTGCGTGGTCCTGTGAAAACCTCAGCAAATTCTCAACATTTTTGTAGCTATTTTGCTGAGATCTCAGTGAAACCACAAAATGGGAAAGTATGCTGGGGTAGGCAACTTTACTGCCACATGCAGTCAGAAAAGAATGCTGCCTGACATGAGGTGCACATTTCTCCTCATGAATGGTGCTGCCCTGCCAAAAGTCATATTTACTTCTATGTGGTACTATTTTAGGTTATGGTGAAGATAGGATTTGTTGTTGACTTCTGCTGGAAAGTTTGTATTATGGTATCACCATTGTAGTCTTTCTTGTTGATGTCTAAGGGTTTCAGACCCCAGCATCTACAGTATAAACAGCAGTTCAGACATATCATCCTATTTGTTGTGCAACGATAAGGTACACTGTGGTTTCAGACTACATCCCTTCATTTGATAACATATGCAATTTCTATCATATTATTGAGTAACTTCCTTTACTAAAACTCCTTAACCCAGAAAACAGCAAAAAAAAGTCATGATCACTAAGCACCTCACCTCTTTGTAATCTGTGGTTTACTGTTTGTTGTCAGCGGAAATCTGTCTCTTGTAACACCTAGATCAGGACAAATTGCAAACGAAGCAAAGCTTATTATGTGCTTTGTGCTGGAGAGAGAGAAAGTCTGAGGTAGCCTTGGATTTGTTACCTGCAAGCTGAGACAGTCAGTCTGCTGGAGGGGAACCACACTGTTCCTGAAAGGTAAATCAATGCTTCTCTCTCATCTCTGTAGTGTATCTTTTAAATGAGCAGTAACTTTGTAGCTCACTAGAGAACTAAGCAAAGAGCAGTACATACTTACCTTCCACGCTGCACTGTGATCAGCCATGTTTATGAAAAACAATCTTTATTCCGGAATGACAGTGTCACAGAGGTGTGTCTGTGACACCGTCAGCACCTGTCCCGCACACCTCTGCCCACCCTGTTCTCTGGCTGAAGTGTCTTCAGGCCACCACCCCATGACCTCCAGAATGATTGACAGCAGAGACCAGCCTGAAGATACTGTAGCAGGCTGAGGCTGTATGTGGAGGGTGCTGATAGTGTTACAGACACACATCTGTGTGTCTGTTAGATCGTTTTTAATGAACACACTGGATCACACATCTGTGGTGAAGGTAAGTATGCACTGCTCATGTGATCTGCAAGGGGAAACTAGCAGCAAGGATATATGCATATCCGTGCTGTCAGTTTCCCTTTAAAGGCTAAACATTGTTTTGTTTTTACCTATGCATTCTGCCTCCCCTCTTCCATGGTTCCCTAAGTGACAGTCATCTACACCTACCCCAGCTGATACATTGTGATACATTGGTATATTGCTACTCTCTATTTTGCTTACTTGCCATACTCCCCTTTCATCATTGAAGCAAATCTGTGCTATTACTATTTACCTGTCGGTTGTTTTTTTTTTTGTTTTGTTTTGTTTTTACTACATGGCACATGGGTTTGTGCCTGTGTATACGGTGGTATGAGACAGCCCTGGATTTAACAAAAAACAAATCTGTATCTGATTCTGTGACACAAAGCTGACTATCTAGTGACTTTCAATGTGCACACATTTTCTGTATAGTATGTGGCTGCTTAGGACAGAACACTGAATGTCACGCTCCAGTGGGTAAGTTCACGCAGATGGGGATCTCCCGGCACACAATCTGAAAATAGCAGCTTGGTCCTGACAGACACTACGCCAAATTAGAGAAACCCTCCGGGAACTGCACTTCTATATACTCACATCACAGTGTGTTGCAAACACTGTACACACCACTTAATGTGGAGATGTATTTAATTATGCTCCTTGCATACTATAGAATTCAATGACAAGAAAGTATACAGTGAATAACAGACATTTATAGAATGATTTCCTATACAGAATTTCCCTATAGCTTTATGTATACGTACTGTGACCTTGTAGATAAGGTAAATAATATTAAGAATTTGTAAAAATAAATATTGCTATTAAAATTGTCAGAAGACTAAAAGCCCTTTATCTATCATGGCATCACGTCTGTATTACTCATCTATGCCACTTTAAACAACACCTCTTCACTTTTTTTCCCAGAGAGATGTAGTGTGATATAAGATGCTGTAACATGGCATATTCACCATAACATATACTCCTTTGATTTGCAGCCAAGTTTCTGGTGTGAAGAAAATCATGAAACATGTCAACAGCTGCCTTCACAAGCAAGCTCAATATTATATTATTCATTTACTGCCTTTTTACTTTGTTAGTTGTTTGCGTGAACATTAATCAGCAAAGGGTTAACATATGTGGTAATATACTACACATATAATTGTACTTATACTCTCTTTCACTCTGCCTATGTGCATTTGATGGTTCCTGGTTTTGAAACTAGACCACAATTACAATATCAATTTCTTAAAGCATATCTCATTTTTGTCCATGCTGTCCACTCTGGGTGGTGTAGGTGCATGTGCCCTACTAAATCAGAAAAGGGCTTGTTCACTGAACTTACTCGAGGAGGATGTCTCCTTGGTTTCCTGATCTTCCGGCAGGAGGAGTGACTGCCCACCAATCAGAAAAAGCAACATAATGAGAGGTACACTTTTAAATTGGTTCATTGACTAAAATAGTTACTAGACTTAGTCATTAAGGGTCCTCTATGTGGTTTCTCTACACCAGGAGATATGCCGGTTAAAGGGGAACTCCACATTTGTTTTCTATTAAAAGTACATCAAAAGTTATATAGATGTGTCTATATAATGTATTACTGTATCTGTATGGTTCTGCCACACTGGTAGCTGATAGACATCCAGGAAGTGAAGAAAAATGGCCCCTGTGCAAATCCACATTGTCTCCTGCTCCCACTGCTATCCCCCCTTAGGAAACAAATCTTCCATGCCTCTGTCTCACATTGTATGTGTTTGCTGAGGACAGGCTGATTATGCAGACAGGGGGCAGGGTGTGATGTCACAGGAGGCTTGGCTGGATCCCCCAATCCCCTGAGTGATTCACCATCTCTGAACAGGCAGAAGCAGCTGCTGCAACTTCACTGATTGTGCAGAAGTGTGCCTTAAAATTAGGGCTGTGTTCACACATGTTGGAGTTTCATTGCAGTACTGCAGCGTATTCACAAAAGTGATGCAGTAACACAAGTAAATGATGCTAAGCGACAGAGAGGATCAGAGCCAGCACTGCCAATCCCACCTGGAGAAAAACCAAGGCAAAAACAGTATATCCATTGTAAGATAATATGGGATAAAGCCCTTATTGTGGGGCTCAACTTCAAAGATAAAAAATGAATGATCATAATATGTGCGTGGAGATGAAAAGTAAAAAATTTTTTAAAAAAATTCTTTACTTTATTGCAATATCAGCGTTACAGGTGGAGAATACAGTGTGCTGTGTGGTGTTACAGGTAGTTGCTGTGTGGTGTTACAGGGTAGTAACTGTGTGCTGTGTAGGTGGGACAACAATAAAATGATAAAGTACTGAAAATAATTCAGTAACACAATGAAACTGCAATGTGTGAACACAGCCTAGATGTTCCGCAACAGATTTGGGTGGGGAATGGGCAGGGTGGGGGACTGTGATGAACAGCTAAGGCAAAGCATTGCATTCTGGAACCAGTACTGCATTCTGGGAACCAGGAAGTACAGAAACACAATACAGAACAAACCCCCTTCCCCCAAACAAATGGATTTTTGGTAGTTCCAAAACTGGGATAGACAGGTAAGTAATGCATTATGCTTCTGCAGAAGTTAAATTTTTTTTTTACCTCTACCTGGAGTTTCCCTTTAAGAAACAAAAAATGGGATTTACCATAGGTATAAAACTAACAGAAATCTGTATATACCTGAGATAGAAATACAGTATGTTAGTCAAAAAAAGGAAACAAGCTCTGCAGGTATCAGTATGTAACTGTTTTTATCTATACTTGCTCATAAGGTTTGATCCTTACATTTCAATAAGAAACTTCTATTTGCTGCACTTCTGGGATAAATGAATAAAGTTGCAGTACCACACCCTAACTTTCTCCATTTTATTGGGAATATGGATCATATTAATCATGTTCTATGTTCCACCCATTTAGAAGTCCACCCATCCACCCATAGTAGTCAAAGGGGTTATCCAGTGCTACAAAAACATGGCCACTTTCTTTCAGAGACAACACAACTCTTGTCTCCAGTTCAGGTGCAGTTTGCAATTAAGCTCCATTCACTTCAATGGAACTGAGCAGCAAAACCCCGCCCAAGCTGGAGACAAGAGTGGGGCTGTCTCTGGAGGAAAGTGGCCATGTTTCTGTAGCGCTGGATAACCCCTTTATTATCCAAGATCTCAACTTTCTAATTCCCCTAAACCCCCTATTTTATCTACTTATTGCCTTTCAAACTCAAATGCAATGTTAGACTGCTAAGTCGTCCTTCCATAAATGTATGGCAGCCTGGTGCCCATCTGCTAGAAAATGTAAGCAACCCCTACTCCTTCTTACTTATCACAATACTGTTTGGCCTCCTGGAACACTCGTTGCATTTTTTAAGGGTCTTAGAGACCTCTTTACTATAGTGGTTCATTTTTATTTTAGATGTATAACCCCAGCTTCTGCTCCTGTAGACAATATTGTAGACGAGATTGTAGACAAGATGAGCTCAACTGAAGCATTCTCGAGTCTAATCGTTTGGCATTTGAATACCAGTGGCTGAAGAAGTTGAATGCAGCCCTAGGTAGCCTATGACTGTATCCATGTTTTCCAGGACTCCCCAGGGCTGCATCCAACTTCTTCAGCCACCGGTATTCAAATGGCAAACCATCGGACACATGCTCAAGGTGCACTCATCTGTAATTGATTCTAATTCATGTAACAAAGTATGTTTATCCAGCATAAATTCTCCATATGCACATTATGTAGTTATTGTTTACCTTGTCACCTTCCCCCTCCCCAAACAACGGAGGTCTTTGTCTTGTAATTATTCTCTCCTATTACTGCACTAAACAGTTTGCAAAGAATACTGCAATTTAGATGGTAAATTATTGCTGATACCTTAGTCAATATACTTGCTTCTAATAACTATAAGTACTTCTACAACCATATACTTGTTTCATTTACTCCTCAACTAAATATGTATACCTACATGTAATTCATTCATAAAAAACTGGTTAAACAAAAACCTTCAATAACAAACTGAAGGCAGATCACCAACACAATAACTGTGTTTACCTGGGGCTACTTCTGTTGAGCCATTCATTTCATGCCTTCAGTTCATTCATGCACTAAAATTCCCTTACACATACAATGCAGAGCTATACTCAGAAACACTCATTTTAATCAGCTCTATTTACGGCTGCTAATTTTGATTTCATGCATATATATTAGTAACCCCTCTGCATCACAGCACATCTGCTGATGTCTCTGTGACACATTGTAGATAAAACTAAAGGTGTTAATTGTATCATCATCTCAAGGTTCCTGCTATACTTCACACTAATAACCCAGCGGTGGCAGCGTTACCATAGGTGTGAAGTTATCTTGTTTAGGGCAGCTCACTGCTGACATTAACCCTTATATAGATGAGGATAAAGAAATATGTAACAGGTCAAGCATGTGGTCCTGTGATGTAATATGTGTAAACAAGTTTTAGCTATCTTTGGAATAAGAGGGGTTTGAGAGGCAGAGAATAATAGGATTTGAAGGGCTTCAAGCTAATGGGAATAGATGTATCTGTTATTTCCTAAACGTGGGATCACCCTAGTGAGAGATGTGAACAGATTGGGGAGGATAAGTGACTTTACTACAGCCAATGGCTGCAATGATGTAAGCCAGACTCACCAGAAGGGGCTGATTGTGTACTGAGATCTCATGCTGGATGTGACTCTCTAGTCTCCCTCCCATTCTGCTAAGTCTCAGACAGAGAAGCACAGTGCAGGTTTAACTGGGAGCTGTTCAGGACTGTGGTGCTGAAATACTGAACTGGGAGCTGTTCAGGACTGTGGTGCTGAAATATTGAACTGGGAGCTGTTCAGGACTGTGGTGCTGAAATATTGAACTGGGAGCTGTTCAGGACTGTGGTGCTAAAACATCACCTGCTTGCTGTTCAGGACATTTGTGCTCAACTGTAAGTTGTCCATGTCGTGATGATGAAACACTAAGTGGGAGCTGTGCAAGACTGTTGTGCTCACTCATTGTTTAGGTGAGAGCTATCCAGGACAGTGGTGCTGGAAGTGCTAAATGAAAGATGCAGCAGTGACACTTCTGGGGACATAAGGAGCTAAAATTCGTAGACCTTCGGGACAATCCTCACTTCTGATCTTATCTACCGGATTTAACTCAACATGACTGAGAAAATCCATTCAACTAATTAAACAGATCATACCCGAACCTACACGCTCTATGCTGAGAACAACAACTGCACTTGAAAACTTAGTGCTGAAGGGTTGTAAAGGGATTCGGTGCATATAAGCAGCTCCTACTGTTTCTACAAATCTTAGGCTGCTTTATAAAACTGACAAGCCTTTAGGTTTACAACAACCATGGCTTTTATGGTGAAGACCATGGTGGGTGGTCAACTGAAAAACCTCACTGGAGGTCTGGGGGGCAAAGAAGAGAAGGGAGAAGGAGAGAAATCAGCAGCTGAATCTCAAGGAATGACAAGGGAAGAATATGAAGAATATCAGAAGCAACTTCTGGAGGAGAAGTAAGATTTAATGTTTTATTCATTTTTTGCAGCAATTTATGAACAAAATAGCAACTATACATTTACACATCCCACTGTTAAAGCATTTAGACAAGAACAATTTAATACTATTTTATATACTCTCCATAAAGGAGGAGAGTATAGGAAGCACAGTGCATAGGCTGCTTCAACAGCGAGAAAAATCCTTTGTGATTCTACTCCTGCTCTTGTGTAAACTTGCTAATACACAACCCTAAATTATACAATGCAGCCTGGTAATCTGGCTGTTTTTTGTATTCTATGATGAACGTATTATAAATCACGAATGACATGACCCTTCTGTAAATAACTCAGACTCACTGGTTTAATGACATTTAAAAGTTGTTTGTTGGGGACGGAGCTTACTGGTTACACTTCTGTTTGAGCAGCACATAAAGCAGATAATGTAAAGCAAATGAGAAGGAGAAATGTGGAGGAAATAGTGCACATATGATGTAAACAGTATACAAGTTAGTTGTACATATGCTTTAATAAATGGCAAGTAAAATATGAATCAACATAGGTTGCAGCTATCTGTACCTATATATATCATAATTTACCAAACATGATCATAATCCCCTTCAAATTCCTTCATGAATGTAGAAATTTTACTCACTGTAGAAGTACAGTATCATCAGTTTATACACAAGTAACTTAATCCATTAGTACTTTAGCTACTATGTTACATACACAAGAGCAACATCTAGGAACATGTACATTCAGACTTGTTTTACTTAATTGAAAACATGATTGTCTGTTATATCATGCCAGGTCAAGTTCTGCTATTTAATACCCTAGTGGCAGTAACTGTACATACTGTATTACTATACAAAAGGAAACTATGAATGCTCAAAATATGTACAGGGATGCATGGTGCCATTCTGTGACATTGCAGTAAATAATAACTATAGGCGATAAAATGCTGCATGCACTATTAGCCCTGTCCTCAGTCCTGCCATCCACAATTACAGTCCTGATTATGGCATGTAATAGTTTACACATATCTGCTTTCTGAACAGATTTTTATTTCACCTTATAGTGTTTGTAAGAAAACTGCAAAGTATTCTTTTATTCTCATGTACAGTTCTAACCACACTATTATGTGTTTTTTCTTTTGCTATGAGATAGGTTGTTAGGTGAAAGTAAGCACAGGGTAATAAGAGCATGGTAGGCCATATGGACTGTCTTTTTGGACACTGTACACCTCATATGTAAAAACTAACGACAAGAAGAAATTGCACAGTTGAACACTCTGTATATAATCACATTTATTTCACATTCACATATACTGTATAAACTGGACCCATATTCATTGCTATTGGCAAATCTGTAATCCATTACTTTTATCAACTAAGCCCCCTTTATGAGCAGAAGATGTTATAGTAAAGCCCAGAGGAAAATTGAATTTCCCACACCGTCAATGTCAGCATATCAGTAGGTATTGGCCTAGGTATTCTACATTAGCAGAAAGCAGGTGATGGGTAGAGAGTCTGGGTACATAACAGCATCAATTTAATTTACCTAGACTAATATTACTAATATTACCAACTTTATGTACGCCTGTATTTAACATCTTTAGGAAAGTAGTTTGCACTCCTGCATATTACATAAGTGGATAAACATCTCATTTTAAACTATCAGAAATAATAGGTAAACATAGAAGATTTTTAAGCAAAAAAACACCTCATCGTCCATCTAGTCTGCCCTTTTATCTATTTATCTATCTATCTATCTATCTATCTATCTATCTATCTATCTATCTATCTATCTATCTATCTATCTATCTATCTATCTATCTATCCCAGGCATGTTTAAATTCAATTATTGTAGATTTACCTACCAACTCTGCTTGAAGTTTGTTCCAAGCATCTACTACTCTTTAAGTAAACATGAGAAGTTTCATCTTTTCATGTTGCTTCTGATCTTTCCCCATCTAACCTCAGACCGTGTCCTCTTGTTCGTGAGTTCAGTTTTGTATTAAAAACACTGCTGTCCTGAACCTTATTTTGTCCTTGAACGTATTTAAAAGTTTTAATCATGTCCTCACTTTTTCCTTCTTTCCTCCAGACTATACAGATTTTGATCCTTAAAGAGCACATTTCTCTCCCAGCTTTGTGTCATGTGACAAGACAGCCTCATAGTAAAAGTTTATGGGACACGTCTTTTATCACTGATACACAGCAGGGAGCGGTGAGTTCTTCTGAACTGGACACAGTATCCCAAATTACTCCCCCTAAATCCTTCTCTTCTGAAATCTTCTGAAACAGAGAACTGCATATGATACTTGGATAGAAAATTCCCTGTCCCCAAGTGCATTATTTTACATTTGGAAACATTTGCCCTTTACAACTGATCAAAGGGTGTCCTGTTGTTGGGACTCCCAGGAATTAGCTGTAATCTGTTGGGGGGAACCTAGAAGCTCTACTAGAAGGAAGAGTAAAGAGGTTATCCATTAAAAAGCACAGGTACCTTCTTGCAAAAACAGCACCACTTCTGTCCCTAAGTTGTGTGTGACATTCACTTTAATGGTAATGAGCTGTAAAACCACACCCAAACTGAGGACATGGGGAGGTGCCGTTTGTGGAAGAAAGCAGACGTATTTTTTCTAAGCCAACCCCTTTAAGTATGACATGTGTCCATAGAAATCAATGGTTTGTCCATGTAATGCATGGACATTCTGGGCCCTCCAAAGACTCTTGTGGCTGCTCTCCACTCTGTCCAATTGATGGACATCCTGATGGCCCTTTTAATTTGATTTTGGAATGTCCTCTGCATCTACATCAGGGTTTTTGTTAGATTTGGGACATGTTGGAGCTCTGAGGTGTCAGGGATTTCTGTTAATTCAGTTAAGGAATTAGTGAGGCTGAGTACCGACACTGGGCGATAAAGCCTGCTTTGCAGTAGCAGTTTCCAGTTCATCTTATGGCTGTGTTCCCACTAGGTAAAAATGGCGACTATCTTTCTTGGACAGCTGTCATTGCACGGCAAATAATTGCTGTTGTTTGTCTAATTTTTACCTAGTGGGAACACAGCCTATGGGTTTAAATGAAATGTTTAATTTGAATAATTTTTGTGGGTCTTGCTTTGCTTTGCGGATTGGGTTACACTGCCAGCACAGGTCCGTCCAAGATGACAAATTGGCTGCCGGCAGAGGGGTGTGGGGACATAATAAAGAAGCTCTACTAATGCATCCCACTGCCTCTGCAGTGCTGCCATACTGCTCACGGGCCCCCGTCAGTGACTGGAGCGGGAGAAAAGACTAGGGAGAAGTTGGAGCCCGACGGCAGTCATGGAGCCTGTAATGCAAAGTAGAGCTTCTTTATTATGTTTCCATACCCCCCTGTGGCAGCCGCTGTTTCCTTCTGGCTGGAGTTCCCCTTTAAGATTTCTCTTCACTTAAAGCACATGACCCATCTCTAACTTGGCACTGTGCATTCAGGCCAGTATTGTTCTATTGGCATCTGCCAATTCAGATGTGTCAAGCTGATTACAAGCCGGTAAAGCATGATCTGCCACTTTAGAGAATGAGGAGAGGGTGTTTAGTGTCTGATAGCTGTATCTTTCACACCACTCCAGCTAGTGCTTTACATAGTACTTGTTGTATTCAGTCGAACATACTGCTGCGTGGCCATGGAAATCCATGAATCTCCCAAAGACTTGTTCTTGGACTTTGTTATTGGTTTTTACCCTGCTTAGGACAAGCAGCACTGAACACCTCATCAGCACTTCAAGTCCTCTTTAGTGGATTTGAGTGGCCAGTTCCTTTGTAGTTTGGCTAATATTTTAACATGGAAATAACTCCCCCTTCCCCTCTGATCCATCCTGGTGTACAGGATCAGGGAGTCCCCGCTTCTGTACTTTCATTACATAGTACACTACAAAATGTATGTACAGGACCAGGGATCGAGACTCCCTGCTCCTGTACAGTAGTGAGTAGTGATGTGTACATTGTACATAGTGCCACTCACTTTTACAGTGTGCTCTGCTCTACTATGCGGGGTGGTGGTGCAGGCCAGCACTAAACCATCCACCACCTGGTCCTGGTTTAAAGAACTTCCTTTCTTCTAATGATCTGCTGCTCTTTTACTCTCATTGTTGCCAGCTTGTTGTCTGGGTTACCGACTACTGATCTGCTCTAAAAGCTGTGGCTTTGTTATTATATTTATAGCTATAGAATACATATTTATATATATTATACAGTATAAATATATATATATATATATATATATATATATATACCATGACCGATGTTTGTCAAAGTGTGTAAAACAGAAACTAGAGTAAACTGCTCAGCTTTCATTTTACCAGAGCTGAAAATTGAGCTGTGTTTGGTTGCTATAAGCAGTTTACACAAGGCCGTCTTAACGGCATTATGGGAACCTGGGCAGAGCTGTGAACTGGGCCCTCTTCCTCCCTTACTGACCAAACCCACCCAACCTGATTCTAATGGAGCAACATCATAAAGGGGTGGGGGTTTCCCTCCACTGGGGGCGGGCCGGCCCGCCTCAAAAGCTTCACCCCTGGCTGGTGCCCGGGATTAGAACAACACCGTATGTGGGAACCGGGCCATGGTTAAAAAAAACACTGTGGCACCAGTGCTGTTCTATCTATGTAAGAGTTTTGAAGCTAATGTACTGCTGGTACATTTGCTTTAAGCCACTGACAATTTTAATAAATACATTGATTCTTATAACAATAGTTTCTTGTCAGGGCTTGGGGTATATTAGGTGCCCTACCACACTGCAAAAATTGTTCCAGAATGAAACATGGTGAATTCAACTGGCACCAGGGTGTTAGCAGCAGATCTGTCCTGTAATGGTAGCCATACACCTTAGCTTTCAGCAGACTTTGTTGTCAATCTAAGGTGTATGAGCCCATCAGAACAACCTCCGACAGATGTCGTCTGTGGTGACAGGACCCCTATGGAAAATCACTGCCCAACCTTTTTGTTTTGGGAGAGAGAAGCTTAGCTTACCCCTCCCCATATCCATGCCGAATGTTCCTGTGTATGGGCAGGATGGGCGAGAGAGATAATTTTTGTAGTGTGGCAAGGTGCATTATTCTGTTAAAAGCGGCCATTTTCTTTAGGCAATACCATTGTCATGAATGGGTTTACCTGGTCTGTGGCAATGTTTAAGTAGGTGGTAGGTATAAAAATAATATTCACATGTTTCAATGTTTCAGATGACCCAATGTTTCCCAGCAGATAATTGCCTAGGCAAAACACGGCCTCTGTTGTCTTGCCTTATTCCCTTAGTTCAATCTATTTTCTCACTCCACTAAAACAACTCATCAGACCAAGTCACCTTCTTCCATTGCTTCATGGTTAAAGGTGTTGTCTGGCCAAAGCTACTAATGTATATACTTACTGTACTATATACTTACCTGTCCCGCTCTGCCACAAATTCTGGTTTCCAGGCCACCTGCTGTCCACCACTGTTATCTTCACAAAATCTGGTTACATGCAAATCTCATAGGAAACCAGGCACCAATAGTTGTGAAGAGTATGAGAGTGGTGGACAGCGGGTAGCCAGATAACTGGAGTTTGCAGTGGAGTTGGACAAGTAAGTATACCTTAGTTGCTTAGGCCAGACAACCTCTTTAAGTTCTGTTCTCATGTGTTTATTGCTGCCACTTTCAGGAGGTGCAATGTTTAGCATACGCATTCTGACCAGTCTCTTACTACACAACCCTATAAACAGCAAATGTATTCTTTACAGTTTTTACGGTAACAATCTGTGCTATAGTAGCTCTCCTGTAGGATTCGAACAGACAGGCTAGCCTTTGCCACCCGCATGCATAAGGGATCCTTGAACTTATGACCCTGTTGCCAGTGTTACTACATATTCCCCACCCCATGTACCACCCAGACGCAGCTACTGTGACGTCACCCGGCACAGTATCTGCGTACGGCCGAC